>NC_137104.1:21692799-22270675 GCF_949357685.1 Gobio gobio | reverse complement strand
CTGTTGTGCTGTGTGTGTGTGTGTGTGTGAGTGTGTGTGTGTGTGTGTGTGTGTGTGTGTGTGTGTGTGTGTGTGTGTGTGTGTGTGTGTGTGTGTGTGTGTGTGTGTGTGTGTGTGTGTGTGTGTGTGTGTGTGTGTGAGTGTGTTTGTACGTATGTGTGTGTTTATATGTTCCATGGGTAGCCGGAATATCGATTTATCCCCACTGAGCTTTTCATCATCAAAGATAAAGATGCAGTGAAGGTTTACCTTTAGAAGGTTTGGAGCTTGTGGTCACATACAAAGAACTCAAAATTCATTCTTTCCATTCTCAAGGGTATCATGCACCTATTTTTTAAATAAATAAATAAATAAATAAATAAATAAATAAATAAATAAATAAATAAAGAAAGAAAGAAAGAAAGAAAGAAAGAAAGAAAGAAAGAAAGAAAGAAAGAAAGAAAGAAAGAAAGAAAGAAAGAAAGAAAGAAAGACATGTTTGACATTGAACAGCATGTTGATCAGTAAGCATCAGGAAACAGTTTCCTTGAGCGATGAGAAATTTTATAAACAAACTAAAGGTAAACATGGAGGATAACCTCTCTCTCTCCTCTCATACATGCTCACGTGATACAATCAAAATCTCTTTTTGAATCTCACACCCTGAGTATTCACACTTTGTCTTGTTTTTAACCTGTGAACGTATGTTCTGGACCTAATGCTGTGTTTTGATACCCCTCCAGTCTGGCACTGACCAGTCCACCCACTCACCACCTCCTGTCCATCTGGGTAATGTAGCATGGCTATTTTGTGGCAGTGTTGCACCATTTCTCAACGTACAGTACCACGGCAGACCAGTTGACACTTGGCATTTTGAGTCAGTGCTGCGTTGTCACTTGTTTTTTGTTGTTGATCATGTACATGAGTCATTATGCCTCAAACATTTGGTGTTCTGTGATGCTCATTCAATTGTGTCACCAAGGTTAAGTTATCCTCGGCTGACAGATGAGATTTTCTGGATTTTGCAAGAAAAGCTTGTGAAGAATCAGTGGAGAATGAGTTACAAATAAATCAATGATGGTTTGCACCATATACTATCCAGCTATTACTGTAAATTAAAAATCCAAGTTATTTTTGAAGAAAACATTACATTAATTGATAAATAAATAAGAAAATTACATAAAAAAAATTAAATGAGTGCAATCTGATTAATATTTGTAATAAATCATAAATGAATCACTCACAAATCTGCAACATATACACTGAAGTCTTGCTGGTTGTGGCATACTGGCCCACCGGGACTCGCTTCTCACAACAGCTAGGGATGTCACGCTGAGGAAATTTTCACAACGGTATATAAACTTGCAACAAAACCGGTATTACCGATAACACTCTTTTAAATGCGCATAGCCTTATCTGTCTATAGGGAGTAGTGGCACATTTTATAAGATAATATATTTGTCAATGACGCTCATCTGCTGAATATATATCGCAATACCCCTAATATATAGGGGCGATAGACAATGCCATCGTCAATCGCCGATGGCTGACAGACATCACAATGTTGAGCCGGCATTGTAATTTCACCGCCCCCCACAAATAATTAAGTTGTTCCCGATCACAATACAAATTACATTCAAAATAGTTGAATGAACACAATTTAAACACTAAAGATTTTATGGTAACACTTTACAATAAGGTTCATTAGTTAACATTAGTTAACTACATTAGTTAACATGAACTAATAATGAACTGCACGTATAAAGCATTTATTTATCTTTATTAATGTTGATTTCAACATTTATAAATACTTTATTAAAATCTTGTTAACATTAGTTAATGCACTGTGAACTAACATGAACAAACCATGAACAGCTGTATTTTTATTAACTAACGTTAACGTTTTTATTAACGTTAACAAAGATGAACAAATGCAGTAACAAATGTATTCCTCATGGTTCGTTCATGTTAGTTAATACATTAACTAATGTTAACTAATGAAACCTTATTGTAAAGTGTTACTGATTTTATTGTGCAAAAAACGGCAAACGAATTATAGGCTTCTATATGTTTTACACAAACTAAACCAATGATATTCAGCGCTATATCTCTAGTAGTTTTATCTAAAGGCAAATGCGATTCATTCAAGCCATTTCAGCTCCGTGCACGTTCTCTCTTTCTCCAGACGCGCGCCACATTTACGGAGCTTAACGCTCAAACGTAACCCCCCGATGTCATCGTCCATCGATGCCAATTTGGTACACATCGCCCAACCCTAATATACTGTATATAGTATTTTGAAGAATGACAACTGTTAACGGTTCAATCCTCACAGCTATTGGCCAATACCAATAATCTTAAAATGCACAAATATTGGCCAATGCATTGATCTGATCACTAATGGTGACCAGATGTAACTTCAATAAATCAGACCATTAGAGGGAACATTCTATTCAAATAAGAGATCTTTGTTGCAAGACGTTAATAACTTTCTATCATCAAGCATGTTCCGCATTAGGAGCAACAGCTGATCTGGCATTTGGACAGTGTAAATCTTGTTGCACTGATATAAAACGTACCATTGGGCAACCTTTTGTTGCGCAGTGGTCAGTAGCTAAATGTCAGCCGATGTTTGGGTAACCTTTCGGGCGTGTGTGATGGAGTGCAGGTTGTGGGCGGGAAAGGGTGGAGATATGGACTTCACAAGATACGACTGAGAAATAGAGGATAATTACTTTGGGGTTAATTAAAGAAGGGGGAGGGGGAATCATCCATCTGTGCACGTTGTAGGAAACGTAAGCACAGCGCTAGTCATTACTGCTGCAGGCGGCTCTGTTTCTGGGCTACACCATCTTGACATAAGCCCTGTCTAATCACATTGATGTTTGCTGTAAAAACCAAATAATTCAGCAGATAATTTTACCCCAAATGATTCTTGTTCTGAACGTGATACACTCCATGGACGAAAAAAGGTGTAGGATTACAGGGAGTGAGCCATAATCAGGTGATTTAGTTGGGAATGAGAAAGAGAGACAGTATGAGGTGAAATGGATCTTCTTCTTGGCAACGTAATCTCTCGTCACATATGTCAACTGGCCATAGACACATTTGCCAGGATTTAGCATGTGAGTGTGTTGGTGCCGAAGGGTGTCTCGGAATGGGAGTGAGCTGCTGTTCCCATTGTTTTTGAACATGTTCCAGGAGGATGCTTCATTTTAGCGGGTGTACATGTTGCATCTCTGCAGTGAGGAGTGTGTGCTTGTGTCAGACCCATATCAGCCCGCCGTCCCGCCGTCCCCTCGCACCAAACACACCACAGAGATGCTGCTCTCATCAGTTTTCTGAAGCTCATAGCAATAGAGAGTCTGCTTCCGATTCTAGTTTATCTGCCATTCTTTCAGCATTTTGAGGAAGAATCACACATATTTGAAATACAACAACACATTTACTGCCCTTTTGACAAATGATTTCAGATTTCAGCAGTGCTAACAAATCAGAAATAAACTATTATATAACTAGATGTATATATTCTTTAAAAGAAATGTGATCGTGTAAAAACTCACTGGCACAGGACTGTATGTGGTTTTTAGCATGTTAGGATGTTGTGGGTGACTAGCAGTTAGAACAATTAGATTATTATAATTATTATTACGATAACTATATTAGTGTCCACACCAATGGGCGATAACAATATTACCATCCACAGCAATGGATGATAACGATAACTACAGTAGGGTCCACACCAGCGGGCGATAGCTATAACTATTTGAGGGTCCACATCAGCGGCCGATAACTATAACAATAACTATATTAGTGTCCACACCAACAGATGATAACTATAACGATAACTATATTAGCGTCCAGACTATCGGACATTAACTATAACAATAACTATATTAGCATCCAGACCATTGGACATTAACTATAATGATAACTACATTAGCATCCACACCAGCAGACGATAACAATGACTGTATTAGCGTCCACACCAAAAGACAATAACTATAACAAATATAGCTGCAAGCAGCAAGACTGGGGCCAAGCGCAACAGAAGCAAAAAAGGAAGCTAGCAGCAGACCAACTGAAAAAATAAGTGAAGACATTTGAAGCAAAAATGTTAAAACCCCACATTAAAACATTGAGTTGTAAAGAGCCAATTTCATATTTTGTTTAATTATAACCCCACCAAGAGGCAAATGTATCATCAGAGTGAGCCCCTACATGTGTGTGTCAATTTTGGTGAAAATATCTTATTTCGTTTTGGAGTTATAGACAATTATATGAAAAAACATGTAAAAAATGACTGACACCTGACTTTGATTGGATTTTACTACCCCTTACTAACAATATTTTGACATTTGGGCATTAGCATAATTCTATCGACCTATGTTTCCGATTTTCTGGCGCTGGTTTTGTATCGATCGGACTAGCGGTTTCGAAGATATCAGCTAATGTTTTTTAAGCGTTAAATTACCGTGCTGCACAAACCATACGCCGAAACCTGGCAAGTCTGGTATCGTTGGACTTGGCAAGGATTCAGGAGACAAAAAAAGTTAGTCCTATAAAAATAAGTCAACCCCAGCCAAAGTTATAAGCGTTTGAGAAACAAATTTCTCCACTAGGTGGCGCTGTTTCAAAACCTCTCAGGCTCCTTCATGGCATCGTGCTGATGACTCATCGTGCTGATGAGTTTCGTAACAATCCATTCATGCGTTCATAAAATACAGCATTTTAGCACATAATTAAAAATGTCCGACAGCCAAAATGGCCGATATGGTAAAATTGGATATGGATAAAATTGGCCGTCCTGAATCTAACGATACCATTTTTATGATTTTTGAACAAACGGTTCAGAAGTTATAAGCAAAAATAGCTATTTTTTCGTGTCTCCAGACCAGTAGGTGGCGCTGCGCCGAAATTCTGCATGTTGCCTCAGGTCATGCTTGTGATGACTTGTACCAAGTTTGGTTTGAATACGATAAAGCGTTGCGGAGATATAACCTTAAGTGAATTTTCGCAACCGCTACGTAAAATTTGTTTGCGCGTTTATCAAAAACGATTTGACGAATCAACTTGAATTCCATGTTTTTTTGTCAGCATGGTCTGAAGATTTTCGTGGAAATCAGAGCAACGGCCTAGGAGGAGTTTGAAAAAGTAGGTTTTTCGGTTAATTGAAAATGGCGGGAAAATTTCCATGACGGAAAATGACGTCATAGGGTGCAGTCGAATCGGCTTGAGCCAAGAATTTTGTTTCTAACCCTTAGGGTTGAAAAGTTATTAGCATAAATATCAGTGAAACTTTGGACAGGTGGTGGCTCTAGAGGGATTGATTTAGAGACTCCAAAATTGGTGTGGCTAATGTTGGGCCAGTCCTCTATCTGTGTGCCAAATTTCATAACTTTCCTGCAAACGGTTCTATGGGCTGCCATAGACTTCAATGGCGGAATAATAAGAAATCTAACGGTTTCAATAGGTGCCTCCGCACCTTCGGTGCTTGGCCCCTAATAACTATATTAGCATTCACACCAGCAGACGATACGTCCAGACCATCGGACATTAACTAAACAAAAACTATTTTAGCGTCCACACCAAATGACGATAACTATAACAACAGTATATTAGCATCCAGACCGTTAACTAATGTAGTTAACTAATGAACCATATTGTAAAGTGGTACCATGATAACTATATTAGCATCCACACCAGCAGACGATAACGATAACTATTTAAGCGTCCACACCAAAAGACGATAACTATAACGGTAACTATATTAGCATCCAGACCATCGGACATTAAATATAACGATAACTATAATAGCAACCACACCAGCGGACGATAACTATAACGATAACTATATTAGCAACCACACCAGCGGACAATAACTATAACGTTAACTATATTAGTGTCTACACCAGTGAATGATAACTATAATGATAGCTATATGAATCCAACAAAATTGCTCCTCTGTGCCATTATAGCCTTAGCTGTGGTGTGGATGTTGTTCTTCTTATAGAATTATAACTATTATTAAAACTTTGAACTTTAAAAGGTTATAATTATAAAATGTATTGCCTTTGGTGTGAACGGGCCTTAAATCAAACTTGTTTTATTGTCCACCATTACCTGTTCACATTTTATTGCATCAAGCAACAAAGCTGTCTTTCATATGTATTATGCCTTATGCACAGTAGAATGCATTTATTACACATTTTATTACAATAATTTAGCCCATTAGGTCTACCTATAATGGTAGTTAAGTTTCTTTCATTTTTTTGCAAAGTTTATTATGACAGATTCACAAAACAATGTACTGAAATGTACTACAGAAACTGTTCAGATCAGATTGAAAGGATCAGGGCAATTGTTAAAAAACAACAACAAGGATATGGAGAAAGGCATATGCACACAAGCAGAAACAGATCAAACCTGGGTAAACTTTCCTCACATGTTATCTGTAGTAAGAATAATACTATCCATTTGGGTTTCTGCTCACTACCTCACAGTACTATAACTCAGTGAGGATGCAGCTATTTCATAACAATAGCTTAATTTCTGCAACGAATCATAGTGCTGCATCAGCATTTAGCACTAGATAGATCCGTCATTATAATTAAGACTCATTTATTCATTTATTAAGGTGATTTAAGGTACTTTCTCAGAGGGAAAAAGTGACTGCTGAAATAACCTAAGCATGAAATTTGGCAACGTTCTAAACAGATATATCTATATTGATCTAATTTACTAGAAATTATTTTCAAAAACTCAAAGACTGTAATATAAGTTGACTCTACTGGCCATTTTTCCAAACGTGGTTACACAAATAGTGTTTTTAGAAGATGTCACAAATGATTCAGCATCGTCTGAGTCACCAGCCTCTTGTGTGTAAAAGCACAGAGTACAGGATGTTATTTTTGAAACGAGGTCAAAGTTAATTTCAGGCGTATTTACATGTACTGTCAGCCAATGAGATGAGAAATCATTTTGTGTCTATTCATATCTCTGAAATCGATAGCCTATTATAACTCAGATTTGTGGTATGACAACCCCTCAATGTGAGAACTGAAACTATTAGAGTCCTAGCACAATTTCATCAGATCGTATACAAACCCATTGTAAAAAAAAAAAATGAAGTACAGTTTATCATACTTTTAAATCGAGCACTAAATTATGGAAATAATATATACTTTAAAATACTTAAAGTCCCCATGAAATCAAAATGGCTTTTAGTTTTTGTCTTTTAGTATGCCAACATTTTTTGGCTTTAAGTATGAATATGTTAGCTTTACTGTAATCTCCAAACAATAACAAAATGTGCATTTAGAAGATATAAGCGTTCAAAACTTCCAGTCTCTCACTTCCGCCAATATGGATTAAAGGGGTGGTAAACCATGATTTCGCTATTCTAACTTTAGCTAGCGTGTAATGTTGCTGCTTGAGCATAAACAACATCTGCAAAGTTACAACGTTCAAAGTTTAAAGCAAAGGGAGATATTTGCTTTTAAAGAAATCAGTTTCTAAGGACTACAGCAAACGGCCAGTAGGCGACTACAGACATTCCTCCAGGGTTGGTGACATCACCAGGCTCAATATTTACATAAACCCCTCCTCCGAGAATATTAAATAGGGGGGGGGGGCATTTTGTATCACGGCGCTGTTGTGGTATAACGTTAGTTAGGCTGGAGTGTTGTTGCCGCGATGCCAAGGAAACGCTGTTATTTTCATCCGGATTGCAGGTCTGGGGTACTTGCTCTGTTCAGCAGTCCTTGGGACGGGGGTGCGTTGCAGAGCGTTTAACATACAGCATGTTATATGCACGTGTGTTTGAGTCAGCGGGGAATCAGGCGCGTGCAGGGCTCCCTGCAGCACATCTAACAGAGGAAAACATCCACCGTCTTCGCGATTTCAATGCCAGATTTGCACAACGTCAGCTGCGTGAAAAAAACACTGCCAGTGCGTGGATGCACGACGCGCGCGCTGCACATTTCACGGAGGACAACACAAACTTCCACAAACTTCGCGAGTTCAATACAGGATATGCACAACGGCTTGTCCTGAAAGCTGGATTTACAAACAGAAGCTGTTCACGGGCCACAACCTGTAAGTCTGATTTATTTTTCATCTATGTGTTTTCCTGTAATAGGTTGTAGCAAGGAAGTAAACAGATGACAGCGCTGTTCTGCAAACCAGTCTGTTAAATGCTCATTCATACTTAACGTTATCCGACGAACACCTAACGTTACAAACATTAACGTTAAAATCTCAACAGCGAACCTGGCATTAGTGTAAATGATTCTTTGATTAGAGCTTTTATGTATTGTTTATCTACAGGCTTGCTAAACATGGTTCTGTGTGTGATTTGGCTAACTTACTAGTTTAAGCCAGTGCTTAGTGTTCGTTTTGGGTTAGTTCTTGCGACAGATATTTGGCTATAATCGTTCTAAAAATACAAAAGTTAAAGTGCCATTCAGTAGCGATCACTATAGACCCGCAGTCTTTACTCTTGAGGACTGAACAGGTTCTGCTCGATCATCTTCACTCAAATGTTCTGGATCTGATTCGGGCTCATATGGTTTTATTGACGCCGACCAAAGCACAGCCTCCGGTAAGGGGCGTGACGTTTCCGACGTGCACTGCGGTTAGCGAATCACAACACACTGGGCCAGCGAACCAATCTGAGCCCATTGCGTATTTTTGAGGGACTGGCTTCATACAACCCGGAAAGCATCAGACCGTTTTACAAGGAGGGACAGAGCAGTGTAGAATAAAGGTCAAATATATGAAAAATAAGGCAATTTTTTTTAAAACGAAGCATGAATACATGTTACAGGGCACCCCACAAACACAGTCAAGCCTTCAAAAGAATGTGTTTTACCACCCCTTTAATGATTTTGATGACATCACTCTGCACTTCAGCTTCTCATCAGATTTTCTGTCCAATCAAATGCTCTCTAGAATTTGAAGCCCCTCCCCCTACATTATAAATAGACACTGAATCTGCAGCTGAAATCTGTCATTTGTTCACACATTTACTATTTTTTACATGGTGAATGGTACATAGTGCACTATATAGGGGATAGGGAACGATTCAGACAGTGTAAATATGCTTCAGGGCGAATTAAGTCTGGTTTCACATTAGTGTCACGTGAACCGCTGCAGCTCCAGTCATAATATGATCGAGTCACCGCAGGCCCGTATCAGATCCTTTGAATTCTGCCTGCTGTATTTTAAAGCAATATGGGGGAGAATAGTAAAACTGCAGCTTTACATAGCTCAGTGACTCTGGCCGAGCGGTGATATAAACCAAACACTATTGGCTATTTTTAAAAGGGGGAGGAGCTGTTCAATATGTGATTCTGTGTTTCAGTGGAAATTACGTCAACACATTTTGAATAATGCTGTATGTTTCAAGGCACTTCAGTGGGACTTTAAGTGAGATCTAATGTAATGTTTTAAGACACTTGCATGTTATTTACTATTAAATGTAAATGCTTTTTTGACCCACTTAAGTAGTTTCTTCTTAATTTGATAGTTACTTCTACATCTTTGAAATATTGTTAAAGTGTACTGTATCTACTAACAAACATTTATGGTAAACTAAATATACTTTAATGTAATTTCTAATGAAACCTATATGTCTTGTATTTAACTATATTTGCAATTAAATATTTGTAATGATGAAGTTACAGTTCACTGCAAAATATATTAACTTTAAATGTAATTTTGAATAACACACTATAGTTAAAATTAAAATCAAGTACTTTACTTTACGTACTTACAGTACACATTTTAATGTATAGTACACTTAAGTTGCTTAAAGTACACTTACGTTATATATAAATCTGCAAGTATAATAACAATTACATTTAAGTGCACTTAACAATACAATTAAGTGCACTTCTTTTTCACAAGGGCTCACCCAACAAAACATCTGTGGTGTGTCTAAGGCCCTGTTTACACTTGGTATTAAGATGTGCTTTGGTTGATCGGATCACAAGTGGATCACGCTAAATAAAACGTCCAAAAAGTTTTGATCTTGTCTACTTTCGACCACTTCCAGAGGTAGCTTAAAACTCATTTGACCGGATTGCTTTCGTAGTGTAAACACTCATGTGGTCAAATGCGTTCGAACAGCCACAAAAGACCACCTATTCGCCCCCTACTTACCTAATGAGTAAACATTATGGTAAGCACGCTAGCCAAACAGGATTTAAACTTTGTCGGCTAAGGACCTACATTTGGTTTGAAGACCAAGCACAATGTTCTCTCACCATTCCTGAATTCTAACACAAACTCGCCTTGTTCGGTGTGGTTTTGCGGCAATCAGAACAGAAACGAAAGCTGCTGATCTGCGTGTTTTTCTGTCGCCTCCGCTTGTGTTTCAATGTAAATTGCGTGAGCTCATTTTGTCCATCAGATCGAAAGATCTGAAAAGGCCCCTACATTTACCAACCCTTCCCTTGAAGAAATCAGGACAGAAGTGGTTGAAAGTGGACAAAAGAGACAGGTTAAAACACCAGGTGTTAATGAGGATGTGTCTCCCTCGTCTACTTGTGGATATCGACCAAAAATGCACCTTAATACCAAGTGTAAACATGGCCTAACCATTCCTAATTCAAGCAATCACGTTCCTCCACTCACTGCTGTGGCATCAATGTATATGACCATGGATCGATGACCGCCGGCCCCCGGGATGTGAAACACACATTGAATTGATATTGTAAGCAATTACACGACTGCCTAAATGATTAATTAATGTCAGTGAGTAATAGAGATCTTGAGCCAGCAATATGTTCACATTGGAGACAAAGTGGCGCGCTATACAAGCGTGACCAGCCAGTAAACATAAACTACATCTGCAGACAAGTATGTGCATGAATTTATGATAAACAAGGAAGGTGTATTCACAACAAACTGTCTTCATTTCCTAAATCCAATCCATCAATTATTTTGCATGTTTACCATGTAGGGGAAAGAGAAAAGAGGATGAAGGTGTTATGAGAGAATGGTGTACTAGAGAAATTGATGGGAAATAAAACACAGAGACCATCAGTATTGAAGGAACGTTGGCAAAGCAATATCTGCACACAAGTGATGCCTTGAGTAGTCACAGATGCTAATTTTAGTCGAACGGTTTTCAGGTGCACAAACTGTCAGATGTATCCCTTGAATTGAGACAGCACAGGAGCACAGGAGGACAAGACAATGGCAACTTGGTACCATGTACTAATGTACTAAGACAGTGATATTAAAGGACCATATTCAGTATACACCTTATTGATGATGCACCAGAATATGAATGCAACGTGCTAAATTGCATGTTAACCGTTTTCACAGGGAATCATTTCAAAATTTGTTCTGTCTTTGAAATATAGTTAAAGTGAACTGCCGAAAATACACTTAAATTTCATTTCTACTAAAATATCTGTCATGTATTTATATATATTTGTAATTACAGATTTGCAATGATGAAGTTGCAATTGAGTACATTTAAAATATATTGACTTTAAAATGAATTATCAAATTAACACTACAGTTAAAATCATAATAAAGTACTTGATGTGCTTTTGTCTATTAGTCAACACATAAAGATAAGTGAAATTAAAGCACGAAAAAAGATAACAATGATTTAAAATGTACTTTAAATTAAAACTTTAATTTGACATTATTACAAAGTGCACTTTTTAAAAGTGTACTTAAAGGGATAGTTCACCCAAAAATGAAAATTCTGTCATTTACTCACCCTCAAGTTGAGGGTGAGTAAATGAACTCTTTATGAACTTTTTAAAGTGTCAAAGTGATCGTTGCAATGGCTGTCTATAGAAGGACAGAAAGCTCTATTTCATCAAAAATATCTTCCATTTGTTTTCCGAAGATGAACGAAAGTCGTACAGGTTTGGAACGACACAAGGCTGAGTAAATGATATGTGAACTAACCCATTTTTGGGTGAAATAGCCCTTTAAGTACACTTTAGTGGTCTATTTCATTAATATTATCATCTGCACATATAGGTTTTGTAAAATATAGTTTTAAGATTTGAAGTACACTACTGTACAAGTGCACATTCAGTACAGTGCAATTTAGCATGTCTCTTTTTTACAGGGGGCTGCTGTTAGATGTTGCGAAAAGAAATTGTGTATGTTTTCTGTGATTTGTAAAGTAAGTCCATTTGTTCAGATTATTGAGTAACACTCACACTGGGCACCTGCCGTGTTTACGTTCCCCGTACAACCTTTGAAGTGAAAGAAAGGGGGCAGTTCAGCCACAACAGCAGCATAAGATGATTGCAAAGCCTGTTATTTTCCCCTATTAGAGTCCTCTCTCTTGCCTCACATATGGTCAGGCAGTCCAGTTAAACGCCCCACTGCAGTACCTTTGAGATGACCGAGCAAAATAGGTAAGCACTTTTATTACTGAACACACAAAGAGAGTCACGAAAAATAGGAAACTGGGATTCAATAAAGAACAGCAAACACAATATGCAGTCAACAGGCAAGACTGGTGGCATGCTGGGATCCGTCGGTTCATATCATTTATCAGCTTTCAAAGAAAAAAAAAAGGCTTATACAACCCTCTAATTCTTCTATCTTTTTTTCTAGCTCTCAGCATTGCACTATTTTCCAGCCATAGTTTCAATTTCCCATCATTAAAGAAAGAAATGATGCTTATCACGTTATGCTAGCCAGCGTCTTCAGTTGTCATAAGCAGGTCTGCTAATGTGATCACAGTTGTATGGAGCCATTCCTGCCCGCCAGACAGACTGCTGGCTTGCAGTGATTCATTCTGTTTGGCGGATCTCTTGCTCGTTGTCACTTGCATCGCTATATTTAGAACCTGCAAGCGCTTTTGTGTACGGTTGTGGCATTGTTCTTGAGTCAATTCCCAGATCTCAGCTCCACTGTGTTAGAGCGCAGACTCAACCAGACACATTTTCTACTCACAGTCTGGGCTTGAAATCATTTTTTATTATTCCTAACACTAACACTTTACTAGAAGGTTAAGATTTTAAAATTGTTTTTAAAAGAGGGCTCTATGCTCACCAATGCTGCATTTATTTGATCAAATTTACAATAAAACAGTTATTTTGTGAAATATTATTACAAATTAAAATATTTGTTTCTATTTAAATATTTTTTAAAATGTATTTTCTCCTGTGATGTCAAAGCTTATTTAATTATCAGCAGCCATTATGCATTCTTCAGTGTCACATGATCCTTCTAATATGCTAATTTGGAGCTCAAGAAACATTTTGTATTATCACAGTCAAAAACAGTTCTGCGTTATATCCTTTGTTGAATGGAAAGTTCAAAGAACAGCATTTATTTGAAATAGAAATCTTTATAACCTTAAAAATGTCTTTACTGCAACTGAGGGTTCAGTATGTGACGGTTCGGTACGGGTTCGGTACACAAAATAAAACATAAAATAGCTTTTTTTTTTTTTATTAAACAGTGGTTTACTGAACAAATTTTGTCTGTCCTCAAATGAATTCAATTATAACTAAAAGTTTCTAAAAGATAATGCTGTAAACTATAGGGAGCCCTTACTTGCACATTACTATATTAAAGATTAGCAACACAAACTGTACAAAATATTAGCCTAAATTCAGTTGCTATTTATTTTTAGATATGATAATCAAAATTTAAATAACACATTGCATGCAAACATGTAAACTTCATATAAGGACTAAAAAGAGATGATCACGTTCACTCGGGCGCCGCGCTGCTGCTTGAACTGATGCGCCTATATAGTGATCTGTCTCGTCACATTAAAGAGCTTCAAAACGGCATTTATCATTTGAATTTCGTGATAAAATGGACAGAATGCTTAATATGTTCGTGTGGTAACTCAGATTGAAGTAGGCCTACGTTCTGCGCGTAAAAAACAAGCCTACCGTCAGCTGTTAAAGATTGCATTCGGTACCGTTTGGTACACAGGTGCACCGTACCGGAAGTCCTTGTACCGAAACTGTTCGGTACGAATACGTGTACCATTACACCCCTACACAATACTGGTCTTACATTGTACGATTCATCAAACAAATGTCTGTAAATAACCTTTCATCAAATAATGTCTGTTGCTGAAACGAATCAGCCGATGTCATCTAGGCCATGCGGGCTATAATTTTCAACGGTTAAAAGGGAAAATATAGATAATGTGGCTATTGTTGCTCAGTTATCCCAGTGATTTAATGCCATTAACCTTGCAACTCTTCCTATAAAACAACGTTTTGGAACAAGGTTGTGCAAAATTGAAGGATTTAAGAATTGGCTGTCTTTTTTAATATCATGAATTGAATTGGTCAACAGGCCTTACAGTATGTTCAATTTGTATCTGAATTCCAGAACAGGAATGTCAGAAAGAGGAATTCAGTGAAAACAGAAGTAATTCAAAAGATATTCAATAGCTGTAATGCATTTTAGGAAATGAAGTGTTCTTCCTCTAACTGGGTATGTTTAAACGACAATGATGTTGTCTGTACATGAAAAACACAAAGGACAAATGTTTCAGTTTTTAGCACAACATTGCCAAAGCGTTTACACGGATCTGTGAAAAAGACTAAAAACGTTGTATTATGCATGCCAGGCTAGTAGTGGGCGATGTCACTTTGTAAAGAAACACTATGCTCCTATAGACCGAACACATAATACGCATGGCATTACGTCACCATTTACACAAATTTGCATTTTTGTACAGACGATAATGCTATAGTTTTATATAAAAAAATTCAATCCAAATCCAATTCCTAAAACATTGGATCATTAGGTCTAATGAATCATCAAAAAAACACCCAGTAGAGTTGTATCTGCATAATCGATGTGTTTTCTAGAGCTTGTACTGTATGCTTTTGAACAAAAGCTTCTTTAGATCAAAGTGCGTATATGTGTGTTCAGCATCTACTTACTTTTTGTCAATATTAATTTGAGTGACACCTTTAAATGCACTTCCTGTGGCTAATCTACTCACTGAAGGCCCATGGCACACGCCTTTCCAGGAATAGATGTGGCAAAACAAAGGTAGAGGAGTAAAGGATGCCAGAAGGGAGATGAAACAGTACAACATGAGAGGACAAAAAGAAAGACTTATTTATGGTTTGGGAAAAGGAGGGCAAATACACAGCAAAGGGATAGAAAAGAAAGAGAAATCAATGATAGATGAGAGAGGAAGTGAAAGAGGCAGCGACAAGAAGCAAGAGCACAGAACACTAAAGTCCACATCACCCTTGAGAAGATTAAAAAGTCAGAGCTGCATATAGATATTAAGTGTGTCGGGAACTCATAAATGTATGATCTAGGGATTTCAAAAGTGCCAGTACTTCAGTACTTCACTGTGTACTGACTCAAAATGCTACTGGAATACAATTCTTAAACCCTGTTCCATATGGTGTACTTGATGTGCATTTTGTGATGTGTATTGTGCTGACCTTCATGCTAGGGCTGGGCAATACATTGAATATTAGTAATATTGTCGCAATATCTTTGCTGATGATCAAATTAGGCAACAACCACATGTTTTTGTAGTAAGGCTGCACTTTTTGTTTTTAGTTTTTTTTATATTTCATATTTTTATTTTGGTTCCTTTAAGCATATGATTTTTAAATATTAACCTTAACTCTAAAGTGTTCACCTTAAATGATTACTGTGTTTATTATTGTTTTATTATTATTTTATTATTATTATTTATTATTTGTATGTACTTTGTAACTATATCAAACATATCATTAATCATTAACAACATTATTATCATTAAAAACAAATTAAATGTTTGGTCCTCCTCATACATTACATGTATCTACAATAGTAATAACTATAAATTAAGCATAATTACATACAACTAACCTTAACCAAACCCCAATCCTAACCCAAATCATATAGTAAGTACATGTAGTCAATGAATATTACTCAGTACTTAAATGTATTACACTGTAACAAGGACAACTTGAAATAAAGTGCAATATTGCCCAGTCCTACTTCACTTGCATACTAAATACTTGACATTGTTCTAATTTAATTTGTTAATATGTTAAAACTTTTAAATAAAGAAGTGTCCATCAGAGTTTATGTTGTGTTCAAGCTGGTATCAAGAAATGTGAAATTCCATTGGTATCAACTTCTGGAATTGCATTATCATGACAACCCTTGTGTCAACATAAACTGGGAACAGTAAATGATGGAGAGTTAAAAGAGGATGGAGAGGAAGAATCGCTCCAGAACAGCTTCCAAGATCATCACAGCGATTCTGAGACTGCAGACAGACAGAGATGCCAGTGAAAACAGCATTCTCATCACAGGGGCTTCACAAGGAGAGTACAACTCATCAAGATGACAACTAAAAATATGTCACTGAAAGCTAACCAACTTTCAAGGGGAATGACACACAAAACAGGACTGAATTACAGCTCTTCAGACTGCAAACACTTCTAACAATGTGTTGAGCCCTGTGTCAAATGAATAGGGAAAAGAGCGCAATGACTCTCCACAACAATAAGAAATGATCCGATTGAACACGGCAGAAAATATTTTTTACGTTTTTTAAAGTCGTAGATGCATTGTGTAATAAATTTTACTTTTTACAGTGCTTATGATCAATGTATGCTATTATCCTATTTAGGACAGTACTGAATTAGGACTATATAATGTGTATTTCTCCAGACTTACAAGTCTTGCATTTACCATTGGGCTAAAATGCACAGTAATCATGATTTTTGTCTAAAGAAAGATGCATTTTAAAATTAAAATAGATAGATAAGATTATAATAGATAGATTGATAAGATTATAATAGATAGATTGATAAGATGATAGATAGATAGATAGATAGATAGATAGATAGATAGATAGATAGATAGATAGATAGATAGATAGATAGATAGATAGATAGATAGATAGATAGATAGATAGATAGATAGATAGATAGATAGATAGATAGATAGATAGATAGATAGATAGATAGATAGATAGATAGAACCTCATTGGTTCTTGTAAATCAAGCAAGCACATTTGAGCTTCTGTTTACCATATTTGATATGCTCTATAAATGTGTATTGATGTTTATATGTGAATAAAAGCCTAAATTAAATCTGTTCATCATTTAAAACGCTTGAATTAAACCGTTTGATTCATATAGATTACTTTTACGATGTATTTATGAACTTTTGAAGCTTTAATGTTTTAAAGGTGAGATATTTCAGACAGAATTTTCATTTTGTGTGAACATTTATTTTTATCTACTTATTTTTGCATTTTTTATTCTATGGCTTTTAACACAAAAAAAAACTTGATTGGTAATCAAACACACACCTACACCAATGATTTGAGAGTGATGTTTATGTACACATAAACAACCTATATGGTATGATGCCATTCTGGGAAAAAAAGTACAAGACCCCTCTTCTGAAGAAGATCTACTCAAATGGAATATAAAATCAAACAAAAACTCACATCCCCATCCTATTATTCTCCTGCCTGCTGTGTTTGTGTGTATGTTTCTAAGTGCATGTCTTTTTAGTTAATGCACATTCATAGCAGGGCCGAAGGTACTCTCCACTGAGTCTGTGCCTGAGCTGTTTTTGGGAGTGCAGGGCTTGCCAGGAGAGCAGGGTTAGAGCTGTGGAAGAATGACTCAGAGCTTACAGGGTCGGAGACGCTCTTTCCAACTCTTCTTATTCCTGCTAAGAATAGCAGTGAATAAAGGCGAGCTCCAAAAAGGAAATGCTACCCAACACAAATGCACCTGTTACTCAAGTGGAAATAACAGAGTGCACAGAAATGAAACAAATAGTTCATCCAAAAATGAATCACTGTGCCTGTTTGTCACGTCTGTTCTGGGTTTGAGATTTGTTTGATTTGCGCTGTTTCCAGTTCCCTTTCGTTCAGTCACTACGACGTAACGTTAGTGACTAACGAATGGGGGTTTCGCTTAGAAGCCTATCAACTTCGAGTTTTGAGAAAACGCCCAATGGCGTGCCAATGCCATGGGGCATGCGGAATTTGCATACGTAGCTCCGCCTCACTGCGTGAGTATATAAGGAAGTACGAGGCAATATCGCATTATGTTTCTGCTTTCGGAGCCAAGAGTACCTACCTCTTCACTCCTACAGCCTTCTGAGACTCTGTCAGCTTCTTCGAGACGAGCAGCTTTCCAGTCGGTGTTGGTGTGACGGCGCGTTCCAGTGATCGCATACTTCCTGCCTGCTGATCTGTGCAGTGGTCCGCCTGACAGCTGGTGTGTGTTTCCCTGGGCGCTTCGGCATCGACTGCATGGTTTTCCTCTCACAAAAAGAGCTTGCGCGTGGCACGTCTTTTTCAAGACGGCTCGCCCGTGCACTTCCGGGTGCGATCGATTTTCCGCTGCTGTCTGAGGACGCATTCACTGCTCGAGCGTGTTTGGGCTTCAGCGCGCACGGGCAGTGTTTGCGGATGTGTCACGTTTCCATTGCGGGGGCGTGACCATCGCGATGTCACGGTCGAGACTCAATGATCTCCGTGAGGAGAGAGAGTCCCCTCTGCCACACCCCAATCTACCGTCCCCGAGTGAGATGGTACTTTGGCTGGTGGCCAGGGTGACCTGAGGGCGGTGCTGTGGTATTAAGAACCCCGACGTTCATTCCTCGGGCCACACCCCCCTCTTGTACATCGCTTCCGCGAGTGTTGGATTGAATCTACGGCCCGTCTCTGACGCCCCGTTCGTTCAGTTCACGCTCCGGATAGCAGTGAGATGTCGATCGCCGCATCCCAAGGTGGGCTGGAGTCCTTTGGGGATGACGATTAGGTTGTGCTCCGCCTCCGGGTGTGTCAGCACTGCCTGATCTGACCTAAAGTTGACAGCCATGTTATCTCGGGCAGCCGCGAGTCTCGCGCTGGTGTGGAACTCCGCCCAGCCGCGGGTGCTCGTGGTTGCGCGATTGGTTTTTGGGGGCGGCACCCGACAGCTGTTGGGCCCCGCCCCCAATGCCTTTCGCTCCCGGGGTGCATGAGGAGATCACGCGGTCCCGGAAGTCCCCGTGCTTCTCGCGACCGTTTGGTGGCCTCCTCCGCCTTCTCTGCCCTTGATGGGGCCGCGGCCTAGGGTACACTGGGGCCCCCTCCCCCCCCACTGTTGAACTCTCTGTTGCGCACTACGGTGTCCACAGAGGGCTTTGACGTGGCGTGGTGTGGCTGTCCTAAGCACCCCCCCCAAAGCCTGTGGGCTCGTCTACTTCGGTGGCGTGGTCCCGCAGTGCTACGGGCAGGCCGCCGCCCCTTTGCACATGCACAAGGGTGGAGCCGACCCAGGGCTCTTCATTGAGCTGCGTGCCGCAACTGACCCCGCCCCCGGGCGGTGAAGGTGGCCACACGCTCCCTGGGTCGGGCGATGTCCACAGCTGTGGTCCGGGAGAACACCAGGCCTTACCTGGTGATGTGGAGGACGTTGAGCGGGCCCGCCTCCTCAACTCACCCATATCCCAGGCTGGCCTCTTCGGCGGCGCGGCTGAGAACTGCGCCCAACAGTTCTCGGCCGCCCCAGAGCAGACTGAGGCTGCAACACGTACTGCCCCGGCGGCCAGCTGCTGCACCAGCCGCCGGCCCAGTCGCCTCAGTCCGCTCGCCGCCGAGGGCGCCCTCCCTCTTCCCGCCCGGCCCCAGCAGCAGCCTTCACCTGGGCCGCGCCGTGGAGGTGGTTGAGGATGTCGCCCAGTCCGCTCCCCAGACTGGTTAAACGCCAGGATGGAGGTGGACAACTCAGAGATGGGTTCCAGTTCTTCCCAGGGGATGGTAGCAGGGCCTCTCCTTCCCCCGGTGGAGGGCCGGGGGAAAATCCTTCCGCTGCTGGCCCCCGGGCTAGCAGCGCTTGGGAAGAACTCATGTTCCTGTCTCTGAGCACCCAGAGACCGGTGATGACAGTGCGCGCCACCCTCGGGTCTCGCCACTCGCATCCCTCTCTGTCGCCAGCCCCCTGGCAGAGCAGACCCCAGTGGAACGCGAGTCCTTCCCTGGTCTCCTCTGTCAGGGCGCAGCCGTTAACCGTGCTCCGACCCGGGGACGCCCAACAGCCTCCCCTGTCCGCGCCGGTAACGCTGCCTCGCTGCCCCACCCAGGGTACGTCTGTCGTCCGGATGACCCCGTTGGTGCAGTCTCTGGAAGCCTGGCTTCAGCTTCCGGGGCTGTCCCGCTGGGCTGCCCGGACCATCAGGCTCGGCTACGCGATTCAGTTCGCGCAGGCTCCTCCCCGTTACAGGGGAGTCCGCTATACCATGACCGGGGCCCATGCCCCCGTCATGCGTGCGGAGATTGCCACTCTACTGGCGAAGGGTGCGATCGAGCCTGTCCCTCCAGCCGAAATGAGGTCGGGGTTCTACAGCCCCTACTTCATTGTACCCAAGAAAACCGGTGGGTTACGGCCAATCCTGGACCTTCGCATCTTGAACCGATCCCTTCACCGGCTTCCGTTCGAGATGTTGACTGCGAAACGCCTTTTCGGATGCGTTCGTCCGTACGATTGGTTTGCAGCGATTGACCTGAAGGACGCCTACTTCCATGTCTCCATCCTTCCTCGACACAGACCGTTCCTACGGTTTGCTTTCGAGGGGCGGGCATACCAGTACGCAGTTCTCCCATTCGGGTTATCTCTGTCCCCTCGCGTCTTCACGAAGATCGCCGAGGCAGCCCTTGCGCCCCTTTGGCAGCACGGGGTCCGCATCCTGAACTACCTCGACGACTGGCTCATACTAGGCCACTCTCGAGAGCAGGTTTGCGGACACAGAGATCTGGTTCTCCACCACTTAACCCGTCTGGGCCTTCGGGTCAACTGGGAGAAGAGCAAACTCTGCCCAGTGCAGAGGATCTCTTTTCTCGGTATGGAGATCGACTCGGTCGCCATGTACGCGCAGCTTTCGAGCGAGCGCGCGCAGTCTCTGCTGACTTGCCTCCGACAAATCGAGAGCAAGAATGCGGTTCCACTGAAACTTTTTCAGAGGCTCCTGGGGCATATGGCATCTGCAGCCGCGGTAACGCCGCTCGGATTGCTTCATATGAGACCGCTTCAGCACTGGCTTCGCGATCGAGTCCCGAGATGGGCATGGCAGTCTGGCACGCTCCGGGTCCAAGTGACTCGGGCCTGCTTACAGACACTCACCCCGTGGTCGAACCTCAGCTTTCTACGGGCCGGTGTGCCCTTAGAACGAGTTTCCAGGCATGTTGTCGTATCGACGGATGCCTCTGCCACGGGTTGGGGTGCCATGTGCAATGGACAAGCAGCCGCGGGCTCCTGGACAGGACCCCAGCGCCTCCTGCATGTCAATTGCCTCGAGTTGCTGGCAGTACGGTTCGCCCTGCACCGCTTCCGAGCGTTGCTGAAGGGTCAACATGTGCTTGTCCGGACAGACAACACGGCCGTAGTAGCGTACATCAACCACCAGGGCGGTCTACGCTCCCGCCGCATGTCTCAACTCGCCCGCCATCTCGTCTTATGGAGTCAGAAGCGCCTGAGGTCCCTTCGTGCTGTCCATATTCCGGGAGTCCTGAACCACGCAGCCGACGAGCTTTCGCGGTTTCAGCCTCTCCCGGGAGAATGGAGACTCCATCCCCGGACGGTTCAGCTGATTTGGGAACAGTTCGGCGACGCACAGGTAGACCTGTTTGCCTCCCACGACTCTTCCCACTGTAGCCTGTATTATTCCCTGACCGAGGGCACGCTCGGCACGGATGCACTGGCGCACAGCTGGCCGCGGGGCCTACGCAAATATGCGTTTCCCCCAGTGAGCCTACTCGCACAGCTTCTGTGCAAGATCAGGGAGGACAAGGAGCAGGTCCTTTTGGTCGCCCCGTACTGGCACGGCCGGACCTGGTTCCCCGAACTCATTCTCCTTGCGACAGCCCCTCCCTGGCCTATTCCTCTGAGACCGGACCTCCTTACTCAGAGACGGGGCACCCATTGGCACCCGCGTCCCGACCTTTGGAACCTCCACGTGTGGCTCCTAGACGGGACCCGGCAGGTTTGAGTGGCCTACCACCTACGGTGGTCGCCACCATCACTTCCGCTAGGGCAGAGTCCACTCGGCATGCCTATGCGTTGAAGTGGAACCTCTTCGTCACCTGGTGCTCTTCCCGCCAAGAAGACCCCTGGAAATGTCCGATCGGGTCCGTGCTTGAGTTTCTCCAAGAGGGGCTGGAGCGAAGGCTGTCTCCCTCCACCCTCAAGGTATATGCGCCCGCAATATCTGCCCACCACGATCTCTTGGAGAACAAAAAGGTAAGTCAGCACGACCTGGTCATCAGGTTCCTGAGGGGAGCTAGGAGACTGAAACCTCCTCGCTCTCCTCTCGTACCCTCTTGGGACCTCGCAGTAGTGCTAACTGCTCTGCTGAGACCTCCCTTTGAGCCTTTGCGGTCGGTTGATATTAAGTTTCTGTCTATGAAGACGGCTCTGCTGACCGCATTGGCCTCAGTCAAGAGGGTCGGGGACCTGCAGGCATTTTCGGTTGACGAAGCGTGCCTGGAGTTCGGGCCGGCTAACTCTCACGTGATCCTGAGACCCCGGCCTGGATATGTGCCCAAGGTTCCCACCACTCCGTTCAAGGACCAGGTGGTGAACCTGCAAGCGCTGCCTTTGGAGGAGGCAGACCCAGCCTTGGCATTGCTCTGTCCAGTACGCGCTCTCCGCGCCTACGTAGACATGACGCAGTGTTCAGGACCTCAGACCAGCTCTTTGTCTGTTATGGTGGAGAGCGGAAGGGAAGTGCTCTCTCAAAGCAAAGGCTGTCTCACTGGATAGTGGACACCATTGCTTTGGCTTACCAGCAGCAAGGCCAACCATGTCCCCTTGGTGTGAGGGCACACTCCACCCGGAGTGTGGCTTCCTCTTGGGCTCTAGCGCATGGCGCCTCGCTAGCAGACATCTGCAGAGCTGCAGGCTGGGCGACACCCAACACATTCGCCAGATTCTACAATCTCCGAGTGGAGCCAGTGTCCGACTATGTACTCGCCCCCCCGAGGGGCCGGTGATGGGCCAGGCTCAGGTGTCTTCGCTTGCTCGCCACTCCACTCCACGGACTGGATACGTGCGATATTTTCCTCAGGTGAGCTCCCCGAGAGCCCTGAGCTCCTCCAGCACTGTCGACGCCGACATCAGTTCAGTCTGCCCTTTCGAGCCCAGACCCTCATGTCCGGCCAGGTGCCCCATGTGCATGGTTCCCTCCGGCGACCCCCACATGTGTATTTCACCGTAAGTCTCCGCAGTGAGCGGGTTTCTTCCCTTGGCGTGTCCCCGCCACCCCTAGGGTTAAAAATCCACCTTCGGCTGGTACCCTAGAGATCTTCCATATGCAACCCTCTCGGGTCATATGTGTCTCTTAAGTCCTCCCCACGGGTAGGCATCTTGGCATTCCCTCACTGGGATATGCTTCCCAGTGTACCTTGGTAATCCTGTGTTAAGTGGGAGTCCTTCGTCCGTACTAGTCTTACGACAGGGTACTCACACTTACGCAGGGCACTGGAAGACAGCTGAGTGGCGGGATTATATTGGGACCCCCATTCGTTAGTCACTAACGTTACGTCGTAGTGACTGAACGAAAGGGAACGTCTCGGTTACGGATGTAACCCTCGTTCCCTGAGGAGGGAACGGAGACGTAACGTCCCCTTGCCACATCGAGCTGTGTTGCCTGGAACGCAGGAGTTCAGTCTTGGCTCCTCAAGCAGGTAACATAATGCGATATTGCCTCGTACTTCCTTATATACTCACGCAGTGAGGCGGAGCTACGTATGCAAATTCCGCATGCCCCATGGCATTGGCACGCCATTGGGCGTTTTCTCAAAACTCGAAGTTGATAGGCTTCTAAGCGAAACCCCCATTCGTTAGTCACTAACGTTACGTCTCCGTTCCCTCCTCAGGGAACGAGGGTTACATCCGTAACCGAGACGTTCAGTTTCCACTCAGTCTTAGTTAATTATTTGGCATGGTTTTTGATTTGCCCTCATGTGCCTGTGTTTAGTTCATTCTCTTGTTTAGTCCCTAGTGTTTATATAGCCCTCATTTTCAGTTGTTCTTTGTTAGATCTCCTCATTGATAAGTGGTTGTTTTGTTAACTGCGTTTTGTTCACTGATATCTGGAGTAGTGTACATTCATACAGTTTTGTTTTCATTAAAACGGCTTGCCAATACATCCAGCTCTTTAGTTTCCATCTTTTTTTTCCAACCCCTTGCTGACAGCGTTTTGTGTTCCACAAAAAACGTCATATGGGTTTGGAACAAGTCATTTTTTGGATGAATTATTCTGTCTTGCATGATATTGCATGTCATTGTGATGATCTTGATCAGCCATTTTCAAAAGGACGAAAGGAGCTATGAGAGCACTAAACATTCAATTCATGATCCTAATGGAAGCAGGCCAAGCACAATTACAAAGCCAATGAATGAGAGTCCAAGAGCTGTTTAATGCCATTTTCTTAATGTCACTCTGCTGGCGGGAGTGGAGGCTGTTCACCCCCGTGAAGTGGTGTCCAGCTGGGCTCATTGTGAAAGAGATGTCTATCAGGAGAGAAATGTAAGACACCACACAGAAAACAACACCTTCTTTCACCCTCTTGATCAATATATCGATCAGTGTGTCATCTGGAGCATGTAACAGCAGTCCAAATTGATTTTAATGACACATCTTGACCGAAGGCCGTGAAACCGAGCAGAACCGAGTGGGAGTTTTATTGCGCAAACACCTTAAGCCACAGAAATGAAACAAAACATGTTATTTGCTAATTTCAGCTTGATAATATAAAACAAAAAACTACACGTCCACTGACCTAAAAACCTACAAGCTATTCTCTAGCTTCCACTGCTGCAGTGATCCACGGAGCACAATGCATTACTTCAATTATGAATAAAACAAGACTGAGATGGAAACGACGCAGGGCAACAACAGTCTAGGATGTATAAATAGGGCATGTGAGTTTGCATACATTTCTACTGTTCAAACATTTATTTGGAATTAAATGAGCTGGGTGAATCTCAAGAGACACAGAATGTAACTACATTCAGAACTTATTAAAGGGTACATAACATCTCATGTTAATCTTGAGTACCTATAGAGTAGTATTGCATCCTTCATACCTCTGAAGAAGAGTCTTTAGTTTTATCATATTTATAAAAGACAGATACACTATACCGATTCTTTCCGAAAACAGACTAACTCGTGGAGGTGTGCAGGAGCTAAAGAGTCACGAGCACACACACACACAATAAATCATGGCATTATCCTTGGATAACGTTCGATTCACTATACGCTTGTGTTGTTTACATTATATGCACTTACACACCGATTGCCAACAAAACACAGACATTTGATTCAGTTTCACTCACCATAACTGGGAACAAACAAACTCCCTTGAACAACTCCGTTGCTGCACCGGAAAAAACAAACTGCATCCACTGTTTCCTTAACGCTGGGTTATTTGGGAAGCTGAACAAGGTTATCTTTCCCTCACAACCCAAAACGCACTTCTTTAGTGACATTGTTGATTTTGTGGACTCAAAACAAAATGACAGGGCTGCCGACAGCTTCCGTAACCCAAACGAAGCTCGTTGATGGGCGCGCTCTTGCTCTCGCTCTGGTTGATTTGCGCACACCCTCATCCGGGAAAAGTGCCCATACAAGGAATAACAACCTTTTTTTTACATAATACAGGACCATCCTCGAAAAAAAAAAACAGTTCCGAAACTTGTTTCGAATACTGAGGAAAAAATCCATCATATGTCCAAATCAGGTTTTTTTTTAAATTTTGGCCATGTTTAGCATGAAAATCCAACTCTTTAACAGTGTAAATAAGTCAGAATGCATGAAATAGCATTAGACACCACCTTTAAATTATTACAGGACCAAATGTAATAATCAGGGTAGCGATGGGCAGAGATTAAAATTCTAGCCGATAAGTTTAAATATTTTCATGTTATAGCCGATAACTGATAAATGGCCCATATAAACATTTTATACCGTTTTGTCTTAATCAGTGACAAAAATCACAATATTATAATTTACAGTGTGAAAAAATGATATTGATTTTGAAATGTACTCTTAAACAGTCTTATGAAAGATTAAAATTTAAGTGATATACATACACACACACAACACTGACCGATAAAATTACAAATAGTGCTAATAAGTGCTAATGCCGTCTGATAATTGATATGTACTAATTCATCACAACTAATGTCATAAATATTTTTTTTGCTTTTTTTAAAGAGTAAATTTAATCATTTTAATAAGTTGTGCTGAAGTGCCTTGAAACGTGTAGCGTTATTCAATGTGTTTATGTAATTTCCCCTGAAACAGGAAGTCAGGGCGGGACATATCAAGCAGCTCTTCCCCTTTTTTTAAATAGCCAATAGCGTTTTGTTTATATCACAGTTTGACTAGAGCCTTTCAGCTCGGTAAAGCCAGAGTTTCCTCCTGATCTCTAACTGTTTCTCATCATAATCTCCTCCATATCGCTTTGAAATACAGCATTCTGTGTAGAATTCAAATAAGTCTGATACGTTCTGTGTTATGCGCCAACTCGCACATGTGATCCACTCTGTGCTCTCGTGTCTCTGGACCAGAGCAGACTGTGTGTGCGTGAAACCAGACTTCATTCACCTCAACTGAAAGCAGATTTACATGAATCGTTCCCTATTCCCTATATAGTGCACTATGTGCCATTCACCATGTAGGAAATAGTAAATGTGTGAACAAGTGACCGATTTCAGCCGCAGCTCATTCAGCGTCTATTTAGGGGGCGGGACACTTTAGATTCTAGAGAGCATTTGATTGGACAGAAGATGTGATGAGAAGCTGAAGTCCGCTGTGATGTCATAAAAATCTGTGATCCATTTTAGCGGAAGTGTGAGACTGTATGTTTTGAATGCTTATCTCCTAAATGTGAATTTTGTCATTGTTTTGGAACACACCAGCTTATTCATAACATTAAGGCTAACATATTTATACTATTAAAGCTTTTCATACTAAAAACATAAAATTTTATTTAAGGGGGCCTTTAAATGTAACAACTTTAAATGTAATATTGAATAACACTACACTATAGTTAAACTATAATCAATTACTTTACATGTGCTTTAGTATAAGTTATACTCAGCACATCAAAATAAATGTACTTCTTTCAAAAAGAGAAGTAAAGTAAAACCTTTAACTTGACTTTATTAAAAACTTTTTAAAAGCGTACTTAAGTGTTTTAAGAAACGCAGTCATTAAAGTGTATTCTAAGATCTCTTACGTGATCTTTTATTTCGCTATTTCACTAAAAGTGCACATTCAACACATTAAAGCTCACTTCTTTTTATAACAATGGCACAGTCAAGTTAGTTTGTCTCTCTTAGGACCCGTTCTTGAGTTCCATCTGTGATATTTTCTTTAATTGTTGGTCCATGTCCACATGCAGACTGACCTCCGGAGAAAACCATGTAATCAAAAACTCTTAACCTGCCATCAGAATGAACTCTGATGGCAGGGATCTGTGTGCGTTTTCTTTCTCTCAGTGTCATGTTCAGATATACTGTATCTAAATATAGGTCCACTCCCTTCATTAGCATGACCCTCAGTTCAAAGGCCCCACAGCAAATAGACTGACAGCTCATTTTGAAATAAGTGTTGTCAGATGTGCTTTAATAAAAACCAAGCATCAGGTGAGTGGCATGAAGCTGCCTCACAGTCTCCATGGAGATGGAACGGCTGCCAGTGATGCCTGCCTGCCAGAGCCATTCAGTACTGCTGGAAAGAGAAGGTGCCATGTTGTGCCATGACAGCAACTAACCCATATGGTCTAAAAATTAATCGTTTGCAAATACATGTCAGATAGAAATGAGGTAAGCTGCACGCTTTCATTTCATATCCACTCGACTATGCCAAGGATTAATATAAAGCTTTTTAAGAGATTCTTGATCACATTCTTCAAGGTTGGCCTACTTGGTATGCAGGATAAGTTGTAGAATAACTTGGCCTAATTCTGGGATATAAACAGTTCACTTAAGAGCAATTTGCCTATTGTTTAACTGTTAGCAACCATGCTAAAGCAAAGTATGCGATCAGCATGCTAAAACCTAAAACTGAAAAAAGTACACTTTTAAGTGCATTAAAAAACAGTCGGTGTACTTAAGTGGCTTTCGGCAAGTATCTTTTTTTTTTTTTTTTTATATACTTTTAAAGGGAAGTAAAGTAAAATTTCACCCAAAAATGAAAATTACCCCATGATTTACTCACCCAAGCCATCCTAGGTGTATATATGACATTCTTCTTTCAGACGAATAGTCAACAATTGGAGTTATATTAAAATACTGTATGTCCTGGCTAATCCAAGCTTTATAATGGCAGTAAATGGCAGTTCAAAATCTGAAGTCCAAAAAAGTGCATCCATCCATCATCAACGTACTCCATACGGTACGGCTCCGGGGAGTTAATAAAGGCCTTCTGAAGCTAAACAATGTTTTTGTAAGAAAAATATCCATATTTAAAGCTGCTGTCCGTAACTTTTTTTGTGTTCAAGATTTACAAAAATTATATAATGAGAATGTACAACATGAATCCATTTCTTACCCTGAATCATGGTAAACTTATAATAAGTGTTTATATTGGGACTATTTCAGGCCGGTCTGGTAGGAACCGCTGCGGAGGAGCACAGTCCCTTCGTGACTCGCCATAAACATAAACAGAGAGAAGTAGCTCCGGCGCAATGCTCTTCCTTAAGACCCATGCAGTTCTGTTTATTAACCGCTAGAGCGCAAAAAGTTACGGACTGCAGCTTTAACACGTTATAAAGTAACATATCTAGATTCCGCCAGACCGCCTTATGCATTCAATTTTCAGAAAAAACATTTATGTTACACTTTCTTCGTAAGTTGAATACGGAAAGCGGTCTGGCGGAAGCTAGATATTTTATTTACTTAATAAAGTTTTAAATATGGATAATTTTCTTACCCAAACCCATCGATTCACTTCCGAAGGCCTTTATTAACCCCCCCTGGAGCCGTTTACTGCCATTATAATGCTTGGATTAGCCACAACATTTTTCAATATAACTGTACAATAATTGTACAATCCGTCTGAAAGAAGAATGTCATATATACCTAGGATGGCTTGAGGGTAAGCAAATTATGGGATAATTATCGTTTTTGGGTGACCTATCCCTTTAAAATTTACATACTGCATGTTTACATTCACTACAATTAAGTGCACTTTTTTTATCACAAGCGTAACCGCACCTGCATATCAGAACCCTGGCCTGTAGTCGAGTTTAAATTGAAAAATTAAGCACTTACACAGTAGGCCTATTATCAGTCTTGTCAGTCAATCACCCATTCGATTCTCCTTCATCACCCAATTTCTCTTTTGTCTCCCTGAGCTTATGCACTCACATTTATTGCATCACTGACTCAGAGCTGAATAAGACCTACACCGCAGTATCGCATTAAATTGCTTGGCTGGAATCCATGGTGTGTGGAAGTGGAAATGTGACAGAGCAAAGTAAAGGAGTTATCCAGGATAAGGGCAGACGGGTGCTGAGGTGCTGGCCCTGATGCCCCAGACAGTTGAACCCTGGAGCCAAACTACCCCCCCCAAAACCTTTAACACTCCCAGCCCTTGAGACACATCAGCCCTGCTGGGAGACGACAGCACGCTGAAAAGGTCATCCTTTATAGCTACTGAGAGAATTAAAGAGCAAAATAGAACGAAAACTGATTCTTTGCAACAAAAAAAAAAAATATTTACAAACAACCCTATCTTAGCAACGGTCCATAGTGACAGTTTACTACAAAATGTCATAATTTACTCACCCTCATGTCGTTCCAAACATACATGTCTTTCTTTTCTTCTCCAGACCACAAAAGAAAATATTTTGAAGAATGGTGAAAACAAACCGTTTTGGTGACCATTGACTTTTATTGTATGGGCAAAAAACCCTGAGACATATCTCAAAATATTTTCTTTTATGACACGAAGAAGGTCACTAGGGTTTGGAAAGACTTGGTGAGTAAATGATGACAGATTTTTTAAATAAACATTGCAAAATAGAATTGGTTAAACAATGTGTCATTCCCGAATCACACGTATAACATCAGTAAGAGCACATACATTTGCTCCAATGTTACTTCATTTATTCACTTCATCGTTGATTCAAGTCATTGTATTCACCATGGTAAATGCGTTGTAGAAACACAAACGTTATCAGGTATAATCGCTTGTAAATCACACTTTTCCCATTTCAGTGACTTTGAAGTGCTTTTTTTGACTTGATTCTGATTCCAAGTCACTGTGTAATTTAACAATTTCTTTAAAAGAAAAGCCGTAAATACTTTGCATAGTCTGAATTTATTCCACTTCATGTGCAGATGCTTTTCACAAACTTTAGTTTCACTTGAAGTTCACAAAGCTTGAGTGCAATAGGGGGACAAACCAAATACCAAGACATTCTCAAATTCATGTCAATATTTTGGTTGTCAAGTGTTTTGCTGATAATATAATTTGGGTCACACTTTAGATCGGAGTCCAATTCTCACTTTTAACCAGGGGTGGAAAGAGTACTGAAAAAGCATACTCAAGTAAAAGTAGCGTTACTTGTCAAAAAATGTAGTGCTAGTAGAGTAAAAGTACCTGTACTAAATACTACTCAAAGTAGGAGTAAAAAGTAGCCCTTTTTAAAAGTACTCAAGAGTAGTGAGTAGTGAGTATTATGCTATTAATGTTATTCCACCTTATACCCTGCAAATTAAAAATGTAGCTTACTCTTTTATGGATGATTCTCAGTAAGAACAAAAAAACATGAGATCTCCAACAGTATTTCAATATTTCTCCAAGTTTTATTTTTGACTGCTAGCACTAAAAATACAGCCATGTAATATTAGAGAAAGCATGCAAACAATAATCTGGTAACATTTATGACAACCATTCTGTAGAGGTTTTCTTGCGGTGAATTAAAAAAGGTTGCAAAGTGTTGTACATTAACAATTTTACGTTAAAAAAGCAGAGTTCTTTCTTTTCAAGACACATCTACTGCTTTAATTCAAATGGATGTTTTCTCTGTAAAAAGAATACACTTCAGAAATCAGAATCGAGTATGCTAACTCACAATTTTCACCACTGATTATTTTTGTTTGCAATTAAAAAAATAAACCTGATTTAAATATAAATCTGATGTTTTATGAAAGTTATTTGCTATATACATGGACAGAAATTTTAAATCGCCAAGTGAGAATATTAAAATATGCACTTCAATAAGCTGACAGAAAGCAGGTTAATGCATTTACATGCTGAGCGAAATCGATGTAAGTGACGATCGGTTAATGCCTAATGCACTTTAAAGCATGGCAAACAATCAAGCTAAATAAAGTGTTTTCAGCAGATGGCACCCTGCGCGAGCTCGTGCAACGCTTACAGAATACGTACCATTTGTGCGTTTATTAGAAAATGTAATATTCGGCAGTAATTTTTTAGTAATTGTTAAGGCAATTTCACGATTTCAGCCATCATATAGTAACCAGCAACAACCCCCTTTCATAAAGCGCGCGTGCCTCTCACTCTAGGCTGGTCGCTAATATCATGGTTGATTTGACTGGAGTCACACGCGTGATGTATGGAGACACAGGACTGATTATTCGTCTTAGCCAAACAGGTTGACAGGAAAAAAATAAACAATGTAGCGACGGCAGGTTTAGAAAAAATAGCGCAGTAAAAGTACCGATACAGCACTTAAAATATACTCAAGTAAAAGTGCACTGTTTTTAAACTAATTAATAAAGTACAATTCCTGAGAAAAACTACTCAATTACAGTAACGACTCCGAGAGTATTTGTAATTCGTTACTTTACACCACTGCTATTAACTAACTATTAACTATGACTTTTGCCTCAATAAACTCCTAATTACTGCTTATTAATGTAGTTAAGTTATTGGGTAGGAATAATGGACGTAGAAAATGACCATGCAGAATAATGCATTAATTATGCTTTATAAGTACTAATAAACTGACAATATCCTAGTAATATGCATGCTAATAAGCAACTAGTTAATAGTGAGAATTGGACCCTAAACTAAAGTGTTACCTTAGTATTTCACTAGTAGACTTCATATATACCCTGTATATTTAATTATATACAATTATAATAATGTAATTTATATTGAATTAAATTCATTTTAACAACCTATTAATGCTCATGGTGGATGACTCCACTGTCCAGAATGCTCTAATATCTATCAAAGTAAAGAAAGTGTTTTGACTGTCCAGAAATTGGTTTAGAGAAATATTGAGAAAAATGTATTATTCTTATGAGCAGATAACAGGCATAATGCTTTAGCACAAAACTTGTGTTGGACTAATTCAATTCCTCTGTTGTGTGACTGTGTCGTCCTTGCAATTTAAATTGCAATCCTGTGGTTCACGGCCAGTTCAAACATACACTCATAAATTGAAAATGTGCCAGTTCTTAAAATCAGATTTCTTTTTTCCTGAACCCGGCAAGAGACAGTCAACAGCAAAAATATATTTCGCACCATGTGCTCATTACAAGAGTCATTACAAACTGGCAGTTTGATTTGTCTGACAGGTTTTGCCAAGACCACTCACATGGCCACACTGCAGCGCTCGCTTGTTGGACTGTGTTAACACTTGTGGGCTGCTATTGACCCTTATAGAGATAGAGAATGTTACACGACAATTCCCCCTGGGCACAGAGTCTGTAATTACCCCACAGGAGTACAATTACACTGGAGGAAAGGAAAAATAAGATGGTATAAAAAGAAAGGAAGAGCAGTGGGCTGTGAACAACAGAAACGTCCTCAGATTCTAATCTAGGTTGGTGAAATCCACAGCTTGACTCTCTCTTTTTCTAAACAAACGGAATTGCAGGTTTATTCCTGGGAGAAGCCAAGGTTATGCTGTATTACTCAGCCACGCATCCAGTCATCCGTGAGTCATACAGGGTGATGGGAAGGTTAGCCTGTTCAGAGCTTGACTAAGAGCAAGGCATGATCTTCACATGCTCTGCTGACTAATACATAGCTTTAATATCCTACAACCACAAATAAACACGCTCAAAGACCAGATGAAGTGAAGCAAATGAAAGTGCTTCCTATTAAAACAAATTGATGACTAAATTCATATACTTTTTGAAGAAAATGTGAATGCTGCTTGACTGTGTGTTCTGAAGACCAGGTTGTTCTCAGTGGCTCTTAACACACTGCCATGCAGTTGCTAGGGTTTTCTGGATGGTTACTAGGTTGTTTCTAGTAGGGCTTGCACCATTAATTGAAATAAAACCGAAACTGTGATATGGCATGGTGCAAATGCAATTTAATTAAATAAAGGAGAAAGAGAAGCTTTAAAATCACCATGAAATGAAAATGGACAATTCTTATTTTTTACAGAATGTTGCAGTGCTTTCATATGCAAATTCATATTCAAATTCATATGCCCTCGTATATCTTTAATCAAAAACGCGAACCTCCCATTACCTCTCCTTCAAAACGACGTCTATTCTCTTCATGACGCATTTCTCGCCGGAGGCTGGGACTAAATATCCTCGACAACTGGCATTCAGATCTGCATTCATATAGTTAGTAACACCCAACTTCCTATGATCCAGACAAACTCAAATCCCGCACCCTACATTTTTCTCATTCCAGAAGCGGTTTCACTCGGATATACGTCACAATAGGGAAGAAACGATTCTCACAACTTCCGTTTAATGCCGACTTTAACTCTGTCCTCGCCATTGGCATGATTTTCCGTCCTTTATGACACAACGCATAAAATTCAACAGCATAAATCAAAACGTTTCTGAATGAAATGTCAACTGAGAAATTAAGAGATATAGGACTGTGCAAGCTTTAGGGATGTTGATTATTTTTTAGTCGAATTAAAATGCAATTTTTATCAGAGAAATCACAATTGAATGTTTTCCGTGCAGCTCTAATTTCTATTTCTAGTTGATTGCTTACTGGCTCAAATCTATGATATTCAATTATTTGTCTAAATACAGTATATTGATCTGGACAACTATTTTTTCCCAAGTACTATCATTCAGTATTATCATTAAATCACTTCAGAACACAATGAAGCTGCACTATATTGTTAATGAAAGTGGGCATAAGAGTAACACTGTGCTCTAACAAGTCAGTTGAAACACAATGTGGCAGAAAGCGAAACCAGGTGACCAACATAGCATCTTGTACCATTCATAAAATAGTTAACATACAACAGAAAGCATATAAACTAAAAATAATTCACAATGAAACCTTAATGGTTAAAAGAAAAGTGAAAAATAGCTGTTTACCAGCCCAAAACAGTATACTACGCAAAGTGTTTTTTTTTTCAAAATGTTATTGCATTTGCTCCCACAGAGAATCAAAAAGAGACAATTTGTGCAAGAACAGTTTGATCCAGCACATGTGAAGTCATCGTGAACAAACATGAGATAAGAACTGAGAATAGGAAGGAATTTTCACAGAGATATGTTGAGGACCGCAGGGTCTGTTATGGAGAGTGCAGGTATGAAAGGCATATTGACCCTTCAGAATGCTAGAGTGACCCAAATTACTAGTGGGGAAAAATAATTTATATCATTTTTTAAAATTCTATACACAAACACACTTTAACCATTAATAGTAGTAAAATAAACTTAAAATTTGTCACACCAAAATACAGTGTACATGATGTTAATGACGCAATGAAGAACGAATGAAAAGGGGCATCTAAAAGCAGGTGCCCGGTAGTGGAAACTTTGGTTACTAGCTAGATAAACCTCTTCATGTAAAGAATGAGGTTTATCTAGCTAGTAACACTGGTTAAAATAACAGCTCTCCATCGATACGTTTTCAATTTATGCGTTTAGAAGCTTGTTGTGGTGTTCAGTCGCTTTGATATGTTTCATATTTATTTGTTTATTTATACTTTATTCCTGAATGTAATGTTTTCATGAAAATAGGAAGGAAATGTGTTAACTATGACATTTTTGTGATGGTTGGAATGTTAGTATATTGAATATATCTTGAATAAAAAGGCAATGAATGGTACTTTTGTGTGAGACACTTACATATATGCTATTTGCATCAAAGCAATATCAAGTAGCCTGTTGTTATAAGAACAATGAATCTAGTTTCTCTAAATATATGAGTATATGAGTAAATATATGTTATTTTATTTGTATTTTATTATAAAAATCCTCAAGTCGGAAAATCTGAATGTTTTAGGCCCTGTTGAGGGCTGTGAGACTGACAGTAACCTTGTGAAACTTAGTAAATGCGAAACTGGACTAAGGATAAGAAAGTTGAGTAGAGGCGAAGGAAACCGCAAAGAAAAAGTGAGAAACAAAATACTCCATGCAGAAATGACAAACTATGCCATGAAATGTTTGCTCTTAAAATGTGACAGTAAGAGCAAACAGAGGCAAAGGAAACAACAAGTGTACTATCTGACAGAGAACAGCAGGGTAGCTGGAGTAACCAGACGGGAGTATTCAAAGCTGCCCACCTTGCTGGTTAAGCTGCAGTGTGCTCTTGCTCCACTGTGACAGACCCACGATAGCCACCATCTTGGCTCCCAGGCTGGAGCGACGCTTCTTATTTCCGACCAGGCCTGTGGCATCGGGCCCCGTGCTGCTGGGGCTTTTCTCCAAGTTGTACATGGCTCCACTAATGCTGGAACTGCGAATCACGTTCCGGGCTGCCACCGCGCTCATCACCCCTGGGCTGGGTACATCCACTGAACTGCTGAGCATCATGATCCCACAAAAGCCTCCGGGCAGTGGGCTGGACTGAGGCTGGGAGGAAGACAGTGGGAGAAAAGTTGGAACAATTAAATTATGAAACAATTTTTTTAATTTTTTTATCTGGTTTGACATCAAATCTTGTCTATTTTCAGTGGCTGCGTAAAAGGGTGTCTTAATGTTTCTGTTAAAGAAGCCTCTGCTCACCAAGGCTGCATTATTTGATACAAAATACAGTAAAAACAATAATGTTGTGAAATATTTTTTCAATGTAAAATAACTCTTTTGTATTCTAATATAGTTTAAAATGTAATTCATTTTTGTGATGGCAAAGCTGAATTTTCAGCATCATTACTCTAGTCGTCAGTGTCACATGATCCTTTAGAAAGGCTGATTTCCTGCTCAAAAACATTTATTATCATTTTCAATGATAAAAACAGCTTCTTAATAATATTGTGGAAACCATGATACATTTTTTTCCAGGATTCTTTGATTCTCTTTGAATCGAAATTTTTTATCGTTGTATTTACTGTTGATTACTAGTGCATCCTTGCCTAATAATTGATCAATTTCTTTCAAAATAAAAATCTAAATGACTTTAACGATAATCTAATTCCACAGCACTTTCTCTTTTGCTTAATTAAATCACTAAAATGCACAGCTGTTTTAATTTAAAATTAATATTTTAATAATGAACTAAATAATAAGATTTCATCCTGCAGTTTCTGCAGTAGAATCTCCAGTGCCACTCCAAAACTGTTGTGAATATGAGTTTGCTGTCTGTATTGACTGTAATGAAATAAAAAAAGGCAATGTGCCGTTAAAATATTGGCAAGATACGTCTTTCTGTGGAGTTCACCTCATGGGCTGCACGCAAAAACAAACAATTTAGTCTAATTCATGAGTAAATGACTATGAGTTGGGTCTTTTCAGTGAATAAACAAAATGTGGCTAGTGTCACTTATTTTTAGTGAATCAATAACAGTATTTATGGTTTTGCTAAGAGCCCAAAAATGTAAAAATACTGGTAACGCTTTACAATAAGGTCTCATTTATTAGTTAATTTATGAATTAACATGAACTAACAAGCAATACATTTGTTACAGTATTTAATAATCTTTGTAAATACAGCTGTTCGTTGTTTGTTCATGTTACTAACATGACTTTTTAAGTGAGTAACACAGAATATAATAAATGTGTTTAAATCAACAATGAATAAGAGAAATCATTATTTAAACTGGTACACATATTTTTCTCATATGGCTTGGCTCTGCGTATAAGGACATGAAATGCGCCGTGCAGAATGATGCTGGCCTGATAAATGATTTAGAACAAGGACTTGGGTGACATCTAAAAGTGTGACTGAACTGACAAATAAAATCAGTCTACTCCAGGAGAAAAGGTCATTCCCGCAATGCAATGCGACACAGGTTTGCAGCCTTGCAAATTAGCTGTGAATGAAAAAAAAAGTGCAGGCTAATTCATGTGCGATCTTCTCTGTGAACAGCCTGCATGTTTGTTTTCTGTGCTCCCATTCTCTTTCGCTCACTCCCCCTTCCCCCTGATCTCCACTCGCTGCTTTGATCTGCGCCTCATCATATCAGCTGAAGTGTTTCTGGGTCTGTGGCAGTCGTCCCTCTTGGAAATGAAGCAGCCTGCCTCCCTGAGTGATAATAATCATAATTTAGAGCTGGATCTGGACTAACGCTCCTTTGAAATGAAAATGAAATGAAAAGAAAGCAGGGTACATCTTTATCATAGTAATCGGATTGATTTAGGTGCGTGTACATGGGGTCTGAATGGCTGAGAGAGATGAGCGAAGTACACTGGGCTGAAATGTGGGAGCACAGCCGATCAAAGAGACCTGTGGCCCTCAGCTTCTTTGTCCATCATCGTGACCTGAGCTCTAAACTGTGGGCGCTGATAAGTACAGACAGATTAAGAGGGCACCTTTAACAAGACTTCACCCGTGCCGACCCGCTCCTTTCAGACAAAGCGTGACTATTTTGGGGTCAACTGAGGTGATTGAAGTGGGTCCCGTTTATTTACAGTGTCCTGACAGGGCTTAATAGAGCGGGAACTTGTGGGTCGTTGTACTCTCTCAATCACAAATTTTTCACAGACACACTGCCAATGCTGGTACCAGACTCAATGCCAAATTTGCCCCAGTTCCATGTGTTGCCAACAAAGAAAAGGCAGAAAAAATATCCTTTAAACCTGCTGGTTTCAAACCAGGAACAATAACGTCAGAGGTGTAGCGTGTGAAGTCTCAAAACAAAACTAGCTCACAAAAAGCTAGATTGATCCCATTAGAATTGCACGTTGTCCACAACAACCAGTTTCAACTTTTGTTGTGCTACGAAGTTACCTCTATTAATTAAAAAGTACAATATCTATTAAAAAAAAAACAATAGAATATACGTATCAATTCATTGCAAGGACACAGGTCTCAAGGCACATTTTTAAAAGTTTAACTTCTTTTAAAGGCACAATATGTAAGATTTTTGCATCTAAAATCCACTAGCACAGTGTTACTGTATATATTTTGTAGACTTTTTGTAGACTATTTTAACCAGTGTAAAGGCCAGCGTCATTACATTAATAAACGTTAATAAACCTTAAATACATTAGCTCATCCATGAACATGATTTCTGCTTTGAGTCCCATCGAATTGCTGGATGGTGTGCTGAATAGGGAAATGTGTACATCCACATCCGGTCAGAACGCCTCTCGCAGTTCAAAACGCTTACGCTATGTTCGACATCATCGTCGCGCCAGTTACACTTTTTTCATAAGTGGAATACGGAAGGCGGTCTGCCGGAAGCTAGATATTTTACTTTATAATGTGTTAAATATGGATATTTTTCTTACACAACCCCATTTCACTTCAGAAGGCCTTTATTAACCCCCGGAGCTGTGTGGATTACTTTTATAGTGGATGGACTCACTTTCTTAGGCTTCAAATTTTGGGCTGCATTTCACTGCCATTATAATGCTTGGAAGAGCCAGGGCATATTTTAATATAACTCCGATTGTATTCTAGGGGTGTCGAAATTAATCGTTTCTTCGATGCATCGTGATGCAGACGAGGGCGATTCGGTATTGGTTCAGTAATAGACCATAACCGATTCTAATGTAGTGATTCTAATGTTCTAATCTTTTCTGACGTCATTTGTCAAGTATGTGTTGTCGCGGTAGCATACAATGGCAGAGGGACGCGAGACGCGAGTGAGAGTAATTAAAATGCTCCAACTACTTTAAAAGACAACATCTGGGCACATTTCAGCTTTTATGAACAACCTGGTAAACACGACCTCGAGAACACACGCGTAAATCAAAGCTATCTGATTTATCTGAACGATTTCATTTACACTCGGGCACATAAATGTATCTCCGCAAAAAGGATATAAATCTACATTTCCCGCACTATATGCAGATTCATTGGAGTTCATGTCACAGAAAACAACAGATATGAGCTGCATTTTATTGATCATCATTGAGCCGCGCGCTATTGCGGTCTTTGATTTTGAAATTAGAAATCAAAGACCACAATAGGAGAGCACGCGGCAACAGCACTGGTCAGATCATTCCGTTTCTTTACTTTTAATGAATATGATTGTATGTTGACCACCTGCAACTTTACTTTCGGTAGTTTGTGCGTTAGCTTGATGAAGAAATACGCAGCTGCTCGTCTGCGGCGATGCGTGCTTCAGTAGTGCTGACATATCTGGCTATGTCAAATAGCCCATAACACGCTCACACATAAAAAATATGTTTAGCATTGTTGCGAGGAGTAAAATTTACATATGTGGTTTCAACAACCAGAGGCATTGGGACTTTCGTTTTGACTGAATTGAGCGCAGACCACCTCCTGAAGTGGCTTTTAGTATTTTCTATTTGTTCTAAATGCTCCTGATGTCTTCTGTGCCCAGACTTGAGCTTTGTTTGATACATTCAAGAAGCGTGTTTTCTTTGAGCAGGTAAAATTAAAGGTTCAGTTCATATAACTGACAGACAAAATTGTATGAGGATTAGGGTTGGGTACCGTTCACATTTTAACCGGTATCGGTACCCAACGGTACCTTTTTTTCGGTACTTTAGGGATTTACATCAATAACTATAAATAACCTGTAAGTCATTTATAGAAGTGTTATTGACATTATGCCAGAGTTGCCCTGGTCTCTGTCTGCCATTGTCTGTGATGTTTGTATACTGTAATATTTACTAGATAGTAAACTACTTGGTACTTAAATTGAATTAATAAAAACAACCATATTATTTTTTTATTTTTTATTTAATTTCTATGAAAAGATTTCCCACAAATTATGTGCTGTGTATTTTCTGGTAATCAAATGAAGACATAAGACATTAATTTAATTTATCTTTTAATATAATTAAACTTTTTTTGTCAAACAAAGTTCTACACAACTGAGCTTTATACGGTAAAAATTAAAACAGAAAATTTTTAAATTTATTACTTAAAAAATTAAGTTTTGATTATTATTATTATTATTATTACATTTGTGTTAGTATTATTAATTGAGACATATCTAAATTCTACTATACAACAGTGATGTATTTGTCAAGATAAACCGGACTTTTATTTTGACGGGTTGCCGTTCCTTTGAGTTTCTGTGTTTATGATATGACGGTAGTTTTTCTCAAATGACACAGTAAAATGCTCAAAGTGACTCTCAGTGGCTCTGGAGATGACGTTCGTGAGTTCATGTCCTCATATGAGACGACAAAGATGGAAACACAACCGACCGTCATAGTGATAGTGAGCGCGATAGTGAGCGAGTGTGTGTGTGGTAAACCGCGCTTCTACGGCATTCATTCGCACAGAGACACGCAGGATTCGTATTTAAATAGTCTTTTTGAGTTTTAATATTCACAGACAGTAGTCTATATCACCAGATGCGTTTACAGGTAACGTTACCGAAATTTGGTACCGATTGATTAGGGCGTTTTCACACCTACCTTGTTTGGTCCGGATTTTCGGACTTTTCAGTTTGGTCCGAATCAAAATTGCAGGTGTGAAACCTCCCCCGTTGGTCCGACGAAAAGAGGTAGTCTCGGTCCGGATCAAACTGAACAAAGGTTCGATTCGTTTCTAGTGTGAAAGCATTTGTATGGTTCGGACTTTCAGACCATTTACAGGAAGTTCCTGTTTATGTTTAAATATTATAACGTTATTTTTAAATTCAATCTAGGCTACATTGATTATGAAAAGTGAAAATATGCGCAATATGTCTGTAGACAGAAAGTCAGAAATAATTTTGAACGAAATTTTGTATGATTTTGATTAGAAAGCATTTCTTTAATGGGAATTTCGTTTTGTATAAATTGTATCTTAATTTTAATCAACGTTTAATCAGATAATTGCCTGGATTTAATAAATAAGAAGCAAATAGTCTATAGCAGACAATAATTGCGGGAGCGATCACATGCTTTACACATGAACTGGAGCAGGTCTCAAATAAACCGAAACTCAGCAGGCAACTTGCCTCACAAACATGAGAAATATGTGTATATAAAGCTTGAAATGTCCACTTTTAAACGTAACGAATAAAAAAATAGTCAAGCAATGCGCACTGTTCAATAGTGGCAACGATGATATGCGTCCGTTCATTCAACATGTCAAAGACGCTGACGTCAGACGCACGTCCGTTTACAAACCAATCAATGTCCAGATGCCGCCCACATAGATGATGACGAGTGGACGCAAGTGCGTCATGTAAAGTTCTTTTGTCCGCTCACATAATTGCAATGTGAAACCAAACCAAAACTAACCGAATATATAAAAAGTATCAAAACATGAACCTTGGTGCGGACTTTCAGGTGTGAAAACGCCCCCAATGTGAGTCGGTAGTACCGATGTAATTCGGTCAGTGCCCTTAAAAGTACCGAGTTCAGAACCCAACCCTAATGAGGATGCAGTGCATTGTGATGCATCGTGATATCGAATTGAACCGAATTGATGGCATGATAATCGTAATCGAACCGAACCGTGAGACCACTGTAGGTTCACACCCCTTTTGTATTCGTCTGAAAGAAGAATGTCATATACACCTATATGGCTTGTGGTGCGTAAAACATGGGGTAATTTTCCTTTTCGGGTGAACTATTCCTTTAAGAAGGGTGCAAACTATATGATCTTGGTCATGATTTGGCTATCCAATAATTTTGAAAATCCTTAAAGATTCCTCTGATCCTAGGTCAAAATCTGTAGTCTTTAATGCTAGTTTGACATGCTCACCGTCAGCTGATTAATGAACATTGTGATAAAATTTTCCCTCCAATGAAATTCTGCCAGTGTCAGAAGTTTTGAGGCACAGTCCTACAGTGTGGCTTCAACCATCAAATCGCGAGAAAAAAAAACAGGGGCACCCGATGACACAATTAGTGCGACAACAACAAACCACCACTTGTTCCACACACATCGTTCTTTTTTTCCAAGACAAGCCATGATCAAAATTAATTATTATTTTTGTTTGCTAGCTACCATTTCAATCACGCATCTAAATACAGCTCACAGCCAACGAACATGTCACATATTGATTATGTAAAACTCGAGTCTTTTTGTGTGCATCCGTTTTTAATGAATATTGACTGTCATACAGTCTGACATTAAAGAAACAGAGATCCGACAGTGACAGTGTGACGTGGCTTAACAATCGTAAACGACTATTATAAATCGTACAACGGGCACCCTTAACATGTTAAATCAGATTCAGTGAATTGTTCAGTCTGTTACTCAACTGACTCCCTCACTTAACCTTGCAGTGATTTTTTGGCTAATTGTGAAGTATGGACCTACACTAATCTGACATAAACCAACTAGGACATTTATGCCAGTGTCAGATCATTTTTTCAAACGAGTTTTAACAATTTTGTAGACTTCAGCAGTCCTTGAGAGATTCAGAAGTAGTTCAACGGTGAAGCAAACACAAAGATGACCCTCTCCAGGCACGCTCAATCATTCTCACCACAGCGGAGGAGACCAAATCTCAGACAAGTGAAGAGGTCGTCATTAGTCACCGGAGAAAACGGGCCGGCCCATCCATCACTGGCCCGTTAACCCACTTCTCTATACAGGAATTTCTTAATTTGGACCTGTGCTCAACACATTATCTCCTTACGGTTCTTTTTTGGGTTGGAGAGATAAGATATATTATATGACCTCTTTGGGATGACGTTGACAAAAATCTCAGCCATCTGGGCTTCTCTTGATTTAAAAACAAGACAATTTTGTCCTCACTGGAGAAACAAAGATCATGATTTCTTGAGATGTTTCAGCTAAAGCGTTGTTTAGTCATTGAGTCCTTACCAATTGCATTTCACGGAGCCATCAGGGTGAGAGTGGAACACATTAGTAACAAATTAATCAAATTACACTTAATAGAGTTGAAATCATAATTGCTTTTTGGCCATGTCAATTTCTGGGCAATGGATACATGTAATTACTGTTATTAATCAGTCCACTGGATGAGGGAAAAATGTACTTATTTTATTGAAAACTAAGGATACGTTTTAAGGTTTGACAGCACAAGGATGTGTCTTTGGTGTCACCAAAACATTTCACCATTAATGCACACTAGAGCTGGCCGATATGATGGTATCATATCACGAGACGGAGGATATATGTCGATCAGTAGATTCTGCTGTACCATTTATATGACACATTTATCAATTATAAGTTGGTAGAAATGTTTTTAATTATTTACATGACAGCAACAAAGAAAAATGTGTTAAAATACAGAGGCTGCGTTCGAAACCTTAGAAAGCTGACTTGTTGCCCCGATGCCCAATCAGGTAAGGACTTCGCTGACATTGTTTGTGCACAAACAACAACAGTGATTGTGGATAGGTGTGTGTACTTCTGAGGCAGCATAACGTTGATTTTATGCATTTTACATGGATTTTATTTCCGGCAAATATACATTTGTTGCTAAGCAACACTGCAACTTTTACAATAGCTTCCACCGATAAACTGTACACAAAACATGCCACTGTGCAGCTGACACATGCTCTCAAATAAATCAAGGAGATCCGCGGGACATCAAAATCAGTAATGGCAGTTAGTTCATTTTTAGCCGGGACAGATCGAATTGTTCCGTGACTGTGCGATAAGCTGGAGCAGGCTGTATGCAGGAATTTTGAAATGGCTATGTACTATGTTAATTAATACATTAATTTATTTTCCTCTGTCAGCCATTTGGGTTTGAAAAAACGCTATTAAAACTACAGATGTTTTATCTTGTGCGGTTTGTTGGTTATTCTGACTAGGCTACTAGTACGCTCTCTGATCATCCAATCAAAGGAAGTGAAAATGCATACGTTATTGTAAGCCAGCTAGATGGCCCCGCTGTCGCCAACTCGAAATCTGATTGGCTAATTAAATCGGAGTGATTATCTGATTGGCTAAAGCACACAGTTTCATTGCCAATTCATCGCAATATTGATTGTGAAGGCCTCTTGACCTGGCAACACATGATGACTGAAATATGATTGGATAAAAGCTAGGGGTGTAACGATTCATCTACTACATCGATGTATCGATTTATTTTCCTATGATCTAACTACATCGATCTGTGCTCGGCAAGTTGGCCTTCCGGACGACATATATCGATCTAACATCGTTTTAAAAGGTAATCAATCGATTATATCGATAATAGGAAATAACACATTGGATTTTAACACGTCAGACTTTATATGGATGTTTTTTCTTAGCACTTTTAATGATAACGGCGTTAAACGTTACTCGATTCAGTCTGCCTATCTGTGACATCATCGCCTCGCACCAGCAGCAGCGCTAAGAAAACAAAACATAGCATGGCGGATGGCAAAGGAGAAGCCACTGAGAAATTATCAAGCCACCAGGAGAAAGAGCTACCTGTACTTTCAACCCTTGCTTGTTACCTGTGCATTCCTGCACCAGTGTGCCAGCAGAGCCAGTTTTTAATACTGCTGGCGACATAGTGAACGCACAGAGAAGAGTTCTGCGGTCATCATGTTGATATTTTTGAAAAAGAAATCTGTAGAGTCATTGAAGAGTAGTTGGTTACATTTTTATCTTTTGTTAAATATTGTTTGTTTATTAAACTGAGAGTAGTAGCAGGTTCAGCCAGTTTATTCAACCTGAAGAAATGTTGGTAGCACTTTATTTTTGATATTAATATTGTGTTTGTATTATTTTAATGTTGAAAAACAACAGCAAAAGTAGCAGGTAAACCTACTATTAATTAAACCTGAAGAGAAGTTAGTTGCACTTTATTTTTGATATTAATATTGTAATATTTTTATATTGGAAAACAAAAGCAGAAGTAGCAGGTTAACCTACTGTTGAAATGTTGGTTGCACTTACTGTGCTTTTATTGAAAATGTATTGAATATCGAAAATGAGAGCAGAAAAGGTTAACTTCCTGTTAATTCAACCGAAACTGTTGGTTGCACTTTATTCAAATAAAATTTGAATGCATTTGCCATTAATTGTTGTTTACTTGTTTGTTTTTTTATCCATAATTAATTGATACCTGATTCCCTTACAAGAAACAACAGGAATCTAGGAAACTTCACCTGCACTGACCAGTATCCAGATATTTATTTCAGTCACACAATTTTTGGCTAAAAAGTTACTGAATTGATTTCAAGTCACTGAATCGTTTCAGATCGTATCGTTCTAAATGAACCAATATCGTCCTTGAATCGTATCGACAACCTCAAATCGTGATACGAATCGAATCGTTGTTAAAACGAATCGTTACGCCCCTAATAAAAGCTCTAATATAAACAAATACTACTCGAAGCAGCGCAACCAAGAGAAAAGCGATGAAGTTAAGAAAATACACTATTGGGAATAATTTAACACAAATTCATGGAAAAAATATATAAAAATTTAAAGTCTGTGATTCTGATAGTGATTAGGCCAGCAGAGAAGGCCTCTATTCATTGTTCAGTCTCGTTAATTTTGATGTGGTTTGCTAGTTTCCTACATATTTCCGTATTGCTCCAGAGTGTTAAGAATTTTGAATAAAGACTATTTTTCTTTTGACACCATATTTATTGTCATTCGTGCTGCAGACCATGTGTTACAATTTAAAAGGTAACAAATTGTAATGTTATTTTACATTATTTTATAATGTTATTACATTTTATTTTAATTTTGTTTTTGTCTCATGTGTTAAAAAAAGTGAAATAGTTCATTTGTTATGAACAATAACACTTTGCTTTGCATCCATCAAGATATAAAAAAGGCAAAATTATCCAATATTTAAAAAAATGAATGCTACTAAGTATTTAACTCATTCGTTTATCCAAACACAGTTTTTACATGGTATACAAAAACACCATTTACTACATTAAATATTGGGTTTCATTTCCCAACAAAAATAACTATATTTTGAAATATAAAAATCATGGTTACACTTTTGGTCGCATTTAGACTTTTTTTACTATAAGTAACATTGCACCTACAGACTGATAGGAGTAGGGTTAGGCTTGACATGTACTTGCAAAGCTACTTATAGTCAGTAGAATGTCTGTTAGGGGGCCATCAAAATAAAGAGTTAGCAGATATTAAGCAGACAGTCTAATACTCTACTAATACTCTAATGAGAGTTAGTTGACATGTATTTGCAATGTTACTTATAGTCAACAGGACGTCTAAAGTGGACCATTAAAATAAAGTATGACATTTTTACAGCATGCAATAAGATTTTGGTAAACTGCCCACCACTAACGCAAATAAAGATTGTTCTATTCCCTCTTTCTCCATTGCTGTATATTTTGGCGTAATGGACAGAATTTGTAAATTTGTGTTCCAAGTCACACTTAGCCAGCGATTTCAGGCCAGGTCGCTTCTACATCACACTTGAGGGTGAGAGAAGAGAGAGGCAGAGAATGTGTGAAACCCAAATTCAAACACAGTCCTCTACATGCTGTCTGTTAGGTTTCTATCGTTGCACGAGCTATGCTGTGTCACGGCACGAGTAATGCTACAGTCACGCTCACTTACACACACACACAAAGCCTGAACTTCAGCAACCTTCAACACTCTCCCTTAACACACCATTAGTTGTGTGTCTGAGAGAGAATCAAAGGAGTTAGGACTACAAATCTAGATGATACTGGTTGCTTGCTAATTCTGTGCCAACATTTTGAATATGCTAACATGAAATATTACACGCTCAATTAAGGCTTTAATGGGGGATTAAGTGATTTTTAAATATCTGTTTTATTTTAAATGGTAGGGGTCATTGCATGGAGGCGGAATGTTGAAATCACATGACCAGCCAAATATGAATGGCTTTATTTCTTTATCTCTCTAACCACTGAGTTCTTGGACACCTTTGCTCACAGAAAAAAATCAAACATGACTGAGAGTGAATAGTCCAGTTCTTCTTTTTCTGTGTTCTATATTCCACTTGAAAAGTTCAAATGTTTAATTTCATATTATAGGAATAGTGCAACAGACAAACTTTCAACTTTGAAATCTAGAAGGCACATTAACATGGTGGCAGCCAATGGCACCCAGAAGCATTGTTATTGAGCTTATTGACCAATCCTTTGTGAAAAAAGTTCACTTAAAAATGCTGGGTTGTGTCAACCCACGTTTGGGTCAAATATCGAAAAACCAACCCAATCTCACGGCAATTCGTATAATTACGAATAACCTTCCCCTAACTGGGGTTTAGACAAATCGTACGAATTTGTACGAGTGATGTCATACTAATTTATACGAATTAGTCAGGTCGACCGATACCGATAACTAGGTTGGACCGCACTTGCACATGAACCATAACACTCTGAGTAAAACCATGAAAATGTGCTAAATGAAATATATATGTTATTATGAATATATTAAAATGAGAAGTTCTAAAAGAATAAATTCGGAAGAAAATAATTTAAACATTAAAATAATTATAATTATATTACAAATAAATGTTTTTTTTTTTTTAGCTATAGCCTATGACCTAGAAACATGTAAATTGTATAGGTAACTCTTTGCAAGTCCCATTTGTTAACATGGATGTATTAGCTAGCTTACATGAACAATTTGCACTATGCAATATATACACTATATACAAAAAAAAAGGTTCTATATTGCACCAAAAATGGTTCTTGGCTCGTAATCATAGGGGAACCTTTTTTAGTGCTATATAGCACCAATTTTGGTGCTTCAGTGGTTCTTCAGCGGTTCTTCAGAGGTTCTTCAGCGGTTCTTCAGAGGTTCTTCACCGGTTCTTTGACTAAGGTGCTATATAGCACCTCTGAAGAACCGCTGAAGAACCACTGAAGCACCAAAATTGGTGCTATATAGCACTAAAAAAGGTTCCCCTATGATTACGAGCCTTTTTTTTTAGAGTGTATTTTACAGCATGTATTAATATTTGAGCAATTCAATTGAACCTTGATCATCCATGTTAGTTCATAGTGCATTTACTAAGTTTAACAGATCAAATTAAAATTTAAACTCAATAAAAAAATGTATACAATACTTTTACAGCATTTATTAACCATGATACAAATGGAATCTTATTGTAAAGTGTTATTTAAAAAAAAGTGTGATTTCAAATAAAACAGTCTGCTTTTTTAGAACACTATGCAATTATCTAATCAAAATAACAAAATATGTATTGAATTTGAATGCGTTTCTGATTTGTTTATATTTGTGTCGGCTGCATGACGATACAGTTTGCTTTCTCAAGTTGTAACATTGTTTTAGCTGCTTGAGGTAGCCTACTGCTAATATTAGCTTCCTCTCAGCCTCTAGACCAAGTACATCCACTTCTGTTCTTTATCTGCTAATGTAGCTTCTAGTCAACGAATTAATTACTTATGATTTGGCAACATGGACTGACGTGTTCTGTATTCATACCGTTTCGCTGTCGGTGGTTTAAACGCGCATCTGATGTGCCAGCGCCGTCTGTGCAGCGCGTGCTTCCCGTGCAGCTCGCAGCCTCACGTGTCAAGGTAAACAATGTCAGTGATAGTTTTAGTTGGCCTCCACAGGCCGCTGTCGTGCTATATAATACCAGCAGACCCTTCTCAGAGCTCTCATACAATGGCCCTGTCCCAAATGGCACCCTAAACCCTCGCGGTCTTCATCTGACTCCGCACTTTCACAACGTAATGCCGCTTTGACTGCCGGGTGCAGGCTCGGAAGAAGTGCGCATCGAGGGCGCATATCGACCTCAAAGGGGGCACACGCGAGCACACTTTTGAGACCTAAAATGACAAAAGGGGCACCCTGCGGTCTCGTGGACTTAACGGACACATGCACGCAGCGGCCATTCTAAGTCCACAAGACCGAAAGTGCACATGAAGTGTGCCATTTGGGACAGGGCCTATGACAGCGCACCCTTCTCTGCTGCTTCAGCAACTGACGCAACCCGGAAAAACTATCGGTGTGGATTTTTGCCGATAACCGATTGTTCCACCAATCAGCTATCGGTGCCTATTAATCGGCAAAACCAATGAATCGGTCGACCTCTATTATGCTGCGTTCACACCAAACGCGAATTGAGCGTCAAAATCGCGTCTACCGCGTCTAGTTTCACGCGCGAACATTTTGAATGCATTCGCGCGTCTGCAGAGAATTGGACGCGCGTAGAAATCGAGCGTTTGAAGCGAAATTGACGCGCGTTCAAGGCACTCCAGGAGAAATATGTCATAAAACACCACTCTGCCTCTTTTCATTTTCATTAAACATATATATTAAGCATTAATAGCCACACAAATGTGGTCCAGGCAACTCCTACATCATCTTCAGTACATGTATATTTAAATATCCTTAAAATATAAAGTTATTAAACTTCTCTTTGCCCTCAGTCAAAACGATTTGGCAGACAACAAATTATAGATTCATGAGAGCAAAGCTCGGCCGTTAGATCTACACAAAACGAACCACTACAGGACATCAGAGCCAGCGGCAGACGCCAGAAGGACTGGCCGAGGAAAGGCTGCCTTCGCTGGGGTTATGAGCAGTGATTGCCCGGTGATCGCCTGGATCTCACAACTCCAAAAACACAAGATTATTTTTTTTAAATAGGCGCTCTCTTTATAAATAAACCACAGATTTGAGCTTTAAACAACTACATTCGCACCTGAAAACGTCTTAAAACTACATTTTGTGACACAATAGTACTGTTTTTAATTTATGCAGGGTTTCTCATACACGTCACTTTACCACGTGACAGCAGCGAGCAGGCTCCTGATTGGTTAACGCGGCGCGAATTGACGCCAAAGTTCAAATTTTTCAACTCGGGCGTCAGACGCGAATTCGCTTCAAACGCGTGAATGCACAAAAGCACCATTCGCGTGTAACGCGCGTATCGCGCAAGACGCTCAATTCGCGTCCAATTCGCGCCATTCGCGCGAACTGGACGCGCGAATGAGGCGGATTCGCGTCCTTCGCGCCGCGCGTAACGCGCCTCCCGCGCCGCGGGACCTCCAGACGCGCGTCAACGCGCCTTTCCATTGACTTAACATTGAAATCACTCGCGCCTGACGCTCAATTCGCGTTTGGTGTGAATGCAGCATCAGACACCTTGTAAAATATGTACAAATTGGTCATGAGATAGCATTAAAAAACCCTACCGTTGGGTTTAAAAATCAATTTAACAATTTAAATCAACAGTTGAGTTAGTTCATATTTGACCCAAACATGGGTTGAAACAACATAGCATTTCGTAGAGTGTAGAATACTAATAGAGTACTTATTACATAAATAATACACTTTAAAGGAATATGATTAAGTGGGAACAGAACAGAATGTAATGTTGGAGACTTAATTGCATGATAATTGAATGAGATTTGATTAAATTAAAATATACATAAGATGAACATAAGAGGGCATTTTGAAGAGGGCAGTACCTTTATAAATAATTATAATTACTTCTATTGTCTTCGACGGTACTGACAAGCTTATGGTAAACTAGGGGCCAGATAAAAACTATCACTGACATTATTTACAATTACATTGACACGTTCAAGTTGGAATAGTTCTCATCCAGCTACATGTATGTGGTGTGGTAATTTGGACCAATGGGTTTTCATTGTGCTACCCTGGGCAACGTGACACAAATAAGCGTCCAACTAAATCTTATTCATCCCTTGTCGTAGCTGTGGCTGGTTCAGATTAAAGACTATGGAAGAGAGAGCTTTAACTTCACGCCTGGTTAGGACAGAGTGTTTTGGAAGAGCGACAGAGAGCAGGAAATGGAGTAGAGAGAGGCCGTGTAGGGACATTAAATCCACAAGGTCCAGAGATGCAAAGACCAAAAACAGAAAGAGGTTCAGGACATTTTGTGAAAATGAAAAGCCAATCTCGTCTGTAGCAGCGCATGTGGAAAAGAGAACACTGAATGGTCCTTCCGTGTTTCTTTTCTTGTCCTGTCATCCTACGTTCCTGCTCTCTTCCCTCACTGTTTCCTTTCTCAGCCCTCTTCCAAATCTCTCGCTTCTTATTTAACCGTGGTGCTGACACGGTTATTGAACAGAATGGGTAGGAGTTGCATAAACTGTGTTTTGGCAGCTCTATGTTCTGCGTCCATTATTTAAATTTAACTATTTGACCTTAATTAACCTATACTCTTTGTAACTTTCATTATGCATTGTTTATTTCTTTTTATTTCATGTATTAAATTCATATAAATTGATAGTTCAACCAAAAATGAAAATTATGATCATTTTCATACCTTAAATGTTGTTTTTCTGCTCTTTGATGCAATTACAGTGAATTTAATGACTTACATTTTAATCTTTTTTCACACAAAGCTATTCCCTTGTGAAAAAGAAGGGTAATTAATTATATTGCTTGTGCACTTGTAGTGTACTTCAAACCCTAAAAGTTTCAAAAAGCTGTTCTTGCACTGAATATAATATTAATGAAATAAAAGCCCACTTAAATGTACTTAAAGAAAGCACACTTCCATGACTGTTTCTTAAGACACTTTTAAAAAGTGCACTTCATAATGTCAAATTAAACATTTTACTTTAAAGTATATTTTAAATATATTTTTTAAATAATCTTTTGTCGTGCATTAAAGAAGTATAGTTATTTTGATAAGTTAACCACAGGCTACATATTAAAGTACTTGATTATAATTTTAACTTTAGTGTGTTAATTAATATTAAGACAATATTAAAGACAATTTTAAAGATACATTTCAAATCCTTAACAATGAATTCAAACACATGGCTTGCAAGTTTTGACAGAAATGCCTTTTAAAGCATATTTACCATAAGCTTGTCAGTACATTCGGCAGTACACTTCAACCATATTTCAAAGACAATAGAAGTAATTATGAACTTACATATTTACTTTTACATATGATTGTAGCCAATCACAGACATATTATGTTGAGCACATGAACACAATGGCCAATCAGAGACATATACGTTGAGCTCATGAACACAATGGCCAATCAGAGGTGTTTATGAATCTATTCAACAGTGCTCAAAATGCTAAAGGGAAACGCTGGTATCATATTTTAAAAAATTTCAGCACCGACTTGGTACGGAATTCAGTACTTTTGACAACAAGAAAGCACCTGATAGTACCGATCTGGATATGTTTGCACCAGCTCTGCAATTCACTGGCTGTCGACAGATGAGGTAATTCAAATTACTGTCACATTTACCACAGGGTATCTTTGTTCATGGACTCTTATTTTGATATCCTTTTGTCTTGATGAGCTTGTGTTCATTTCCTGTGTATTTAGTTCCAGTTTCCTTGGCTGTTTCTCAATAGAGTGCCGAAGTAATGACGTCACTTTGTAGGCCAAAACGCGGAAGTGAGTTAGCATTTTAGCCCTACCGGTTCCCTCGCCCTAAAGTCTATGGGTTTTTTGAATGGGTTTTTGCTAAATCGCCTGAAATAAGGTCTGTGGTTAACAAAGCCTCTAAATATTTTCACGTTGTGATCTATGACATAAAACACATTAGTTAAAACCTGCTTGTGATTTTTTAAAACTTTATTGTGTCTTAAAAACGATGGCCGCTAACAAGTTGCTAAAAGGGACTACATCCTTTGGCGGAGACTTTAGACGTCATCGTGACAAACAGGCAATCTCTCACTAGCCCGCGTTTCAGCCTAAGAATGAAGAACTTATGTGGCGTGAATAAATTTGCGCAAAGTTGGATGCTTGAACATTTGGAGTTTACTCTCTTCACATGTTCGTCTCGGCTGACATGGGCTGTGTTTACACGTCTTTTTGTGTTAAAATCTACTGTTAATGTGTGACAACGTAGTTCTAAGACTTTTTCAGTCGATAATGTAGTTGTTTAAAGCTCAAATCTGTGGTTTATTTATAAGAAGAGTGCCTATTTAAACATTTTATCTGGTGTTTTCGGAGTTGTGAGCTCCAGTGAGTCAGCGGCGGTCAGCGCTTGTTTAGCCGGCGAGAGTTGACTTTCCTCGGCCAGTCCTTCTGGCATCTGCCGCTGGCTCTGATGTCTCTGTGGCGTCTCCAGCTATTATTAGTCTTGTGGAGATTTAACGGCCCATATTTGCTCTCATGGATCTATAATTTGTTCCCTGGCAAATCGTTTAGGCTGAGGGCAAAGTGAAGTTTCATTACTTGTTTATTTTTAGGCTATAACTGTACGTTACCGTTATAAGTTAGCCGACTAGCACTGACTTTGAATGTTTGACTAAATTGTTTGCTTTATTTCATGTGTAGCTTATTATACGTTTTGTATTATTGATCATACATAAACTTGCATTTAACAAAAAGAGACTGGGTTGTGTTTCATGTCATTTACTGTTATCACAGTGATAATCATATTGTCTGAAAAAACATTAACAAAAGATAAATCTCAGAGAGGCACGCATAAACAAAATTAGTTTCTAACATTTTTGGAAAAAACGAATGGGCAATATTTCTCATGAAAAAGTGGATAAGTGTTCATACACAGCACAGATCATAATGAGCGAGCGTGCTTTTAAATAAAGTTTGAGGAAGCTTGATGATGACGTTGATCCGCGACCATGGTGTGCTGTAGTCCGTTTATAGCCTACCGTTAGCATTTTATATATGACGGCTTTATTTGGGCTTCAAAATGTATACATTTTGGATTAACTTGTAAAGATTATCTTGGCAGACAAAACGTGTAAGGGTCATAACTCTTTGTTGAACACAGATCTTATTTTTTACGATTTTCCAGAAGTCTATGGGGAAAATGAATGGCTTTTTGACCGAGGGAACCCATGCGCCGCTAACTTCCGGGTTGGCCTACAAAGTGACGTCATTACTTCGGCACTCTATATGCGTTGAGAAGCGATCTTGCGTCTTGTGTTCTCGAACTACGTCAGCATCAACCACAGAAGTTCAATTCCAAAAGGGCCTACTCAAGAACGCAAATAAAGAGGTCACATGAAAGTACCTGGATGTGTTCTTGATATCGAGGATGCATCGAATGCAGATCCAGCAAGCATGCAAATATGTGAAAATATGTGAAAGTAAACACTTGTCGTTTTGTTTTGCCTAATTTTAATAAAGTGATGAAGACCTGGAGAAAGCCTTCAGTATTTTAATTGGCATATTAAAAAGAATCTTAACATTGATAAATAAGTAACATTTAAACATTTTCACAAGTACACACGGTAAACTATATAAAATAATATGAAAATAATGTATATAATATGAAATAAAAGTTTTAATAGGTTATGACTTTTTGTGTGATGTTATGTTGTATTTATCTTGCACTGGCCACTACTTATAATATGCTGGGACGGTCAGTAGAGCAACAAGGTCGCAGGACATTTCAATTATTACAAAAATGCATCCTTCCAAGTCAATTTTTACAAGGTAGCCTTGCAAAACCATGTCCTATGAGAATGCAAGTCCAATTTGTTTGTTTCCATAGCTACCCTTGTTAATCTCCATGACAACAAATCACCTTCACCTGTCTTTCATTAGCCCATTGGCATCTAGTGTATTTAAACCCTGTTATCTTCTGTTAATTGTCTTGTGTTAAGGTTTAACGCTGGTGTTTGCCTCTGATGATTCCTTATTTTTGTTAAATGTGAGTTCATTGTTCTTCTGTGTCAAGCCCCTCTGTTTGGGTGTGACAATTACACAGTTATGATAGTTTTATTATATATATTTGATACCAGCGTTTCCCTTATATTTAATAAGTATATTTGGAACTATCGACGATATAGATCTGGCTATGTGAGACTACTTTGAATTAGTCCCTTTTCTTTGCATGACACATTGAAATTACAGTACAGAATGGCTCTTTCAGTATTATATTGAGTATTGTATTAGCATTCATTTCATTTTCAGGCTCTCAGGAGCGCACATAAACGTCACATCCTTTTAATTTTATGTGAAGTCCTTCACATTAAAGTCAGTCTACAGGCTTTCATAGACAACCTATGAAGACGTTTCATTACAAGCTGTTCACGCATTAAACGATTAATACTACATGGAAATCTTACATATAGCCCCTTTAATAATGTCAATTATCCCTCCCTCATCCTCTTCTTCATCTCATTTTCTCTTTTTGCCTGTTTTCGCAGTGAGTGATAAAGTGATTTCTCTTGGTGAGTGTGATCTCTTGAGTGAGGGTGGGGGAACATTGATTCATCTGCTGATTTACACTGATTTACACTTGTCTATCTCACACACTCTCACTTTCACACTCTCCTTGTTGTAAGACTTTGTACGTCACTGATTATTAAAGCCTTCTAAATTCACCTCGAAAATGCATGAGTGAGGAAATGATAGCGGGGTAGAGATGGATGCAGACAAAAAAAAAAAAGTGTGGCAGCACTCAGCATAAGGGTTGGAGTCGACCGCAGAGTAGCTGCATATTTAATGTGCCCTTTGGTTGTGAGTTTAATCCTAGCGTTATGATGCTGCAATTATTGGAGAAAGATGGGGGCATGTTTACCTTTTACAGCAAGGAAACAAAGACATGATTTATATTCAATGCGCGCCAAAGCCTTCTACACTATTAGAAATTAAGATTCTTTATTAGCATCATTGGTTATATGAAGAACCTTCATCCCCCACGGAACCTTTCTATTGAACAGAAGATTCTTTATAGTGGAAAAAGGTTCTTCAGATTAATAAAATGTTCTTCACATACAAAGAAAAAAATATTCTTTTAAGTACTCTTCACTGAATGGTTCTTTTGCCAACAGGAAAAGGTTATTTTCCATTTTTGGGTTCCCCAAAGAGCATTTTAGTGAACAGTTCTAAAAAGAACCACTTTTTTTCTAAATATGAGGAAAAAAATTTATAATCAAGAAACTTTTTCCACTATAAAGAACCACTTGGGGAATGAAAAGGTTCTATTGATATTAATGGTTCTTCATGGAACCATTAATGCCATTGACAAATCTTTAATGAACTGTTGTGGCATAATTTCGAAACAAAATTAGTCCAAAACAAAGTTTTTGGGAATTCGAAACAGCTTTTCCAAACTTTTCCTGGAAAAGTTTGTTATGGTTGGTAAACAACTTTGTACTACCATTGGTCCGTGGTGATTATATAAGGTGTGCATCGAGGCTCCGCCTTCTTTCACATTTCTCCTGTTCATTCGGTCACGGTCAGACATTTGCGAGTGAAAACACAAACATACTGGAGAGCTGCTTTATAGTAGAAAATGAAGTTGTACTTCTGATGAAACAAGACATGTTTAATATAGTAAATCTACTTGAATTTAAGCAATCTATTGTATAAAGTGCTATATAAATAACGTGACGTGACATTACTAGAGTGCTGAATTGCAGAGCTGGTGCAAACATATCCACATTGCAATGATCAGATGCTTTTCTTTAGCTTTATTAAAAATGCTTGCTGTTTTCTCAGTTTTGTTGTGCATTTATTTTGATATTGAGAGGAAAGCGTGCAGCACATAGGGTGATTTCAGGGTGATTGGGACACTTTTTGCCATCGAGATGACTGGGAAAAAGTGTCCCAATCACCTGAATTCACCCAATTTACATAAACTCCACTCTCAGCAGTCTGGGCGGCGTCGGATAATAGTATATCGCTGCTTAGATGTGAGCATATTGGGGCCATTGCTTTTAATAGTGTATGTCATTTATAAAAGATGTATTACAATTATATAATCTCTATTCAATTATCTCTTTAAATACAAACTGAAGAAGATGTATTAGTCACAAAAACAACACACTGATTAGATGTCTCCAAAGCGTTTGCCAAACATGAACAAGTGCACTTGCAGTGATGAGCAGAATTTGAACATCACGGCTCGTTGACAAGAACAGGACACTTGATGGTTACTAAACGCCACAGAAGTACAGCCTCAAAAAGTACCACAGAATCTAATCAGCACCTCTTTGAACCAAGCTCAACACAAAACTATAAATCACAGATTTACTGCCATCAGGAGCCCGCTTGTATCCAAGCGCACAAACAAGTATAACCTGGTATTAGAAGCAAGAAATCTGGGTCCAGGAGCACAGAACGAAAAAGAATGGTTTAGTTTTCACTCTATTTCATCCTAGAGGTTCAGAAAAAGCCAAGGGTTCCTTGAACACTGAATGCTTTTCGCTAGCTTTTGTACATGATGCATTATTTATTTGAGTTATTTTCACCACCTGCGCATAACAAAACATACAAAACATGTGCTGGTACATGAAATATGGATTTGAACTACAAAAACTAACATATCTGACTTCACTGAACATACCCACGAGAACCATAATGATTCCTAAATTCTTCACCCTCCTGGATTTATACACCGTCACCATAGTATTTGAATGGCACTTCTTAGTGTTTTGATATATTAGAGCATCATGTAACCGCTAGTGAGCCCATTTACTGGGAAATGCCTCGCATTTCTTGATAGAGCCATGATAGAGCCATCCCATTAAACTCAACATCGGCTTTGACCGAACATCAGCATGTAGGCACCAATGTCTGGCAGCTGTGAACAATCCTATAAATCGGATACTTTTACTGCCCTTCCGTAACTCTCTCAAATGGATGATGTACTTAAATCAGTGAAAGGTGGAATCGCCCTTTTCCTGCCCTTACGGCCTTCAGACACTTTATGGATTTAACAGTATCGACTCAAACGTATCTCACAGGGATCACTGCTCCAGTGATATACATATAAGATACAGACAGCTTAAACAACAGCTTCAGCTGATTGATTTGCTGTCCATTGAGTTTCACAAACTGAACAATCAACAACCTAGGCATAAATCAATCACATTTATCAGTTAAAAGCTGTGAATGATCGGCCACAGGAACAGATTCTTGTTGTAAAATGTCATTGCTGGAATTTTGTTGATCTTTCATTAAAGCAAGCTAATATTTGTACTGGTTCGTTGTAAATATTTATTTAGAGCATAATTCCAGTACCTCCATGTAAAACTCTCAAGGATCCTGTTGTCTATAAACATCTAGCTATATATAAACATCAGAGTTATCTTTTTATTAAAAAAATATGTTTTAAAATTTGTCTTTTACTGCCATAATGGATAGTAAAAGTTAAGAAGGTTAGTGCAAGGTTTTCAATGCACCATTTAACATTATCATATTTTGAAGGCATGCATTTTTTCTTCTATAAAGTATCATTTTAAAGTATACAGTGGAGGCAAATACACCCATAACCTCTCATAAAACTTAAATAGATCTAATTCAAACAAAAAAAATAGGTGTGCTGAATAATAGCTAAAAACAAAAAAAGCATGCAGCAACGTCATAATGTAAATAATAGACCATAGAGGCAAGAGTGAACATAAATGCAGCAAGAGAGGTTTTGCAATATTCATGCAATGCACAAAATATCTCAGCTTCTCAAATGCAGTTTTCAATACAAATGCATTCAAACAAAACATAAACGATTCATGCATACTAGCTGACTCGTTGCCTTCTAAATGCAGCTTTACCCTAACAATAATAATTCAATGAATCATGTCATCTGCGCTCGCGAATATATTCAAACACTTACCGGCAAACAGCGAGCAGAAAGAGGCAAGGGATTGTTTCAGGTGGTCAGATAATGTTGTGTTTCTGTCGTGTCGTTGCAGATAATGTCATTGTTTGAGTTTGTTTTATGTTCGCGTGCCAGTGTCTGGACGGTTCTTGCATCCACAGAAGAGCGCGACAGAGCAACTGACGAGCGAGCGGCGCGCTGCTGATCCAGCCTCCTCACAGCGAGCGCGTCTCCATGGTTACACACCTGATCCGCCGGTCCCTATTGGGGCAGGTGTGTAACCATGGAAACGCGCTAGCGGTGATGAGACTGGATAAAACTCTAGTCCCCTGGCGCGAGTTACACAGCATAATCAGAAGCGGTTATTAGGATTCTTAATGAACTTACTTCTCATCAACATCAGCCCTTACATCCTGACCAGATGCGCACAAATCCAGTACTCTTGTTTACCGTCTTATTTTTCTGTTTATTTTTTCTTGTTTTGTTTTTACTGAAAAGGAGAACATGACCATAAAGAAATTGCCATTGTAAAAAACATCATTTTACAGATACATTTTTGTGACCGTGCGGATGGTGCACATACAACAGCGCATGTGCGAGTGACTTGAGCGCAAAATCCACTAGTGCGCATGAGCCAAACGCATCTTTTCGCGCTCACGACCAAAAGAATGTGGAAAATGAAGTATACCCGGGCCTTAATGCTGCGTTCCAAACAAGGTTAGACATGGGAATATCCAAATGAAATGTCCCACTTCAGACCTCAGTGAGTTCCAGGCAATCAGAGATCACGTTCACGTTGACCACATGATGTCGCATATCGTGTTTTTGTGTCAACTATGGCAAAAGCAGAACAAAAACAACATAAAATCGCTTTGAAAAAGCAGACAAAAAACAAAAACGAAGGCATATTACATGCTCATTGGAATCAGGACTCTCCGATAGGACTTGCCGTCATCTTGAAAGTGACGTCACATGACATGACACGTCTCGCTGAGGTTGGGCTTGATCGATGTACCCCGAGTTGACACGCCGAATGTCCGACTTTGGCTGCGTTCACACTGCAGGCTGAAACGACCCAATTCCGATTTGTTTGCCCTTATGCGACCTGTATCTGATCTTTTCATGACAGTCTGAACGACACAGATCCGATCTTTTCAAATGCGACCCAGGCCACTTGGGTATGTGTTCCAAATCCGATACATATCCGATCTTTTGAAATGCGTCTTCAGTCTGAACTGTCTGAACTGCCAAACGTCACAGACAAACGTCATCATTGTACGTTGAAGTAGGCGGGAATGAGAAGATAAACAACTATGGCGGACGATGCTGAGACCAGTCAGTGGAAGGGAAGCGAGATTTCGGAGTTAATTAATATTTGGGGGGACAGGTCTATTCAGGCCAAACTCGAGGGCTCTTATCGGAACCGGGCGGTTTTTGAAAACATTTCCAGCGAAATGGCCGAGCGTGGTTACAGCACGTAAACAACAAGTGACGTCGTTGACCGTTGAGTACTCTTCTGCGCATGCGGGTCACTTCTGGGTCATTTCACGTTCACACAGGAGATCACAAAAGGTCGCATTTAATTGGAAATGTGAACGGTCTTGCAAAAAAATCGAATTTTTTCAAAAAATCGGAATTGAGCATTAAGCCCTGCAGTGTGAATGCAGCCTTTGAGTGGCATTCCAGACGTTGTTTCCTAGAAAGAGGGAAGAATCCAAATTCCAATCTGTATGGAACGTGTGTGTGGTAGCTAGATGGTAGCTAGATGTAAACAAAGCATGGCAGACCGTATGCTAAATTTACAATAATTTCTATCGCCAAAAGTGCTTACTCTTATTTAAGGGAAACGGACAGGAAAAAACGGCTATACGGCAAGAGAAGCGGTTATACCTTTTATTTAACGTTATTTGTATATTTTTTTCAGAAACACAGCATCCGTACGGGGCTCTCATTGTTTTTGCGGGCTATGTGACGTCAGAGTGCGCAACTGGGAGTACATCGATCTAGTACGAGTTCACGGGAAGTCACGGGTTTGACTACCGTTCCAGTGCACTTTCACGGGTAGACGGTTGGAAAAACATGGGTTACGGGTTGCCCGGAACGTGCCATTAGTAGGGGAAAAAACAGTATGCGACAAAAGAAATAGGCTATATCTGAATTCACAGTACACCTCAAAGAGTAGGCAAAAAGTCCGCAAATGACCTACTACTTCCAGTGAGATTCATGAGCCACAGGATTTGTGAATGGCAATGAAGTGATGCAACCGCTGGTAAGTCACAAGCCCGGGTGTCCCATTTGTCATTTTATGTTTTAGAAAGGTGCTCACGAGTGCCCTCTTTGCAGCTGATATGCACCCTCGAGGTGCACTTTTGGCGAGGCCGCAGTGAAGCGAACTTTGCAGCAGACTTCTACCCGACATTATCCCAAATATTGTGCACACCAGTTACCCACGAAAGAAAAAAAATTTGTAATTGTCACTTTAACAAATTTGAATTTTGTCTATCTACAGCATCATAGTAGCCTATGACATTAGTAAATCTTATTCCATTTAAAAAAAAAAAAAAATTATTGTTTGTAGTTTTGACAGCATTCAAGACAGGGTAATTATAACTAAAATTAAAACCAATAAAAACATTTCCATTACTTGAATTGCAATAAACAATAACTGAAATAAATAAACTATAGAAAAACCCTAAACTTCTTTTATTTCAGCTAGTTGCCAAGGCAACATTAGTGTAGTTTAGTTTAAGTTGAAGTACTAAAATACCTAAAACTAAATAAACTAAAACTTTAAAAACTAAAACTAAAAACTACACATATTAAAGAAAAAAAATTACAAATACACAACAAATTACCAAAACAAAATTAAATAAAAACAGAAAATATGTAGAAAAAAATAATTCAAGCTCATCCAATTCAACCCTGTTACCCAAGTTATTTTTGAAATACAATAACAAATGTACAATGATTTTCCTTACATCTATGGGAATGTTATTTGTTTAAGATCACAAGAAAAACCCATTCTTATATTTACATTGACTCCAAATCTGGAGTCTCCTTATCTGTAGTGCTCTCTCTCTCTCTGCACAATGCAGTGTGGGATATGTCATGATGCTGGTACACAATTGGATTAAGAGGTTTATGGATTATGAAGATCTAAATGGGCTGACAAGGCAGTGATAGTCACCTGGAAAGTGAGTACTATTGGATTAATGGTGGCCCAGACGTTAACCTGCCAGAGAGAATTAAAGCAACAGCCTCTCTGCAGAGGTTCAGCCATGTTTGCCTTTGCTCCTGGATATGGGTAATCATTGCTGATGCTGGTGTTATCTCTGTGGAGGAGACTTTAAGTGGGGAACAATTTCTAATGTTGATCCTGCCAGCTGGGGTCATGTACTGTGTATTGACCCTTACACCCGCTCATTAACTACTACTCTGGCTTTTTATACAGTTTTTCATTCTATATTAGTTGTGCGATTGCAGGGGGAAACAATAAATCCAAATACCAGAGAGATGAATTTAGCGTAAGAACTCCCAGTCCCGCTCTTTCAAAGCAAGCTTCCTCTCAGCACAACTGTTATCCAGAAATAAATGTTGCAAAATCCAAGACAGAAGGGTAAACTTTATGACCCTGAACATGAGAAATAGTTAAGGTATTAGACTACCAGTCTAACTGTTTTACCAGCAGTAGGTCAACATTGAGGAATGTTAAAAAACACTAAACATTAAAATGTTTATTTTTTATTTTTATGAAGCAGTAAGAAACATTCAAAAGAAATTCCACAAATACATTTTATATTGTTATATTTAGCAGGTGCGGTGTGAATAGTCATGGAGATATCCAGATTTATTTTGGAACATTGAGAATAAATAGTTTTATCATGACTTTTGCACACTGTACTGTATTAATGATCCCTAATGTGGTTTTACCAGAATACCAGTCGCAGGTCTGTTTCTGGAAATAGGATTAGGTAGGAAACAGTGATCGTTTCTTTGTTGCAGACCCTCTATAAAAGGGGGGCATCTGGTTGTATCATGATGAAATTCATGTTATAATTGTGCAGCTGTGTGGTTTTCCAATGCACTTTTATTCATCTTCATAATGGCTCTGTTTTGTTTTTGATAAATCAGAAAGCTGTGAACAAACTTTTTGTCTTTTGTTTTGTTTTTGGGAAATCTATTATGAGAAATCAGAATGATGTAAACAAAAGCAGTGTTGTGTTGTGTTGTGTTGTGTTGTGTTGTGTTGTGTTTTGTCCTGTTCTGGGGTCTATTCTTAGTACCTCACTTAATACATCTGAGATGATTTGTCAGATCCCAGATCTTCTAATCGTGATAACTGGCTAATTTGGTTCTTCAAATGAATTTGTGGATTTCATTAAAATATCTAAATTTTCTGAGATTACTGCACATTCTTGAGTTCCCTGAAGAGGGGAGATGCATTGATACTCGAAACCACAATCAGCAATGCAGCTGGCATCAAGACAGCAACGTAGTGACATCATATAATAAAAAAAGACACCTGACGAAACTTAAGATTCGACGAATTTCTGGACCTTAATAAGGAAACAGCCAAGCAACCAAAACGACATCAAAGTTATAATAGATAAATTAGGATTTAAGCTTATGGATCTGTTGCTATGACAGCAAGTCCAGGAGGAGCGTTGAAGAACCAAACAATTTGTCTGTCTATCACCAGACCAAGCTCAATTTAAGGCCCTGTCCCAAATGGCACCCTAAACCCTCACGGTTTTCCTCTGAGTCCGCACTTTCACAACGTAATGCCGCTTTGAATGCCGGGAAGAAGTCCGCTGCGTAGCTCGCACCAGTGCGGGCTCGGCAGAAGTGCGCCTCGAGGGCGCATATCGACCTCAAAGGGGGCGCTCGCGAGCACCCTTTTGAGACCTTAAATGACAAATGGGACACCCTACTGTCTCATGCACTTAACGGACACGTGCACGCAGCGGCCATTGTATGTCCACAAGACCGAAAGTGCCTCTGAAGAACCGCTGAAGCACCGAAATTGGTGCTATATTGCACTTAAAAAGGTTCCCCTATGATTACGAGCCAATAACCATTTTTGGTGCCATATAGAACCTTTTTTTTTTTAGAGTGTAGCGACGTATGAAGAACGGACCCCTGGGGTAGGGCTGGGCGATATGGCTGAAAACTGTAAAACGAAATAAGTGTTTCATATCGGTTGATATCGATAATTATTTATATTTGTATGACCTATTTAAAATAAGGACCAGGAGAAAAATAGTTTACATTTAAACATTTTTATATTAAACCTAACCTTCCTTTGATTAGCCTATAATCCCCTCAGTTATAAAGGCAGAAATGTCAACACAACCATGGAAAACACTCAAATAATTAAAATATAAACACAAGTCTAAAATCACAATGAACACTTAACAATTATCTCCACATTAAGGTGCAGTGCCTCCGTTATTTCTTTGTAACTGTTACCGTTTAGATGCTTTGTCATAAGGCACTGATGCAGAAAAACGTTACCTCTCCATGTAGTTTCAAAGGCTGAATCCGAAATCGCGCCCTATACCCTTAAATAGGGGACAGCCATTTGTAGTGGTGTCCGAAACGATAGGGGACGTTATTGAGTGCACTCATTCTATTCCACTTTGCACCGCAATAATGAGTGTACAGCCGATGTACACACAGCGCTCACTTGTTTTCATTCACTCCTTCAAGTGAACTGTATAAGTGGATTAAAGTAGGGAATAGTGATTGAGGGTTTAGGGGGCGATTTCGGATTCAGCCAAAGTCAAGAATAGCACAACGGCAAGCGCGTCCCCAAACGAACGAGGCTGGTAAAACAAGTTTGTGGTATTTCCAGTCTTGATGAGGACGACAGTCTTGCATAATTTGCAGACGACATTGGTCTGACAACGGTCAGACTTATAAAATCCAAAAAACTGCCATACTGGCGAGCTGACTTGTTTTCCTGATTTATCAACCATTTCCTCGCTCGCTGCGGCACTCATTCTCCACTGGTCACTCCACGCCGGTTCTGTTTACTGATGAATTAATCCAACACGAGACAACGATATGGCGCAACCAAACATGACACAGTTACATGACTGGCAGGTAGTCTGTCACTCCCTACGTTGCTTGGTTACCAGAGAGCTAGTGCCTTTGTTCATGCAACCAAACTTGCTTCGCAACCTCTGGTTTCTTCCGACGAAGAAAAAAAAAATTATCGAACGTTTATCGAACGCATTTTTTATTGATATCGATGACGTGTCTATCGCGATACATATCGTTATCGTTTTATCGCCCAGCCCCGGTCATCTGAGATGATTTGACAAATCCCAGATCTTCTAATCGTGATAACTGAACTCTGGTTAATTTGGTTCTTCAAACGTATTTGTGGTTTGGATTAAATTGTCTGAGATTACTGCGCGTTCTCGTGTTCCCTGAAGAGGGCAGATCGATACTCGAAACCATGATCAGCAATGCAGCGATTGGCTGGTGTCAAGAAAGTAATGTAATGACATCATATAATTAAAAAAAAACACCTGAGGAAAAATTTCTGTACCTTAATAAGGAAACAGCCAAGCAACCAAAATGACATAAAAGTTATAGAAATGTGCCAAAGAAATGTTTTTTTTCTTTTCTTTTCACGATTCCCAATTATATAAATGATTTCTAGTATTTGTACAGCCTTCACATTTATATTTCAATGTTTTAATTAGCAATTCATTTAATTTTACAGTTGAAGCAGATATGTTACGTGACATTAATACACAAAAAAATCTATCTACTAAATTTTCTTAAGGGTCAAGATCAGTTATCTGCATGTCATGCGCTGCATCAAGCCACTCCCATAACATCTGTCACCACCACTGATCTATATAAATATTATTTGTTATTAAAATTTATTTATTATTATTATTTAAGATTATTGCCCTTGGTTCAGTAAGGAACACTTGTAATGAAGAAGCAGTGGTTGGAACAGATTTTAAGTATCAATTCCACTTAAAAAGTTGCAATCTAATCCTGTTTACATGAAATAAGCCTGCTCCCGAGCCGGCTTATGGACCTGTTGCTATGACAGCAAGTCCAGGATGAGCTTTGAAGAACCAAACAATCCGAGATCATGCCAAATCTTCAACAATCAAATCCAGCTAACTGAGTTAGCGACGTACAAAGAACGGACCCCTGCTTTGCTTTTCATTTTGTTTCAGAGCTAACTGGCATTAAAATTAGTTATGAGATAATAAAAAATAAAATAAAACCTTGTTAGAGTCATATTTGCTCTTTAATAACAGAATCTTCGTACAGCACATATTAAAACACCAGTCATAATGTTTCTATAACCAGAGCTGTGACAGTCTAATGTCTCACTAAGGTCATGTTTTTACATCATAATGTTTTTGCTTTTGCATGTTGAAAGCACTCCAGATCAAATAAAACCTTCCAGGCAAAACTGTTTGGTTATCTGGTAACATGATTCAAAATGAGGTCAAATGTCTGCAGTGAATGCATTCAGAAAGTCTAAGTGTTTTGCACCCTCATTAAATGAAAGTTACTCAGTATTTTTATGCTGATGATTGACTATGCTGTAGGCAAATGCTTCAGAAAGCCATACAGCGTTTGATGGTAAGACTTATGACTATGTAGTTTGCTAGTGGTGAATGTTGCTGAATAGACCTGACTGTTGCATCGGCAGCATAAACGTAAGGTCAGCTAAATTTCACCCCCATTCAGCAGCAGTTCATCTTAAGCTGCGGTACAACAGTAAGAAATCTGAGCCAGACGCCACATATACCTCCTACACACAATCAATATAGCAATTATAAGATGACAGGACCAGATTCAATATACACTAACACAGCATCTTTGTTAACAATCTCCCTGAACTGATTCAGCAGTCTGCTCATCACACCCAAAGCATCTCTTTCATCGTGGTCCATCTGGTTTTCATGAAACAGCGCCCTCAGCTGTCCATACACCATTATGAGTCAGCTTACCTGTTCTCTTCTGAAAATAGCTTAAATCTTTGTACATTTCTATTCTTCTTACATTTTGATTTTACTTTGACCTATTCATCTCTACCACATGGTCACAACCACATTAGATTAATTAATTAATTCAGTGCTTTTAATCATTTTGGCCATTCTATCTATGCTTTTTACTTAAATCTCTGCCTAAAAGACCAGCATCAATAAGAGTCTTCTCTTCACTGTCGTTGCGAATGAAGTTGTTGTTTATTGCCTGCTGTTCAATACAATTAGAGACCCTGATCTTTTTGTCCTCATGTTGTTGTGCATCTGTGCTGTCCACTACTTGTCTCCTGATTAGATTCAATTTGCTGTCTTTGTTCAAGGCAGCATTTGAACTTTTGGGACATTTTTTAAACCAAAATTCATCAAATACATTGTAACATTGTATTGTGATTATATTGCCATTGTTTTCAGCTGTAATAATAATAAAAAATAATAATAACAAAAGTATCTCGAGTTTCATATTTGCACACCAGAATGATTTCCTACCGATCTTTTAAAATAAAGTTTTAGTCTCCTATGCTCACCAAGGTATTTCATCAAAAATACAGTAAAAACAGCAACATTGTGAAATATTATTGTAATTTAAAATAACTGTTTTCTTTTTGAATATATTTTATTCCTGCGATGGCAAAACTGAATTCTCAGCAGCCATTTCTTTATGTTGAAAACAGTTGCTTAAAGGTGAACTATGTAGGATTTTTGCAGTAAAACATCCAGAAACCACTAGGCCAGTGTTATATATTTTGTTCAGTTGAGTACTTAGAATATCCCAAATGTTTTCAACTATTTGTAAATCGTGAGAAAATTGCTATTTTAACCAAGGAGCCGGGACGTGTGAGCTATGCGTGTGAGGGAGTCGCCTGTCGATTGCGTCATATCTGCGTCACCCTCGGTCTCCGGTTTTATTCAGTGAAACACTTTACTCTCACTGCAGTGTGAACAAGTGTCATAGCAGCCGCCGAGTGAACGTCATAACTTCCTTTTCAACACACTCAGATATATCTAAGACGATAAACAGAGTTGCGTTACCTCACACTCAGCACTGGAGAAGAGGAAGTGCCGCCGGCAACCGTGTCATAATAAAAGTCCCGCCAGCGACTATGCCATAATAACAGTCCCGCTCTTCAATCGCTCCTGCGGCCTTGCTCAGCTCCACAACACTCGCTCCTGCTCTGCTTCACTACAGTAATGTTAATAATCGCATCCAAAAACATGATTTCTGCCCGAGTCCTTTCCTGACTGTTTTCCACCGGCTATGAGGTGAAGACCACATGTCCCGAGATTCTGCGCTCAAACGTGGCGTCATCAAACTACGCCTTTGTTTTGAACAGGCGACCTCTAGTGGACGGAAAAGTTACATAGTGTAGCTTTAATATTATTGTGGAAACGGTGAAACTTTTTTTTAGGATTCTTTGATTAAGAGAAAGTTTAAAACAACGGCATTTATTTAAAATAGAAAACCTGCGTAAAGTATTTGAGTAAATGTAATTTGTTTACTGTACTAAAGTATCTGTTGGCTACTTTGTAGTTTTACTGAGTATCAAATATATTATCAACTTTTACATTCTACCTGACTATATTTTTGAATAATATATGGGTTATTCTAAAATTAGGGGTGCATTTGGAAGTTGACAATGTGAAGATTTTTTTTTTTTCCCAAAACACAAACAGGACCTTACATAAAACCCTTAATATCAAGTAATTATTCTATTAGGCAAACTCCAGGTTTCCTGGTTTTGGATTCTTCCCCTCCAAAAAGCAGATGTTATATATATTCCGGTAAACTATTTTACATACAAAATAAGTATTTGTTCATAGCTTGGAAAAATACCTACAATTAATAAATCCCTTTTCACAGACTGTGATGACGCGTTTTAAAGGTCCCATGGCATGCATATTTCATTTTACATGGTCCCCAAGTGGCTAGAAATTTTGATAGGTGTAAACCGAGTTCTGGGTGTTCTGCTCTGCCTTTGAGAAAATGAGAGCTCAGACGAGCCAATCTGGAATCTTCCCTGTATGTCGTCATACGGGGAAAGGTTACCTCCCCTTCCTCTGCTTTGCCCGCCCAGAGAATTTGGAGAAAATGGATTTGGTTTATTTTACTCGCAATGTCAGTACAGGCTTCACAAACAGACTTTACGATATGGATTCGACAGCACCGCCACAAACAGTGAGTAACAGTGTTCATTAATGCCTGATCTGTGATCAGTGATTTCTGATGTGTAGCTAATTATTCAAGTTCACACAGACTTTCTTTCTAAATCGTTTATGCATCCGTGAATCAAGCCAGTGACTAAACGATTAACTTCACATCGTTTCTCTTAGTAGCAAGAAACAAATCTGTTATTTAAATTGTGATTAGATGCTAGATTAGTGATCAAAGAACACTCTCTTTATAATGTTCGGAGCTGTGAATCACACGTTGCGAGTGTATCTGCACACTTGCCCAAACTGCTGTTATAACAAATCACGCTGTTGCACAGCGAGGCTCTTACTGTATTCATATTGATGTCGTGTTTGCTGTCAGTTGTGGTGAAAGCATTTAGTGAGAGAAATAGCATTGCAATGACGAGATCACTGCATTCACGCGATCAACAGACTGCCTGTGTACTCAATGCTCGTCACTGCAGCCTCCATGTGATGGGAAAAGATCTAAAAATAATGCTTGACAGCTGTAATGGTAAAAAAACTTAGTAAAAGTATTCGAGAGGGGTTCCACATGTTACAAAGTTCAAAGAATAAGGAGGAATTAGACAGGGTCGGCATGACTGGGACTCGTGTTTATTCAGAACTCTCAGATACAAACAAAATAAACTCGGCTTCACAGCGCTCTCAACAACTCAGCACAATATAACTTTTCTCAGCAATCTTTCTCCAGCTCATTGTCTTTCTGGTCTACAAGTGCCCAGTCCGTCTCTCTCTCTCTGGCAGTGCGTGCAGACCTTGCTAAACCACGCCCCCTCCGCCACAAGATCTAATACTCATTTCAAATGCAAAGATTTCAACAGTGGGCGTTTTCACTGAAGTCTCACAGCAGACACGCCCCTTCAAACAGAGCATTCAAGCCAGAGGGCTACTATCAGGATAGAAAAAAATCATTTTTTTCTAAATTATGACATTGTATGATGTAAAAATCATACTAATCCACGCCATGGGACATTTAATTTAATGGTCATCAATATCGTATATCCTGCAGCGTTTTTTGTATTTTATTTGTTTATTTTTTTTAATGTACATTTATAACACTAATACTTTGTATTTTGTTACTTTTGCATCAAATTACAAAAAAAAACAAGTTACCGCTGCGGAGAGGGTGTTTCTACAGCGTCTATGGGAGTGATGGTAAAAATGTACATATTTCTCTCTTTTGACTGCCGTTATCAATCTCACATTTTTTCCCTCTTTTTGAAAGTTGTAAAATCACTATTGTGGCGTTTTTCTTTTGCTATTTGAGCAAATGGGTACACAAAAATATATATATATACATATATGTATTTAATGTATTCTCTCATTCACAACTACAATAGGTAACCCAACTATGACGACTTCCGCTCTGAGGAACCCGGAAATGTGAAAAGGGTCTATAGTCACCTGACTGACAGATTATATATCCACTTACCAAAATAAAAAATTATAATCATTAACACTTTATGGAAAAAAATATTTAGAGGTATAATACCTTTCTATTTTCACAAAAGTAGTTAAATGGTCCTAACATTTTCTCAAACAAGTCAAATTTGTATATGTTGTTTTGAAAGAAAAAAACCTTGCTGGACAAAGGACACCTCTGGTAATCTCATAACACTAAACATGTTGTACAGTAGGCGACTGGGTATTTTTTTAAATAAAAAAACTCAGCAGTAAAACAATTGACCACACGGAAACATAGTTGACAAAGGTAACCCAGTTGACTGGACATGAGAAATGTTTCCTTCCTTTGTTTAGTTCCTGTCTTTGGCTTTGTCCGAAATGCCCCCTATACCCTACATAGAGCACTATTTGAGGGGACAGCCATTTGTAGTGGTGTCCGAAATGATTGTGGACATTATTGAGTGTACTGATGTACGCTTAAGGGCTAGAGAATACCCATAATGCACTGTGATAGCTGTGCACTGATCGAATTCCAGCCCCTCACCAGAAAATGGCGACTGCAGCTGAATCATCCATTCATCCATTTTCCAAACCGCACTGGTCTAGCATAATATCATACAGGTATAAATTCCTTTTTAATCAATTATTACCGGTAACTGTTATTAGTTACCATGCCAACAAGGTCAAGGTATAAGGTGTAAAGCCGAAAGTTTACTTTGGGTTTTTTTACGCGGACACGAGCGTATGCGCTCAGCCTTGCAAACTATACTTCTTTTGTATGCGTACACAGGCGTTTGACGCATGCACAGTTTTGAGCAATCTCTCGCCTCGAGTTACAACCTATGTAAATAGTGCTAAAAAATGTAATTGCATGTTTGACATGCAAAAAAATCCAGCGGTGTGCATTCAGTATGCACATACTCTTCTAAAGAAAAAATTTGCATCACGCGCTTTGTCCGTTGACCCTTGTGTACATGTTAAAAGTGAAGTATACTTTGGCCTTAAGGGTAAACAAATCACCTACACTATCCCTCGTCAGCCCCTGGTTAACTTGTGTATAAATACCCCAGTGTTTGCTCATGTTCTAGGTCTAGTCTGGTCTTGACTGTTATGTGTTTGGTTCTGTCCTGTTCATGGTTTCTGTTTTTTTGGTTCCTGTAAATTCTATTATTAAAACTCATCTGCATTTGGATCCTCTTGCCTTGGTCCCTGAGTTTCACCACGCGTAAAAGTTTGCTACTGTCCACTATGTTACCGTTACTGGGTAACACATTGGACGGTAACTTACTACTATACTGTACTCAACATGGAAGCCCAGAACCTCTGAGATCATTGTATGTTTAGAAATATATTTTCATAAACATAACATAAGTTTTTGTAAAATTTTGTTGTTCAAATTTGCAGCAGTAATGTAACAGTTAATTAATCCACTCTTGATACAGGTTTGCTTTTTTAACTAATATTATGGAAAAGAGAGAGGACCCAACTTTTAGTCTTTCATCCCTGTGCTTCATGATGAAATGACATAACACTCTGCAAATTATGTGAGATTGGGACAATCCATTTCTTTTTGAAGGGGGTTTTCCTAGTGGGTAACTTAGTTGACAGTGGTTTTTCGGGCACACGTAAAATAAGGTATATCACACTAAACACTTATTATTTTTGAAGAGCACAACCTAATGTCTTGATTATCTAATCGAAGTGAAGGTAAAACTATAAAATTAATTTAAATTTGAGATTATTTTCATGCTTAAATGCAGAGTAGAATGAGCAACTTTACTAAACCAGACAGCTGAAAACCAGGGTTCTATGTGACATGAACCTAATTTTTGAACAAAAGATATGGGTTTTTCCACATGTAGTAGTGTGACTGGGGAAAATATAATTTTTGTACTATGAAAATGAGCACTTGCGCTTTATATTTATGGAAATATATTAAAAATATACATCATGAGATGTACCCACAATTAGAATGACCCATATACATGTTTTTTAGAGCTGCTTTACAACAGAATTGAATCACAGATTCTGTTATTTTCCTGTTTATTACAGTGAAGCCACTTTGAAACAATCTGTATATAAAGCCCTATATAAATATGTTCTTGCTCAGACGTGGACCGGCTCTGAGATCTCTGGTGTGGCGTCTTGAGTTCCCTGTCAGGTTGGGGTCGGACTTTAGGCCTCGGGTCAAGTCTCGAGCTCAAGCCCTCCACCAAGGACAGCGCGTGTTATTTCCTATCCAATACAAAGATCATATGAACAAGTCAACTCATGGATGTTTCTTTTAGAGCTGAGTTACAATAGAATTGAATCACTGGTTCTGTTATTTTCCTGTTTATTACAGTGAAGTCACTTTGAAACAATCTGTATAAAGCGCTATATAAATGAGGGTGACATGACTTGACTATAGCAAGAACATTACAATGAACACAAATTTGAAAACCTCACTACAAATAATCCAGAATTGAAGACAAATGATAATAATCCTACTCTGTCTGTTACACTTCCTCACACCTGAAATCACTGATCGAGTGAATCTCCTGAACTTCTCCAGGTCCAACATATCAGGAATACTTTTAGCTGTCTTGCATTTGTCTTTATGAAAATGCGTCTTTCTGAACGGGTGCATGATGATGATGGTGTATGGAATTGAAGCATGCTTTGTAGCGCGTATAGCATCACAATGCTCTGTTCACTTTTGACGTCATCATGACCCATTTAATCCTGAGCGAATTTTGGCTTTCACTTCTGTAACTAAAGCTGATTTTCTTTTCCCGTGGCTCCACCTGCTACAGTAGCCACGCCCCAAACTCTCGCTATACGTTGAGATATATTTTTAAATAACATGTACGTACTTCACCTTAACTGTTTTGTACAGATCCTTTGCTTTATGTGCGTGTTTATCAATGTTATCAATATTATTCACTCATATGCTGGTGTTACGGCTTTCGCGCCGTATTTGAAACCTCTGTGAAAAGCAGCGTGAGTCACATGCTCCGCGCAGAGGTATCAAAATTGTTGGAAAAAGGAGCGGTGGAAACCGTGCACCCGACACAAAGTGAGTCAGGCTTTTACAGTCGCTACTTCCTCGTCCCGAAAAATTGGATGGTGGCCTCAGGCCCGGTGGCCTCAGGCCCATCCTAGATCTCAGACATCTGAACAAAGCGCTTATGATGCGCTCGTTCAAGATACTGACAGTGAAACAAATCCTCGCGCACATTCGCCCGGGGGATTGGTTTTTCATAGTCGACCTGAAAGATGCCTACTTTCACATTCAGATAGCACCCCGTCACAGGCCATTCTTAAAATGTGCCCTCGAGGGTCAGGCTTATCAATACACAGTCCTGCCATTCGGGTTATCCCTGGCACCTCGCACTTTTACGAAGTGCATGGACGCAGCCATAGCCCCGCTGAGGCTGAATGGCATGCGGATACTCAACTACCTCGCAGTTGGCTTGTAATAGCCCAATCAGAGGCACAGTTGACGATACACAAGTCCTGGCTCCTCAACCATCTAGAATGTTTGGGTATCAGGATCAATATCGCCAAGAGTTCAATGTCTCCCACCCAGAATATATATTTTTTGGGTATGGTCATAGACTCAATACAGATGAGGGCGCGGCTTACATCACAGCGCGCCCTCTCTATTCAGAACACGGCGGCGTCATTCAAAGCTGGCGCGTACGTTCCTCTCAAACAGGTCTAGGTCTTATGGCCTCGGCATCGCCAGTACTCAAACTGGGTCTATTACACATGTACCCCCTTTAACGCTGGTTGAATTCCTGCGTTCCGGCTCGCGCATGGCGATCAGGCCAGTTTCGCATCAAAGTGAACCACAGCTGTGTCAAAGCTCTGGCTCCTTGGAAGGCGACCACCTGGTATCAGACGGGTGTGATTATGTGTACAGTTACGAAATGGAAAGTGTTCTCGACAGATGAATCCAACCTAGGTTTGGGCGCCCTGCACGAGGGCAAGCCAATCTCTGGCCAATGGGCAAATTCAGAGAAAAGGCTGCACATAAACTGTCTAGAGATGATAGCGGTCATCCTATCGCAAAGAGCTTTCCTTCCGTACATAAAGGGTCACCACGTCCTGGTCCGAACGGACAACATGTCAGTGGTATCCTATATAAATCGCCTGGGCGGTCTGAAATCAGGCTCTCTACATTCCATGGCGAAACACCTCCTTTTATGGGCAGAGCACTACCTGAGCTCCCTGAGAGCGGCTCATGAGCCAGGTATCCTGAATCAGGGTTTGGATATGTTATCCAGAATCGGCATTCCCCCGGGGAACAGTCCCTTCACCCGCATACAATTCAGTTGATTTGGAGCACCTTCGGCAAGCGAAAATAGATATTTTCGCCTCAGAAGACAATGCTCACTGCCCAATATTTTTCTCCAAACACAGGGATGCGCTGGCCCATGTCTTGCCCAGACACCCTCTGTATGCTTTTCCTCTGATCGCGGTGTTGCCACAGGCCATCATTGAGATCAAGGAAACCGAATCCACAGTGCTATTAACAGTCCCATTGTGGTAAAACCGAATATGGCTCTCCGAACTGACTCACATTTCAGACACAGCCCCATGGCCGATTCCGCTGAGGAAAGACCTCCTCACGCAGGCTAGAGGGAAAATCTGGCATCCTTGTCCCGAACTGTGGGCCCTCCACGTATGGCCCATCAACGGATACCCGGGAACCTCTCTGAAAGACTTCTGAATACTATTTCTGAAGCTAGAGCCCCCTCAACCAGGCGGCTCTATGCACTGAAATGGTCGGTATTCTCTAACTGGTGTACAGCACGAAATCTTGATGCACACTTGTGCGAGGTGGCAGAAGTGCTCGCCTTCCTTCAAGAGCCAATGGACGCGGGTCGTTTCCCCCTCCACGCTCAAAGTATACGTTGCCGCCATAGCAGCTTATCATGCTCGGGTCGTGGGACAATCACTGAGGCAAAGCGAGCTTATTGTACACTGTAGTAAACGTTGTTTGTACGGGAAGAAGGAGGCGGGAACCGGCGAACAATCAAAGTATTTAATAAAACATAAACACAAAATAAAATGGCGGCGACAGCCCCTCACGGTCGACTGCCGCCTACACACACACAAACACAAAATGAAAACAAAAAGGCTGCAGCCCCTCGCGGACGACTGCAGCGTGCACATAACAAAAACGTCCAGGCCTGGTCCTCTCTCGTCCCTCACTGTCGTCGCTCCTCCTTTATACTCCCTCACTCCTCCGCAAGGGCCGAGATCGCTGCGGCTCGCAGCTGGCGCTCATCCTCTCTGATGAGCGCCGCCTCGTCCCGCCCTCACGTTCCCTCGGCCTCGCTGCTCGCCACATACCCCCAACGCCCTTCGCAGGCCGGGGGGCACTCCCGAGTCTGCGCTCTACTCCCCCCCCCCCTCCCCGGGGGGGCCGATCACGGCGGCCGCGGGACCTGGGGGTAAGAACAGTGAGGTGAGAGAACGGAGCGGGGAGCATGAGGAGCGACAGAGACGAGAGAGTGGAGAGAGGAGGAAAAAAAAAAAAAAAAAAAATTCTGGTCCGGTTCCCAGACACACTGCCGCTCGGTCCTCAGCCAGCCGAGAGGCTCTTCTTCGCGGTGCCATGCGGTGGCACTGGACGCTCGGTGGACGGCCCGAGACTCCTCCGCCCCCTGGCGGCCGGCGGTGGCTCCTCCTTCTGAGGGCGGCCGGAAGCGAGTCCCCATCCCGCGCTCCCTGCTCCTCCCCTATGCGGCGGACGACAGCAGGCTCCGGCTCCAGGCAAGCGCTGGGGACTCCTTCGCCCCCTCGCGGACGGCAGCCACCCCACCTCGACCCAGGAGCGCGGCAGCGAGCTCTCCGTCCCACCGATCTTCATCCGCTCCAGCACCACCGCTTCGGGCAGCCGCTCGCGGACTTCTCTCCTCCGCGCTGCCCGAACTCCGCGGCACCGCGATCCCCCTCAGCTGCGAGGGCTCCTCGACAGCATGTCCCTCCTTCCTCCCGGGCTTCGGCACCACTGTAGTAAACGTTGTTTGTACGGGAAGAAGGAGGCGGGAACCGGCGAACAATCAAAGTATTTAATAAAACATAAACACAAAATAAAATGGCGGCGACAGCCCCTCACGGTCGACTGCCGCCTACACACACACAAACACAAAATGAAAACAAAAAGGCTGCAGCCCCTCGCGGACGACTGCAGCGTGCACATAACAAAAACGTCCAGGCCTGGTCCTCTCTCGTCCCTCACTGTCGTCGCTCCTCCTTTATACTCCCTCACTCCTCCGCAAGGGCCGAGATCGCTGCGGCTCGCAGCTGGCGCTCATCCTCTCTGATGAGCGCCGCCTCGTCCCGCCCTCACGTTCCCTCGGCCTCGCTGCTCGCCACATACACTTTCCCTCAGTCCCTATATGGGACCTTGCCACAGTGTCAGAAGCTATGAAGGGCTCCCCCTTTGAACCGCTTCAGTCTGTGAGCATAAAGCACCTCTCACTCAAAACTGCCTTTCTGCTGGCACTGGCCTCAGTTAAGCGAGTGGGTGATTTACACGCACTCTCCACGAGTGCTTCCTGTCTTGAGTTTGGGACTACCGACTCCAGGGTCGTCCTCAAGCCAAGACATGGTTATGTTCCTAAAGTGCTTTCCACAGCCTTTAGGGCACTGGTCATTTCTCTATTGGTCCTGCCCGCGTCACAAGATGAAAAGGACGCAAATCTGCTCTGCCCAGTTAGAGCACTGAGACTGTATCTAGAGCGTTCTGCCTCTTTCAGGCTGTCGGAACAGCTCTTCGTGTGCTTCAGTGGCCGTACTAAAGGTTAAGCTGTCACAAAGCAGAGACTGTCACACTGGACAGTAGACGCTATCTCACTGGCTTATAAGTCTAAGGTCTCGTTTGCCCTATGCACTAAAGCCCATTCTATCAGAGGCATGGCCTCATTGTGGGCATGGTCATGTGGCATACCGCTGGAAGATATCTGTGCGGCGGCAGGCTGGGCCTCTCCATCCACTTTTATCAGATTTTATAAACTGGAAGTCCCCGCTCTTCTCTCCATTTAATAGGTATTGCCTGTTATTATTAACTAAGACCCGATTTCTTCCGGTCTTCCTGTTATACACATATAAACTATGTTCACAAGCTTGCTATACTACATAACTATAAGACCCAACTATGCTATCACCTATCACCACTGCTAGGGCTTAACAACTGCCTCTCTAGATCGTTTAACCGCCTCTCTATTTCGTCCTCAGGGAGGGGTGATGGCATGATGCCTGGGGAAGAATCTGCGGAAGAGATTTTTTTAAATAATATTAATAATATATGTCTGGGGTCACATCAAATTGTTACTTTTTTCCAACTTTCTATCTTCAAAGACATAATTTATTAACTTCTTAAATAAAAGCCTATTCTGACCTCTGTGAGAGCATTTAGATGAAGTGGAAGCACTTCCATCATCTGGGATCTGCCGGCTGCCGCTCTGCCACTTCCTCTTCCTGTCAGCCTGACCTGTGGACACAGAAACAGACTCACAAGACAGAGGGGTTAAATATCCAGGAATCTTCTGTGTCTGGGTCAGGTCTTGAAGTAGATCTTCATCACGGTCACCAGAACCGGGTCTCCAAACCTCATGACCAGCCTTCTGAGAGGAAGTAGCTCTACTGAATCTGGAGCGGCCCGAGGCTGGAATAATGCAGACATCACTAGTTAGTAATGTTTTCATAATTATCTTCAATGTCAGTGATCAATTACAAATTCGTATTATAGGCTAGTTACTCAAATTGTAAAGTTTATTTCATATGAAAGAAATCAACAGGTGACCACTTAGCTGAGAAAATTGGGGGATAAAATGGGTTAACGTTACCTCATAAATAAATAAATACAACAAAAAGTTAAATAAAACTCCCAAACTGTTAATAACTAATCTGTTAAGCATCCTTCATTTGTAGAATCATAAATGGGCTTTATTAATTTGGATTTCTTCACCACAAACCACCAAGGCCAATCAGCTTGTAGCCTATCAGTGGTGAAGAAATCCAAATTAATAAAGCCCATTTATGATTCTACAAATGAAGGACTGGATGATGTTCATCATGTATTTTATAATGATAAGCACTATATTTCTCAAACAATGCTTAACAGATTAGTTATTAACAGTTTAATTTATCTGCGCTGTCATGTGCCGAAGCGGACTGATGGAGGCAGAGTCGCTGAATAATCTGTGGTACAATATATAAACGATGTTTGTGTGGATCTTGCATTCAAATATTTATATGAGCAAACTTAGTCATAATTTTAAGATGGTTTGATGAAAAACGGAAAAAAGCTAAAGCCTACAAGGTTTTGCTGAGAATGAATGAAGTCATGTCGTGAGCTTCCAGGATTCATAAGAAACAAAAGAGAGTCCCAGGAGAGGATGTACAGAATCCTGAAAAAAGCTAATGGTTTCCAACAAAATATTAAGCAGCACAGCTGTTTTCAACATTGATAATAATATTAATAATAATAAATGTTTCTTGAGCAATAAATCATCATAGTGATTTCTGAAGGATTTCTGACACTGAAGACTGCTAAAAATTCAGCATTGCCATCACAGGAATAAATCACATTATAAGATATATTTAAACATATTATTTTGAATTATACTATTTATAAATATTGCTGTTTTTAATGTATTTTTATAAATAAATGCAGCCTTGGTGAGCAGAAGAGACTTCTTTCAAAAACATCATTCCATTCCAACCATTCCACTTTGTGTATGCAGCGAGAACTCAGCCCAAACATGCATAAAAACACCCTTTAAAGACTGTTTTGTTGACTGTGTAATATTAAATTCAATTTACAAATCATCAAATACCATTATAATATAAAGTGTCTATTATGTCTTATTTTATTAATTTGAAAGGCTTAAGTGCAGTTTATAGTATGTCCACAAGAGGGGCATGGGTATGTTTCTACACATGGGTATGTTTCTACACATTATACATACCTTTTCCTAACAAGTGTGCCCCTATCTTACCTGTTTGATGTTAAAAACTCAATTATTGGATATGGTGGGGGTCCCCAGGAAATGTTTGAGAAGCCCTGGTGTACAATTTTTAACAACAAGGGATTGTAAATAATAAATTTTTAGTAAAAGTCATTGACTGGGTGACTTGGATATTTTATTGAAAATCTGTTATGTACATTTGAAAAACAGCCATGGGTAAATACAATTTAAGGACCTTAACCTCAACCTGTGCCATCTAGAGCTTCATGACAGAACCTTTTATTTGCTTTCGAGTAACTATTCCTATAAACTTCAAGATTGACCTAAATCTTTCTAATAATACAAGAACTGCTTCTTTAACCTAAATAACCGATGTAGGTGCCATGCAATAAATTATATTATTATTACTTTTATTGTCCACAGGCTCTAGTCTCATTTATTGCAGGGTTATGTTTTAGACAGGCTCTACAATGCATTGAAGTTTGATACCATGTAGTAGAGATTTTAAAGATTCGGGAAGCACAAAATAGTCCTTTGGCTTTTCACTTCAAAGGTTTCTCATAGGCAAAGACTGTTCAAAAACATTTCTTTTGTATTCATTGGAGGCATTTATTTACAGGGGTGATATACACAGATTGGTCATATACAAAGCACTATATAGATGAAGATGACTTGTCTTGACTTTTAAAAACCGAGTAAATGTGTCTGTGATGACTTGATGACTTCTTTCCAGTCTTCACTTATGTTCTTGCTCAGACGTGGACCGGCTCTGAGATTTCTGGTGTGGCGTCTTGAGTTCCCTGTCAGGTTGGGGTTGGGCTTCGGGTCAAGTCTCTAGCTCAAGCCCTCCACCAAGGAGGTTATTTCCTATCCAATACAAAGATCAAGAAATATACTTGTACAAATACAAAGAAATATATTTGTAATGAGAAATGCAATTACTCGTTACATTTTGCATATAGCACCTAACTTTTTTGTTTTGTACATGAGGACAGGACTGCAGACGCTAATGAAGCGAAACCATCACATCCAGAGCAAGTAGGATTTGAATTTAACATCGTTTTTTATTCATCTGTTATAACAAAGAGACCTTTTTGAAGGATATTGGTTTACTTATTCCCTTTTTGAGCACTTGAGCTTAACTGAGACTTGGTTGTTTAAGAAGCTGCTGTGTCAACATTGAATTGCTATTTTTAGTTGTTTTATTTTGATTTTAGAAAATAAATGAGACTGACAAATCAACTGTTTCTTGTTTTGTTTGTTTTCGCTGGCATATCTCTTAGGCGTTGAGGACTAGTACATCAGTACATGAGTAGAATACTTAAGTACTGTTAAAATCAGATACTCTAAGTTCAGTGTCAGTCCAAACCTGATTATTTGTGTATCCGATTGGAATCTGATCCACATTGTGTATCGCAACTGTTCAGATCTGGGACCAGAGATGGTCAGTAAATGGTGGAAGGTGTTGCATATTTCCCATCACATCGAGCATCTTGCATTAATTCAGTCACATGTGACTTTGAGTGATGATGTGTCGCAAGCTATATCAGTTCTGACTACGTCACTCCTAGTCATCCTCAATCCAAGTGACCAGAGACAACATGAGCGGTCTTCCACCATTCATAGATCAAAAGTTAGGCCAGTAACCAGTGTCCTATTTCACTGTTCCAGACTGCCAGAGACAGTTAGAACATGGTGGACGATGAATACAGCCAAGTCGCGAGGGTACAATAGCTTAAACGTTATCTGGCAACACAGCAGATCTAATCAAAGGAATAGGAGCCACATAAAGTGTATAAAACTGCTTCAACGTGCAAGATGATTACCATGTAGCTGCCACATATATTTCAGAGAGAGGCAAATCATACAATTCTGCTCAAGAAGTTGTCACAAATGACAACTGACACCTAACAGATGCAGGCATTGTACGGCCTGTCGAACAATACACCTCAACAGTATTGTCTACCCAGTGAGCGAGCCTTTGTTTCAACAAGGGTACAGCTCTTCTGCCAGGACCAAAACAGGCGAATAGCTGGTCTGTGGTATGCCATGAGGCAGTCCTGAACATATACTGCCTCAATGCACAAACTGGACAAAGGGCTGCTTGGAAGGCCTTGTCCTCTTGCCTAAATGCCACCAGCTGAATAGGCTTGTTTGTGAACTGAGCAGACAATACCTTGGGCTGGAAAGCTGGATTAAGCAAAAGTGTAACCGAGACACTGCGGACCCTTCTGGTTGATGCTATGGCTAAAAGGAAAGCAGATTTTCTAATATCTGCTTGCTCCATCGGGTGCTGCTCATAGGGCACTGAACAGAGACAGTCCAACATGACCTGCAAATTCCACTAGGTACACACTACCCCTGCTGGTGGCCTAAGACACGGAGAAGGCATAGAGAAGGAGGTCTGATCATTCGTGGGCCAAGGCATCCTGGTATAGCGAACATTGATCATCTTGGAATCTCAAGTAGTGGATGTGGCTGAACCACACCCTAACAGGTTTTGGACCTCCACTGATAGGGCAAGGGCCTGACAAGGGTCCTGGACCACCTTAGGACAAACCTGGGTGCTCACAGACCCTGAATCCCTAGCGACAGCAATTTCCATTATCTTTGGTTCTCTGTTTTGCATGTCCTGGTTAGACACGTTCCTGGGTCAACATATTTTGTTGATTCTGGAATAATATTCCTGTTCAAAAATTGTATCCTAGCCATATCCCTACCCTTAAACCTAAACCTACCCATAAGTTATCCCTAAAAACAGAAATAAAAAATAGATGAATAACACTGATGTAGAAGCACCTTACTCCGGTTGTAAGCCTAAAGTTGACATAAACTGTAAACTTATCCATCAAATACGATTGGTTGATGTTGATCCAGGAACATTTGATGAAGTTGCATTTGATGAAATCAAGTTCTGCTGCGCAACCAGTGCAGGGTAGTTTACGCTGCACCCAATATGTTGAGATCAGGATTCTCTTGCCCGTGCCCTGCGTTTGAGTGCCTCCTGAGCAGCTGGACCAAAAACCTGACCAGGCACTAGAGGTAACTGACAATGGTTGTTATGGCATGCCTCTGGAAGCTTGGACTGAGCTAGCTACACCTGCCGCCTGGCCTGCGTAATAAGAGCAAGAGCCTTTCCCCTGGAGAAGGCAACCGATCCCAAGGCTTGCAGAGAAGCATCATCGTAGACATGGTAGAATTTAGTGCCAGCAGCAGATGAGCCACTGAATTCCCCACGCGACTCAAACCTGACACAGTGTTATGATAATGAATCTATAATTCATAAGTATGCCTGCATTCTGGATTGTGCTCCTGTTTCAGGGCTTCATCTGGAGACTAGGGAAGAAAGGCAGAAGGGAGGCATGCTACCGAGCCCCTTCTCCTGGGCTTCAGCATTGCACCCAGTGTGCGCACCACTCTATCTAGCTGGATGACGGAGCCAAACGAAGGGCAGAGAAGACCACTTTGGTAAAGACTATCTTAATTGTGTCCTGCTGTGAGAACACTACTGAAGACCCATCACCTTGAAAACCGGTGCCCTCATCACAATTAGAGTGCAAAGATGAAGTCTCCTTCAATGGTGTAAAATGACCCTGCCTCATGAGCAATTAATGAATCTGAGGCTGCTAGAGACAACGTGGTTCAAAATGAGGAGGTAGATACGGATCCCCTCATTTCTTCATTTACGTTCTGAGTGGCAGTAAATTACATCGCCAACAAAGCTTGAATGCCCTGCACAGCATTAGATAGTTCAGCCACCTGGTGGGATAGTGTTGTAGAAGTGGTCCGTCTGTGAGAGTTTGATCGGTGTGTGAAAGCTTTGAAAGTGTGTGCACGAGTAAAGTTTGTCTTGAATGGCCTCTCATAGTCCGTTTCTTCCTTAGAGGTCCTTCTGTTTTGGTAGCTGAATGGTTACTAACGGTCTAAACCATTGCTCTGGTGGGTGCAGAAGAATTTTTAACTTTTTGAAAATTTTGCCTGCCTTTGTTGCCTAACCTCCAAGGGATCAAATTATATTCTGGGCAAAGATAAATTAAGGCTTCCCTGACAAGCATGCCTAAACAAGCAGGGCATTGAATATGGGCATCCTTAAGATCTGAACATGTGAAGCATGAGGCAACCATAACACCTACACCTTGAGCAAAATAAACCCTGGTCAACCAATGGTTTAATTAGCAGAGCTGAATACGGTACTGCAATAATAGGAGCGTTACATGTTTGTCACGGTAACTGCACGTAATGACTGACGTCCTGGTTTACCAGTAAGCACAATTACGGCACAATGCAAGCTGAAGGCAACAGGTATATGCGGTAAACAAGAACCCTGGTTAACCAATGAGTTCTAATACAAACACCTTAATTCCACTGACAGGAACACCATGTTCAGAAAAGACCCTGGCTGGATAACCAATGGGCCCAAAAATAATTCAATATAAATCCAATGATGAATCCAATATGTTGTTTGGCTAGCTATAGCAGGGAGCAAACGGCAACCCAAAGAGCTGTGCACACACAAGTGAGATCTCTCCGTGAGGATGACAAAGAGACCAATTGTGACGTAGTCAGAACTGATATAGCTTCTGAAACATTATTGGTCAAAGTCACACGTGACTGAATTAAAGCTATGGTCTACGATTTCAAAGATTGTTCATTATTAATAACCTCGTTTAGATGCTGGTTATGGTTCTACAGTACAATCCTAACAATATGAAGAGAAAAAAGAATGAAAAAAATCCATTCACTCTATTGGGTGTACACCCGCAGAGAAATTGACCAATGTAAGCTGTCCGGCCGGACAGCTTACATTGGTTAACTGCTCTCATCCAATCCCTGCTCCACTCGCGTTTCCCCCCGACCGCACCCCACCCCGCCCCCTCCTGCGACATGAAATTTTGCGGACAAGTAGGCAGCGTCAACTCAGCAATGGAGTAAAACCAACAAACAGACATCAGAAAGCGGCCCCTGCTCGCCCCAACAATCAAGGTTGGAAGAAAGAGAAAGTCAATTGAGGAAAGAGCAGAGATTTTAAAAAAAAAGTGAAGAACGCCGGACTCAAAGCCGAATCAATATAGGGTCCACCATTGCCCGTTTGAGGAAGCTTCAGAGAAACCTTGGACTTAAAACCGACGCTGACTTTTTGTTGAGCAGGTATGCATTTATTTATACTTTTATGGTGTGGTGTATTACATAAATAGCTTTTTATCAGTCTGACAACATGATCATGCTGCCGGTCGGCATTGGAATGTTAGCCGTTTAGCATCGCCTATCACGGGTCAAAGTAATTATATTTCTTGAAGTGCTTGACTGTTTCAATAGTCCTAACGTTAGCGGTTTTCTGTTCGAGCCGATAGAACATTGCATGTGTTGCTAATCTTGCGTGGGCGAGAACACAAACGTGTGCCTCTGAGCTATTTTGTTACGACAATGGTGACATTGAATTGTTGATGAAGCAACTAAGTTCAAGTGTCGAAAGTCAACTTTACATATGATGTGTCATTAGCGCGGTCATTAGATTGAAGCGACTAAGCACATGGTACATCTCTGTTCCGATGTTTACTCCTGCTTGACTGAGTGACGTTGTTGTTGGAGTGACGCACAGAGGGGAGGGGTGTGCGTGTGGAGGGGCGGGATGAGTTTTTTAAAAATTCAGGCTTTCTCGACTGATTTTCAACATCGTAGACTACAGCTTTAATGTGAAATTCTCAATGTGATGCGCGAGACGTGACTCCTTCCGCTATGTACTGAGTGTCTCTGCTGGTCTGGAACTGTGAGTCAGAACTGTACTTTTACTCAAGTGCTGTCAGGTACACTTTACACCTCAGCTTTTCTGTCACTTTTGATCAATTTAATGCAGCCTTGACTTAATGCAGGTCTATGACTGCAGTTGAAGTCTACTTTTGTACTAGATATCAAATGTTTTACAAAACTTATCATTCAATCCCCAACAGTATACCTGATCAGTTTGTTCTCATTATAGACTGTGCCCTTCACGCAGCTAGCAAGAGCTTCTGTCATGCAGAGTTCAAGTGTCCTCTAAAGTCAAATAGGCCCAGAAGCTGTGAATAATTTGTCTTGCAGAGAAGGTGAGACGTGTGACTTTGAAAGCCCTCAGGACTTGAACATAGAGACTGAATCCTGACAGCTGAACTTCCACAACCTTCTTCATCAGTCCTGACATGTGAAACACCCACGGTTTTACCTTTCAAGGCCTGGAGATGTTCAGAGCTCAATAACATACTTAAAGAGATACTTAACCCAAAAATGAAAGTTCTGTCATCAAAGTTCTGCCAAGCATTCACATAATGCATCTCATAACCCTGTACTCCAGTTCTATCAATGCCCATGATTGTCTTTGCTCAATGCTTTGAACAGCAGCTACGCTAATTATTTTCCTGTTCAGTTTTTATCTCGGGACACCCATCTTGAGGTAACCAGAGAGTATCAGCTCCAGTCTGGATCCAGCCTCTCATGAAGACTGCAGATGACCAACACCTGTGAAGAGACGACTCCAACTCCTGCGAGAAATTCAGATGACACAGCTCTGCATCAACACGCACCCATGCTCAATTTTCTATATACCCTATAACCATTGTTAACAACAAGCCTGTTCACCCTGTCGTTCATTGCGAGGTTTTGTCTCGTGTAACGCTGCAATTCTGAGCGTTCCTTCCGATTTCATGTCTTTTAGTTTTTGGATTTCTTTCCTGTTTCTGGATTACTCTTTGCCTGTGTTCCCTGCCTTGTTGTGTTTGGACTGCCTGCCTGTGTTTTGACCTTGCCTGTACTTTTGACTACGATTGTGGATTACCCTCTTAATAAAGCTGCGTTTGGATCTCCAACCTAAAGTCTCAGAGCGGTTCGTAACACAAATAAATGTGAATTTAATTGAATTGACTCACCCTCATGTCGCTCCAAGCCTCAATGACTTGCTTTGATACTTTGAATAACATTCACAGTCTTGGAAGTTAAGAGTTTCAGTGAACGAGCTAAATGTTTTATTAATTCAAGCAACTTGGAATACACTCTTAATTAGCATTGATGGTTCCACGAACCTTTAACATACATAGAACATTTCCATCGCACAAAACCTTTCAATTGCACATCATTATTTATAGTGGAAAAGGTTTTCTTAGATTATTAAAATGTTCTTTACACTTAAAAAAAAAAAAAAAAATTGGCTGTCAAAACCCCCCCTTTTTATGTAGAGTGCACAATTCATATGAACCACATTTGCTGCTTTTTCTGTCAATTTTTGTGCTTTAAAGCCTCTGGTCACTAACATGGTTTCATTGCATGGAAAATATTTGCATGAGCATTATTCAAACTTTCTACTTTTGTGTTTCACAGAAGAAAGTAAGGTTTCGTAATGACATGAAACTGCGGGAAATGTAACACTATTGATTTAAATATTTTGATTATGTATATAGAAACAAAATTTTATATGTTTATTGCATAATATAGAAACATTTAAAGGTCCCGTTTTTCCAGTTTTTTTGAAGCTTTGATTGTGTTTACAGTGTGCAATATAACACGTGTTCATGTTTCACGTGTAAAAAAACAGTATTTTTCACACAATTTACTTATCTGTATACTGCTGTTTTCACTGTCCTCAAAACGGCTTGAAAGATTTCCCTGTTCTATGAAGTCCCTCCTTCAGAAATACGTAACGAGTTCTGATTGTGCCAGCGGTTCCCGTGTTGTGATTCGACAGCAGCTTAGCGCACGGTGCCCGGAAAGGTCACGCCTCTTACCATAACGGGGAGATTAACGCGCTCAAACTACAGCCCCTGAAGGCCAAACAAAGGTGATTTGACTCCGGGATGAAAATAATAGCGTCTGAACGACATGGCGACAAACACAACCGAACGCAACACTTCCTCTTCTCCACGAGGGAGAGCAACAAGACCCTGCCCCCTTTTTTCGCGTATTCTTGTGGGCGGAGGTTAGTCAACAAACTGTTCTACTGAAGTCATTAAAGCAGGGCGTACAGGGATGTAGTCCAAACCGGCCGTTCGCTGAAGGCTTTGAAAGGGAACTTCTGTTAAATAAAATATCTCGCTTGGCATTGAACTTTGAGCTTTATAATTTTACAGGTATTATATATGCTCTAACAGCAACATTACACACTAACTAAAGTTTGAAAAATGGGATCACGAAGAACAGGACCTTTAAGTAGTTTAAAAGGGAGTGCTTAAGTGGGAGATCCATTTATAGCTCTCCGCAACTCTAATTGGCCAAATTTTCTTCAGCATCATGGGTAATGTAGTTTTTCAACAGAAATTCCACTATTAAAGGGTTAGGTCACCCAAAAATGAAAATTCTGTCATTAATTACTCACCCTCATGTCGTTGGACACCCGTCAGACCTCTGTTCATATTCGGAACACAAATGAAGATATTTTAGTTGAAAGCTGATGGCTGAGAAAGGCTTCAGATAGGCCTCCATTGGCATTCAGTACATTGACACTTCCAAGATCCATGAAAGGCACTTAAAACGTCGTTACAAAGTCCATCTCACCACAGTGACTCTACAATAATTTTACGATGCGACGACAATAGTTTTTGTGCGCAAAAAAAAAAATCAAAATAACACCTTTATCCAACTTGTTCTCGACTTCCGTGTGTGCCTCCACGACGCATGCGCGAGAATATGACGTAGCGCCGGCGTTCGGGAATCCATGAAATACACACTTAAGCCCCATTTTGAGCACTACGCCGAGACCTAAAGCACGATCAATGTAGAATCCAACAGCTTAGACACGCGCGTCTTCCTCTGCTCGTAAACAAATCGCTTCTGGGTCATATGTCCGAACGCCGGATCTGCGTCATATTCTCGCGCATGCGTCGTGGAGGCATACACGGAAGTCGAGAACAAGTTGGATAAAGGTGTTATTTTGATTTTTTTTGGCGCACAAAAACTATTGTCGTCGCATCGTAAAATTATTGTAGAGCCACTGTTGTGAGATGGACTTTGTAACGACGTTTTAAGTGCCTTTCATGGATCTTGGAAGTGTCAATGTACTGAATGCCAATGGAGGCCTGTGTGAAGCCTTTCTCAGCCATCAGCTTTCAACTAAAATATCTTCATTTGTGTTCCGAATATGAACGGAGGTCTGACGGGTGTCCAACGACATGAGGGTGAGTAATTAATGACAGAATTTTCATTTTTGGGTGAACTAACCCTTTAAAAAATTATTTAAAAAATAAGTTGAACTAATGCAAGTTGATGGCTTCAACAGAAGCATATACTGTTGATTAACAGTCTCATAGCTCACAGCAGGTCTTGTTTTGGTTTTTCAAAACTATTTTGCTTTATATGAAATTTTCTTTTGGACTACAAAAAGAAGCATAAACGAGAAGCAGTAACTGATTATCTAAGGAAAAATTGTGAGGAGACTGGATTTTAATTCTGATCATTTTATTTAATTAAGACACAAGATTCCTATTATTGAAATAAAGAAACAATTAGCCACTTAAGGCTAAAAGTTGAAGAAAGTGTAAAGTGTGGCTTTTGATACTGTCATTTGTATACAGACACAGACAGCGGGCCTACTGTATAACCTTATGCAAGCTCAGCAGCCTGTGCCAAACACTATGGCAAGACCAGAGGAAAACAATCAAAGCTACAAGGTTTTAAAAACCATTTTCTTGATATTAGAATTGGTGATAGGCAAATAGTAATCACTATGTGGGCGAAGTGCTTCCAAAACAGTTTTCTTCCTTTGTCCTCAGTTAATATTTTCCCCCTTCAAAACAAATGACACCCTTCATTCACCTCCATTCACACACATATCTGGTTTGTACAGTCACAACAACAAAATAGTTTATTGCTATTGTGTGTAAACAGACAGCAGGTCAGCCTGACATATTGACCTGAACTACAAACACATTTCCCAGGCCAGCAATGTGCTCTTAAACTGCCAGTGCTGATTTTAATAGCAGTCGATGGCTTTATCAACAGGCTGTGTGCTAATTTGGCTCCAGAATTAGACATGTATGGAATGGAGATGAAATGATGCACTATTCAAGCATTTAAAAACAAACTGCATTATTGCAAACCCTTCACTCACCAAAATGAGTAAATTTTTTTTTAATAAACTTGGTCTATTGATATAAGGTGCAGCATAAAAGATTGCATTGTTACTTTTAAAGCCATGTAATATTATGTGGGTTGTCAATGGTTGATCTTATGCGATGGATAAATTAATATGTTTCTATTGATTGCAACAGCACGATACAATATTGTTTGACCTTGGTTCGTATAAAAATTCTGCTTTGAGGACAGAAAACCCTTTACTGACAAACCATGCTTGCCTGCCACTAGTTCCAAAAAGCTGATTATTATTCATAATCAGCGAAAATCATAAACGCATACTTATGTTGTCACAACAGCCAGCATGCGTATAAATGTACGGTAACGTGAACGGATAGATGATTGAAATGTATCTTGCTTGAATAAAGCTGAGCTTTTAGGTGAATCTCATGAAACCATTTCATATTTCTCCATGAAATTAAAAGGAAAAAATTGCTCAAATAAAACAAAGATTGGTTTAAGGTCCATTAAGATATTTTGAAGTGTGACATGTTTGAGAATTAAGCTCATTCATCCTCAAATTTCCATTACCGTGATGTGGAAAAAATATATTTTCATAAATGTTATATGATTTTTTTTAATGATTATTTTAATGAAAAGGATGAATACAATTTAATACAATTACGATCATGAAAATGTTTTTTTTTTGTCATTAAAAATGTCACAATGCAAAAAAGGTTAATGGTCATAAAAATAGCCTACAAAATATATATATGAGTGTGTGTATCATTTTTGCCAGATTTTTGTGTGTGTGAGATTCACCTTTTTTTAGATTAATTAACAGCAGCCAGTGGCATGTAAAAAAATTAAATAAATAAAATTAAGAAGATTTTGACAATAAAGTTGTAAACGTTACAAGATTTTACGAGAACAATGTTGTAATGTTACAATAATAAAGTAAAAAAATCAGAAATTAAAAGTGTAATAGTAACAGGTGTAAAGTAATAGGACTCGTACTTCAGAATGGGATTTTCTTGGTCTTTTGGCGCATTTTAGTCTCATAAAAAAAGTAACAATTTTATTATCAAAATCTGGTGATTTTCTTCAACATGCCACTTAAACTGTATTATAACAGACAGAAAATGTTCTTCTAAATCTCAGACCTGTGATCTGGGCAGTAGTTTTGTCTTATTAAAAGATAATATATGTCATATAGTGACTGTGAGGGTGTGAGTCTGATCCATGAGGGTTGCACGATCCGTCTAACGTTTTTAACACACAGTACGTCCGTCTGATCAAATCAAATTCTCTCCGCCACGTCATCCTGACAGCACCTCCCAACATGGAATGTCATGGAATGCAAAGAATGATGAGACGGATCTGAATGTGAATTTCTACCTGAGTTTAAACAGCAAGTGATGCACCTGAAGCGAGGCCGCAGGCGGACACTGTGCAACAAAGTGTAAAAACGAGAACCTTTTTTCTGTGTTTTTCTCTTTCTGCAATATCATCAGAAGGTAGGGAACCTGGATAGTCGTCAACCCGTGGAGTACAGCTCATTTCCCATAATGTACATAACACAGCAATACACGGTTTTAAATTCAAACAAGCTTTTTTCTTTATATATAGATTTTCTCATATATAGATATATTGATAGAGAGAGAGCTTATTCATACTGTGGATGTTGAAAGAGAACACGACACATAATTTAATGTTAAACATACGATCAGTTTCAAATGCATGCCCCTGACACTATTAAGACCTTGCTGAAAGCTTCAGTCGTCTTTCTCCTCATAAATCGGCGGTGTATTCGAAGGCGACACCTCGCTTTGCGCTGTCTGATTATAGTGCTCATACAAAAGCCACTTTGCTTAAATTTTAAGCACACATGAAAGCAAAGCTGCGTTTGAAAACAGCTATGCAGTTGCTCGAGATCAATGCGGAATCAAATCGGATGGAAAAGTACCTGTGAACGCATCCGTATGTATATATATGACACTAAAAAAAGCAAAACGGGAATATCTGGAATGTGATTGAACTTATCAATAGGCAAATTTAATAAATAAGATTTCCGTATGAGACTCTCACTCATTTATCAAGATAACAGTGAAGCCATTAGAATTTTTGATTTGCATATTCTAAGGTCCTTTTCCCAAAACGCATCCTTCCGTCCAGCTCTTCAGACGCCATTCCTGTCCAGACATGAAAGCGTGGCATTGCCACATACTCAAACCCTTCGGCTGCATTTACATTTGCGATTCTCGTTCGGGACACAGTTGCGATGCCATGCAGATAGTAAAGATTCAGCACAAAGGTGGGGTCCATCAGAGAGAGAAGAGGAAGTTTGGGGGTGGGCGAAACGTGTGTGGCGGGGGCGCGACGGAGGCCGGCTCTGCGCGCGTTTAGCTGACTTCAAAGTTCTGAGGCTGGGAGGCCGATTCCGAGGGCGCCTCCTGCTGTTGGCAGGGAGAGACGGCCAGCGCTTCCGGGGGGTCGTCTGTGCTCGTGCTGGTGGAGACCTGAGTGGGCATGTGATGGTGTTGGGCGAGGGAGCATGAACCGCTTGGGCCGGCCTGTGTTTCCTCGTCCGACTGCTGGGAGCTGGAGTGCTGGAGCATGGATCCCGGGAGCTTGACGGGGCAAAACGCAGAGCCAGTGGGGATGAAGTTGACCTTGTTTTTGTCAGGGCAGGAGAAAAGGGGGACAGTGGCCGACTGTCTGGACCTGAGAAAGAGAGGAAACAGATTTAAGAGAATGTTCCAAACATGTTGTTGAATGTTACATACTAGGGATGGAACGATTACCGGTTTCACGATAAACCACGATAAAATGTACTGACGGTTAGTAATATCGTTTAAAAATGTATTATCTTTAAAACCGCTCATGATTATCACGATTTTGAAAACGCACGGTAAATCCTGTCCAGTCAGCGTCAATCTGGTGCAGGCGCAACGTTGTTTTTTGAATGAGAAGAAATGACAGAAGGCAGTGACAGCACTCGGGGGATTGTTCAGCCTTCTAAAAGGACCAAATCTGAGGTGTGGTCATATTTTGGCTTTTACAAAAGTCCTGAGGGAAACGTAATCGAAGATGGTCCCCCTGTCTGCGGAACATGCCAGAATAAAGTCGCTGTAATAGGGGGAAACACTTCACATCTGCGAACGCAAGGCAAGTGGACTTTGACTTCAATACCAAAACTACGTCTGGTATTACTACCACACACACTAGCCTCTTTGGCGGTTGAACGTATTATAGTCTTCTCAAAAGCCATCTGTTATAATCGCGTTGCGCATTATAACCAACCACACGTGTTTCTAATAATCAGAGCGCCGCTCACTCACTGAAATCTGCACTCAAAACAGAGATGAACGTGCGATGTACGCAGGAGATTCATGCATTCAGCAGCGAAAATAGTTTCTAACAAACACAGCAGAACCACAGCGCATCTGATATGACTGGCATAAAGTTGGCTTTACGTTCGAGATTCGTGAATTTAGGGACCGTCTCTAAAGTTACATACAAGATTGGTATACACGTTTCTAACTTCTATAGCATTTGAAAAAAATGACTTACGGTCATAAAACCAGCTGTAAAGTGTTCATCTAGGACTAGTGGTCAGGTATTTTTTATATTTAATAAAATAAACTCAAATCATATGAAAATATGGAAAAATGCATTATTTCACTAGGATACTGTTTGGGCTCATGCACAAAATAGGCTAGATTTAAATGTCATAGCTGATAGAACACTGTAAATATATTCTCAAGCAATATTCTCATCAGAGATAATATTAGAGATTATATTTACACCAAATTATTATTATTTATGCGTTATGCGTTGCTATTGACGACGGCCATTATAAGGAAGGAAATGCCACAGAATAGAATCTAGCTTAAAAAAGTGCATAGAGCTGCTTTATTTATTTGTTGTTTGTTGATTTTCAAATATAAAATGTGTTGAAATGTTTTAAGTGTGTGCATCTGTTCTTTTTGAACACTTTCATCTCATTTGAAGAAAACCGTGATAATATTAATAACCGTGATAATTTGATTCACTATAATCGTGATGTGAAATTTCCATACCGTTTCATCCCTATTACATACTAGACATTAGGGTTGGGCGATGTCTACCAAATTGGCATCAGACGATGTCTACAGAGAAACATTGCGATGGACGATGACATCGGGAGGTTGCGTTTGAGCGTTAAGCTCCGTAAAAGAAAGAGAGAATGAGCACAGAACTGAAAGGGCTTGAATGAAGTGTGTTTGGCTTTAGATAAAACTACTAGAGATCTAGCGCTGAATATCATTACCACAAACGATCCTGAGTGCTTGTGGTGTGATCCGCACCACTGTTTTGACGCTCTGCTCACTTCAACTAGAAACAGGAAAATGGTGCTACCATTCTGTCTCGCGGTCCAGATGGAAACATGCCGGAGTCCGGATGCAGATCGCAGTTCAGCCATTTGAATATCATTAGTTTAGATTGTGTAAAACATATAGTAGCCTATAATTCGTTTGCCGTTTTTTGCACAATAAAATAATGTGTTTAAATTTGTGTTTAAGTTAATTGAACTGTTTAGAATGTAATTTTTATTGTGATTGGGAACAACTACATTATTTGTGGGGGATGGGCCGGGATCACGATTGTCTGTCAGCCATCGGCGATGGACGGTGGCATTGTCTATCGGCCCAACCCTACTGGACATACAAGGTTTTTTCAGAATTTCTGTCACCTGATGGAGTTTGGGTTTCTTGCCACTATATCTTGCTTAGTTCAGGCCACTTAATATTCAGTAATATTATTGCTTTGACTGCACTGACTCTATTGGATGAGAAATAGAACTTGAACTGAATTGAGCTGGATGATGATATCACTGATTTCTGCAGTTGTTTTATAACTGATTGGACTTGATGAATTTTGAAACATTGAGGCTTTTATTGAACTGAATGGAATCAAAAGAACTGACTCAAAGTGAAAAACGACACTACTGTCTTCTGTGGAGCTGCTTAAAGCTGAAATGAACTCATATCATAGTTGATTAACTTTACACAGTGCACTGAACTGTAATAATTTCAACTGAATATTGACAGTTGTCTTTTTAAAGCTGCTTTACAGTGGAATAAAATAATTTTTGCATCATTGATCATTATTTTGATGTTTGGTGTTCAAGTCCTTCATTTCTTAGTTCTTTTTGTTCCACATCATGGCTGATTTGTAGGTGTCACGGTTCATGAATTCACCGTCTCATTTTCTGTGTCTGTATGTATGGATGGTGTGTGAGTGGGAGGCGTGGCAACTGATTGCCGGCTCATCTGTTCATCACCACCACCTGCTGCACCTTAATTACTGCTCTACTTAAGGCTTGACTAACCACTGTGTGTTTGTCAGATCGTTGGCTGTTCTTCCTGTGTGCAGTCCTGTCTGCCATCAGTTCCCTGGTGTTTCGCTGTTCCGTTTTGTTCCTGTCTGTTCTGAGGATTGTCTCACGACGGTGGATTGTATCAGAGACCTGGTTGCCCATTGCGTCCCTGCCCCATCTGGATCAACACCTGCCTTCGACTCTGACCATCACCGTTATCATGAACTGTATTTTCTGAGTAATAAACTCTGTTTCACTCGCATCTGATTCTGAATCCGTCTCTGTTTCATGACAGTAGGGGTGGGAGAAAAAAAACCGATCCATCGATGCATTGCGATTCTCTCTCTCTAGCGATTCTGAGCTTAGTTTTTAACCGCAGATGCGCGATAATGCTGCATGTGCTTTAGAAACACCCGTATTCTGCTTGCTTCCAATTCCTCACAGACACACACCACTCAAACCTTCCATAACATAATCTTTCATAAAGTTCCGAAAGGTTGAAGTAAATTACAAGGACATTTGTGGGCTTCATTGCACAGGAGAAGCGTGCACTCTTACCCTCCGGTAAATGCTCTACGAAGCCATTGTTTATGTCATTTGGAATGCAGTAGGCTTTTTTTATTAAAAATATGAAACTCACTGACAGAAGGCTTTCCATTTCAAATGCTCATTCTCTTTGTGAAGAGCACTCACGTATGTGGCTGTGTGGCGACTCGTGTGGTTAAATAAATGTATGCTACTTGCATGTCATAATGCATTTATGATGCGTAAACACAGTCAGTTATGTCTTAAGGGATTAAACAGACAGGACATACCCCATCTTATTTTTCAAAAGAGATCTGTACAAGCATCAAGGCCTTTGCACACTGAGTCCGAAATTCGCATGCTAAATTTTCGGACTCAGTGTGCAAAGGCCTTTAGTGTGAATGCAGCTTATTAGATCTCTCGCTGTCTATGATGTCATCAGTCATAATCAAACAAAGCTGAGAAAAAAAAGAAAAAAAAAATCACAGCTCACAGCTCTTGAGTGGAAAACGTTTGTTTATTGCTTGTAATGTTTTTTTTTGTTCCTTTTATTATTTACTACTTGATTCTATGTTTTGAAGCTATATTAGTTTATATATTTAAAATTCTTATACAATTGTTGTAATTTTTTTTTTTAAATTTGTAATTATTTTAAAAAGTACTTATGGTAATTAAGTTAATAATTTCAAGTCGGTAAACAAATTAATTAATAATAAGAAAAAAGTAGCTCAAGAATCGCTTTGGAATCGGATCGTGACTCCCAGAATCGGAATCTGATCGGATCGTGAGGTACTACCTAAAGATTCCCACCCCTTATAATTTGTAGATGGTACTCCCCAAAAATTGTCTGTATTTTCTTTTTCCCCATTCATTTCCTATGGCGGTTATGTTTGACTGTGAAAAGTACAAGTGTAACTATGTCCATTTTTTTGTGTTCACATAGCAAGTGTCACAAAAGTCACATTTTGTGACATTCCGATAAAGTAAAATAATTTTAAAAATCAAAACATAACATTTTTAGACAGAGGAGCACCAGAAGTTTCATATGATTCTAATTTAATATGAGTGTTCCATACAATAATGCAAATGCAAAACCTAGCCGAATCGTTGTCATTTATGAATAAGATTGCGTGGATGTCTGTATCGAGATCGCAATCTTTTAATGATTAATCGTGCAGCTTTCATTTTTCTGAAGTGGGGTTCATGAAAATGTTGCCAGGGCAATAAAAAATAATCATTATTGTTGAGTCCTGCATACTTTTTCTTAAAAACACTGAAATTCTTCTTTACATTAGCATGTCCAATTTAATTACATATCAGAAATAAACTAATTAATTCATGCAATAATGTTTTGTATTTTAAATCCAATTTCATGAAAAAACACATCACAGAAAGAGATGATGGTTGATATTCTTGTTTATATTTCACTCGAAATGGATGATCAAGATGAATGCATTGTATTGTTAGACACACTATGCTCTATGCACTATGCTCTGGTTGAATTCTGAACATTTTAGCAAATGTTGTAGGTCATCAGAGAATTCCATGCATGAGGAACATTTGCATCCCGTGCACAAAATACAGACTGCATGCTAGTACGCTATTTTAGGCTCACTACAGAAAAAAACCTCTACTCACGTCATTTCCTCAAACACTTTGATCTTTTCACAGCCCTCTGGAGGCTCCCGTTTGAACATGTAGCTGTTGTTGGGTTTTGGAGATGAGGCGAACTTAGGCAGAGGAGAACTGCTGCCGCTGTCTGCAGGAAGAAATGACAAAACTCAAATTACTCTCTGGATTAATATCAGAGTTGAGAATCTGTACAACCCGCATGATATAATACAGCAAACTATCAATATCATATGAACTGTTATAACTTGATATATCTCCTTAACCAACAATCTGGCTTGATCACTAGTCTGTAGGTTTGACCTTTGTCTCTGTCGTCCAGCATCTCGTCAGTGGAGTATGGGCTGCCGTCATGTGAGCGGGGTGGGCATGCGGGTGAGGGGCAGGGCGACAGGCTAGAGCAGCTACTGGAGCGCCCAGGCACTGATGGCGTCTGAGTGTCTATACCACGACTGCTGCTGCTGCGCTGCTGGGGAGGAAACGGAGCCCTCCGTCCATCAGGAACCTCCAGCGCCTGAGTGCCAGTCAAAGAGAGAGTCTTTTAATAATTATGATCTGTGAACATGCTACTGTACAACAGTAGAATAAAACAGAGCACAAAATCAGTAAGATTGGTCTCATTTGTTAACATTAGTTCATGTAAGTTCACTGATGTATATGATAGTGATCAAAAACAAATCACCTTTTGAAAGTAATTGGAAGTTTCAAATAAAAATTCCCTTAATCCTACCCAATTCCTAAACTTAAACACTACAAAAACTACCTTACTAACAATTAATAAGCAGTAAATTAGGAGTTTATTGAGGCAAAAGTCGTAGTTAATAGTTTATTTTAAAGTGATAAAATATTTTAAAGTGAAACCAGAAATTGCATAAATTACAGATCCAGTAAAAAAATTCATTGAATCAATCATTCAAGCGATTCGTTCAATAACGCTGATTCATCCAGTAATGAAACGAGTCTTTATGAGTGAGTCGTTAAAGGGTTAGTTCACCCCAAAATGAAAATTCTGTCATTAATTACTCAATCCTACATTCCATTACTGTCATTCCAAACCCATAAGACCTTCGTTCATATTCAGAACATACATTAAGATATTTTTGATGAAATTCGAGAGCTCTCAGGCCCCTCCATTGACAGCAATTTGATTAACACTTTCAAGGTCCAGTGGTTCAACATTAATTTTATGAAGTGATGAGAATACTTTTTGTGCGCAAAACAAATAAAAATAACGACTTTATTCAACAATTTTGCCTGTGCCAGTCTCCTACGCAGCGCTCTCGAGATCTACGGCAGTCGATGCTTTTCACGTGAGCATCACGACGCATGCGCAGGAGCTGCAATGGAAACAGCGCAGGAGACTGGCACAGGCCAGAACAAAATTGTTGAATAAAGTTGTTATTTTTGTTGTTTTTTGCGCACAAAAAGTATTCTTAACGCTTCATAAAATTTAAGTTGAACCACTGTAGTCACATGGACTATTTTAACAAGTTTTTTAACAAGACTATTTCACAGTTTTTCTCAGTCGCTTTGGTACATTTCTCAGATCAGAATTGAAATTCTCAAAACTACCAGTTCAATCTTCACATTGTAGTCACTTGTGCACATCAAAAAAGCAGAGTCTCATTCCATGGGAGTCCATGCAAATGATTATGTTCAACTCTCTGCTGTTTCCTACATTATCAATTGCTTATGTCATGTTGATCAAAATGTATTATGATGGGTCTCTGTTGAATAGTCTCACCCACCACAACATTTAGCCATTAGTTCATAGCATAAGTCTTTACATGCAAAATGGTTGAACAAGTTGTCATAATATGTCAAGCATATTTCTATACATTTCCATTAGACGTTCATAATTCTACTTGTTTTTTTCTTTGTGCTATGCAGTGCTGTCTTTTCCTTTATGTATCGCAATGATATGGTCTGTCAACAAATTAAAGTACAAACAGTAAAAGCATAAATGTGAATCATGTCCAGTCTCTTGCAATCAAACTCCCACATACACTAAGGTGTAACCTACAATTTACAATAATTGTCTTCAAAACTTTAGCCATAGTTTACATCAGAACATCCCTCCAGAGTACACTGTTATATTGACAACATGACTAAGCAATTTGACCGTCTTATCCGTACACAATGACACAAGGACTTGTCATTCTGATGGCAGTGACATGTTCATTAACACAGATATTTACATTTGAGAGATGAACTAAGGATTTTGAGCAAGAGACTGGCTTTTGCAGGTAATCTATGGTGTTTTGCTATTTGTACGAATTGTTTTGAGAAATGCGAGGATGATTCGAAAAATGTACCAAAGCGACTGAGAAAAACTGTAATACATTTCTGGACCTTGAAAGTGTTAATTAAATTGCTGTCTATGGAGGGGTCAAAGAGCTCTCGGATTTCATCAAAAATATCTTAATTTGTGTTCCGAGGACGAACGAAGATCTTGCGGGTTTGGAATGACATGAGGGTGAGTAATTAATGACAGAATTTTCATTTTTGGGTGAATTATCCCTTTAAATCATTCAATAAATCCCCCCCCCAAAAAATAAATATATATTAATTTAAATGAATTTTATATTTTGAAATAGACTGGAGCAATTAAAACATTGTAATTATCTCTAGAACAACAGGCTACATGTTATAGTTAAGTTGTCTGTTTAGAATCGTGGGAGAATCGTGAGCTCTAAACAAAACAAATTGGGATTCTCAATTTATCCAGAGAATCATGCAGCTCTAGTAGCTCTAAAAAAAAAAAGTTATTTTGAATTGTAATAATATTTCACAGTATTACGGTTTTAACTGTATTTAGATCATGATTATACATTTTGATTATGATCATGATACAGTATATGATTAAATACATTATATTGGTTTTTAGACAAATACATTTGACAGGTACTGTATACTGTAAAAAAATATAAAATATCCATAAAAAGCTTTCCACCAAAACTATTCACACTATCTGATATCACTCAGTGACATGCATTTTCATTCATGCTAAACATTTGTACTTAGTGAGTATGCCTTGAGGAGTGCCCGTGTACCTTTAGCTCTTCTTTCTCTCCGTTGTCTTTGATGAAGACTTTCTCCAGCTCATGGTTGATGCCTTCCATGCTGCTGGGAACCCTGGAGATGGAGGGCTTTGGCACTGTGATGTTGGACAGTGGCATCTGTGCTGACTTCGACATGGACGACTGTATAGGGAGATGGTACAAATTTGCATTTCACAAACTATGCAGAAATTGTTGGCTGTATTTACTAAATACACTGATATTACAGTATGTGTGCGAGCATGTGCGGACCGGAGCTTGGCTGGCTGTGCTGATGGTAGTGAAGGTAATGGAGGTGGTGGTGGTGGTGGTGCTGGTACAGCAGTGGAGGGGGGAAAGACGCTCTTTACTGTCTTTACACTGCCGGCCTCCTCCCTGTTTACTGCGCTGCAGCTGGAGCCTGAGCTTAGCAATCTGAAAGTCACAGAAAGAAATATAAATTATAAGGACAGAGAAGACAACAAAGTAAGTAATTTTATCCTCTACAAGGCTGGTAAATAAAATAAAATATAAGCAGAATCTATAAAAAAAAGAGCTCAAGCTGGGACTCAAGCCCAACCATAATGGCTCCGATAAAATACCTTGAATTGACCTGAGTGCTTGCTGTAACTCAGCATGGCCACAAGAGGTCAATACAAAACAGGCAGTCATGTGAGAAGGCTCGCCTGGTAAATTCTTTACCAAAACACACTAATGTTTATGTTTATTAAGTTTTAAACGCCATGTTAGCATCAGGGGTATTTACATGACAAATACAAGGTCAATATCACAATCCATAAAATTTTAATTATTATATAAATCATTTCAACTTGACATCAAATACATTCAGGGATACAATCTGAAATATTGTTTCTGAATAAAAGTGTTTTCTAGCAATATCATACAAATTACAGTCCAACAGAATATGCTTAACAGTCAAAGGAAACTGACACAAGAGACATAAAGGAGGAACTTCCCAAAACATACTAATAAAAAAGGCAAATGTCTTTCCTCCTCTATTAAGAATGGTTACCCGTAGTAGGAAGAACGACAAGAAATAATTGAAATTGTAGACAATATAAAAAACAAAACAAGTGAAAACTCATCTCTTTCGTGAAACCTTAACCGCATCCTGCATCTTGTACTATTCTGAACGATGTCTGAAACCTTGTAGTGATAGATAGCACATCTTGTAGTGATGTAATTGCCTCCTTAAAATATATTGCTTGTTATATTACTCATTTGCAAGTTACTTTGAATAGAAGCATCTACTAAATTAATAAATGTACATATTGAAATGGAAATGTATATTTAACCCTCATGACCCAGGTCTCAATGTGATCCGTTTACTTTTGAGATTTTTCTGCAGTAAATTGCAGCTTTTATTGTCTGTAGTATGTCCTGAGGTGATAGAACAAGTCTCGACTTGTGTATTCCTACTGAAAAAAACAATTGGCTTTCTTTACATGGATGTTTGTCTTGATAATGTTACAGAACATTAGTCACCATGAATTCAAAATGGACACTTGTTAATTTTTTATGGAATATTGTAGTACTTATTAATTTATCCATGCACAGTTTTTTGAAAATGTATGTGCCCTTGTAATCTTTAATCAAAATAACTTCCTCTCCCTCTTGCAGCGACATCTCATCTCTGATGACGTGTTTACTGGCGTGAGGGCGGGACAACCTGTCACTCACATGAGATCACAACAGTAACAAACCACAACCATCCAATCAATTCCCAATGGAATTGGAATGGTTTTTGTTCTTATTCGAGAAGCCGTTTCACTCTGATATACATCACAATATGGAAGTAATGACTATTGTAACTTCCATTTCGTGCCAACTTTAAAGGGCACCTATTATGCAAAATTCACTTTTACCATAAATGTGTGTTGGTAGTGTGTGTATTAAAAAAATCAATAAAGGAGCCATTGGCTCCTATAATGGAAAAAATAGGAGCCAAATAATTTTTTTTTTTTTTAAAGTGCCACAAAATAATAAACATGTTTTAATTTTGTCATGTGTTGTCACATCTGCCCTCCTTTTCATTTTATTGCATTTTCATCCATCACTTGGCCACTGAGTATAGTTTGGCCTCCTCCTCATGCATCCTATAAATATTGGTGTATGTCTTGCAAACACCTAATAAATTTGTTATTCATTAGGAATATATGAAATGGAATGCATTGAATGTATTTTCTCGGGTAAATATGACATGATTATTCTTAAGCTGTTTAACTTACAAGCTCTTTCCAAGGTCGAAATGCTGATTGAGCAATCTGTCAGGACAGATTAAAGGGCGCCAAAACAACATTTCTTGTATTTCATGATAAAATCAACAGAATTTGAAAGCTAGAGATTTGTTAATTGTTTACTAAAAGTAACAAACACATTAAAAGTGACATTAAAGGTGACAAGTACAAATCGTGCTGCGATTATGGATGGCTGCGCTACAAATAATGTGAAGTTCAGGCAGTAACAGAAAACAACAAAGATTTAAAGATATTGAGGATAAGAATCCATATCAATATCAATTAAAAACAAGAATTGTTAACAATTAGTTTGCGTCCACACAGCTGACATGTTTTATCTGTTGTCGTTTATCCACGTAGTGTGCACGAAATAGACACTGCCTTCCTGCACTTTTAAAGTACCTAGATGCTCATTCATTGACACGTCTCCGTCGTTTTCTATCTCTCTCATGCTGGCACAGTTGTCAGCGAGCGTTGTTGCTCGATAGAGCTGAGGGCTTTGAAAAAGCCTGATATTTTTGTTTTGACATGTTTTTGACGCGGAAAGCTGATCTTCGCTGTCCCTGTGCGTATTTTGCTGCTCAAACTCAGTGCGGTTTTTTTCCGCTGCAACTTTGCTTTGTGTCGTCTCATTTGATAACGTCAACACAACAAAAGGTGTGATGGGCTAATCATCACAGAACATGCAGGTAAAAAGGCACACATTTTTTAATCATAACATTATATGCTTTCCAGCAGCCATATCACCCTGTAGCCCAAGACTGGTTTCCCACTGAAGCTAAGCAGGGCTGAGCCTGGTTAGTACTCGGATGGGAGACCAACTGAGAAAACTAGGTTGCTGCTGGTAGAGGTGTTAGTGAGGCCAGCAGGAGGTGCTCACCCTGTGGTCTGTGTGGGTCACACCCCAGTATAGTGATGGGGACACTATACAGTAACAAGCATCGTCCTTCAGATGAGACGATAAACCGAGGTCCTGACTCTCTTAAAAATCCCAAATTTGCCAATTGGCCCCTGTCCATCATGGCCTCCTAATCATCCCCATATATATATATATATATATATATATACGATTGGCTTCATCAATCTGTCTCCTCTCCACCAATAAGCTGGTGTGTGGTGGGCGTTCTGGCGCAACATGGCTGCCGTCGCATCATCCAGGTGGATGCTGCACATTGATGGTGGATGAGGAGATTCCCCTTTCTATATGTAAAGCGCTTTGAGTGCCAAGCAAAGCGCTATATAAATGTAACTAATTATAAATTATAATTATTATTATATGGTCGCCAGTGGCGATCTCAGCAAAAATATCACTCACAAATTAATATTTTTGGTCGCAAATGCGACAATTTTAGTCGAAGTCTAGAGCCCTGACACAACCACCCTATAATGATAAAAATCCAGCCACTCCTCTTTTTAATCCCCATAAAACCTCAACAGCCTCATAAAACAAGCCGTTTTCATTGTCTGGGCAATAGAGTGCTTTTAGGCCACGCCCAAATGGGGGGTCTCCATTGACTTTGTATTGCGAGAAGCATTATCTTGTAATTTCTGACTTATAACAAAAAACAGAACAATGTCTAAAAGCTGTTATGTGATGGGATAATAAGTAAACAAGCTTAAAAAACCCAGAACTACGTTTTTATAAGCTGTCGACCTAAAATAACAAGCGTTCAAGGACACAAACGTGGATACAGGCAATTGAGACAGAGCGCAACGGGTCATATTACTCTGAGAACTACGACCACTGGAGGGGAACGTAATTGGTGACAGGATGTGCTAATATATAATATATAAAACTGACATTTGGATATTTGACTTACCAGTGACAAAATGTTTAATGCGCACGTAGGCATACTGAGTGTCAGGATCCCACAATTGACCTATTCTTCCTGCTGATGCTTCACGTCTTATTGCCTGTATCCACTTTTGTGTCCTTAAACACAATTTTTTTTTAGGTCGACAGCATATATAAAATTAGTGCTGGGTTTTTTTAAAGCTTGTTTTCTGTTTATCCTGTCACATATCAGCTTTTAGACAATGTTCTGTTTTTTGTTATAAGTCAGAAATGACAAGGAGGCCGCTACTCGCAATACAAAGTCAATGGAGAGCGTTGGATTGTTTTCCCCTCCGGTGGGCGTGGTTTTCAGATTATGACGCGTGCCGTCTCTATGTGATGTCACATTGCGCAGGCCCCACCCACTATTAGCATAGTTTCCGCCTGAGCAAATTGTACACTGTCCGCCATTGTCTCAACGCCGGAGCAGCTGTAACGACAAGATGTCTCGTAAGCGATTGGAGTGTTTTGTTGTTGGATGTAAGAGGGAACACAGCAGTCTTCATTTACTCCTGACATCTGAGCAGCTGCAGTGGATTAGTTTTGTTTTTGAGCTCCCCAATATCCACAAATTCATTTGTCTCTGCCAATCATTTTGCGCCAGACTGCTTTGCGAACGAGGGTCAATACAAAACAGTTGTTGCTCAAAAGTTGTTACTGAAGGATGGATCAGTACCGACTACTTCAAGCTGTTGCATCCATCTTCTAACCTTCATAGTAAACTGGTTTGCAGAAATTACAATCTCCATGCAACATATATTTTCTTGTTCTGTAGGTATCCTGTTACATTTGCCACATGAGCACCTGTCCAACAATTAATAAGTGAACATTACACAACATGTTCAACATATTTGTGTGTTGTTTCTTTACAGCGCATAGCAAACTTTGTAACAATATTTGTGTGTGTGTGTGTGTGTGTGTCTGTTACTCATTCATCATTGCAAAAAAAACTCTACAACTAAATAAATTGATCAAATAACCATTCGGGAACTTCCTGATTCATTCTAAAAGTTGTTATTTCTGACGGAGTCTCTCCTTCATCAGTGTCCGACTCCAGTTCATACATACAGTGCATACGGAAAGTATTCACAGCACTTCCCTTTTTTCACATTTTGTTATGTTACAGCCTTATTCTAAAATTGATTAAATTAATTATTTTCCTCAAGCAATACCCCAAAATGCTACGTGAAAGAAGTTTGTTTGAAATCTTTGCAAATTTATAAAAAATAAAATAAATAAAAAATCACATGTACATAAGTATTCACAGCCTTTGCTCAATACTTTGTTGAAGCACCTTTGGCACCAATTACAGCCTCAAGTCTTTTTGAGTATGATGCTACAAGCTTGGCACACCTTTTTTTGGGCAGTTTTTCTCATTCTTCTTTGCAGGACCTCTCAAGGTTCATTAGGTTGGATGGTGAGCGTCGGTGCAAAGCCATTTTCAGATATCTCCAGAGATGTTCAATCGGGTTCAAATCTGGGCTCTGGCTGGGCCACTCAAGGAAATTCACAGAGTTGTTCCATAGCCAATCCTTTGTTATCTTGGCTGTGTGCTTAGAGTCATTGTCCTGTTGGAAGATGAACCTTCGCCCCAGTCTGAGGTTCAAAGGGCTCTGGAGCAGGTTTTCACCAAGGATGTGTCTGTACATTGCTGCATTCATCTTTCCCTCGATCCTGACTAGTCTCCCACCACCATGTTTCACTGTAAGGATGGCCAGGTGATGAGCAGTGCCTGGTTTCCTCCAGACATGACGCTTGCCATTCAGGCCAAAGAGTTCAATCTTTGTTTCATCAGACCAGAGGATTTTGTTTCTCATGGTCTGAGAGTCCTTCGGGTGCCTTTTGGCAACCTCCAGGTGGGCTGTCATGTGCCTTTTACTGAGGAGTGGCTTCCGTCTGGCCACTCTACCATACAGGCCTGATTGGTGAAGTGCTGCAGAGATGGTTGTTCTTCTGGAAGGTTCTCCTCTCTCCACAGGGAAACGCTGGAGCTCTGTCAGAGTGACCATCGGGTTCTTGGTCACCTCCCTGGCTAAGGCCCTTCTCCCCCGATCACTCAGTTTGGCCAGGGCAGTCAGCTCTAGGAAGAGTCCTGGTGGTTCCAAACTTCTTCCATTTACGGATGATGTGCTCATTGGGAACTTCAATGCTGCAGAAATTTGTGCTCTGACACGCGCTGTTAACTGTGGGACCTTATATAGACAAGTGTGTGCCTTTCCAAATCATGTCCAGTCAACTGAATTTACCACAGGTGGACTCCAATCAAGTTGTAGAAACATCTCAAGGATGATCAGTGGAAACAGGATGCGCCTCAGCTCAATTTTGAGCGTCATGGCAAAGGCTGTGAATACTTATGTACATGTGATTTGTATATATTTGTAATACATTTGCAAAGATTTCAAACTTCTTTCACGTTGTCATTATGGGGTATTGTTTGTAGAATTTTGAGGAAAATTATTAATTTAATCCATTGTGGAATAAGGTTGTAACAACAAAATGTGGAAAAAGTTAAGTGCTGTGAAAACTTTTTGGATGCACTGTATAGGACTGAACACCAGTATATTCGCGGTCAGTCATATTGCTTATACTGATGTCTTAGTAGTTATCCGAAGCAGAGATGTTAAAGCTCCGCCCTATTCTGGATACGGGGCTGGGAGCACCAGCTCATTTGCATTTAAAGAGAGAGACACACAAACAGCTTGCTTTTTTAACATGGTATGATAAATGATCTTGAGGATATTTTGAGCTGAAACTTCACAGACACATTCTGGGGACACCTGAGACTAATATTACATCTTGTAAAACGGGGCATAATAGGTCCCCTTTAAACTACAGCCAGCACCACACCAGAAGGTAACATTTCCATCCACCTCTGTTAAACTTTACAAATGTCAATCTAGAAACTGTGAAGACATGAACATTTGTTGAAAATGACTTGTACTTCATTTCCTTCAACAAGGCAGCAAAAATGCTGAAACAAAGGCTGTTTGAAAATTACAGTGGGGAAATGTAAATGTTTACTGGAGGTGCCGGGCAGTGCATTAACTGAAATTACACAGTATTTGTTCAGCGGTAACAAGGGGAAATCCTGAATGTGCTCTGTTGTAATGCCCTGCTAAGTATGTCAATATACACAACCTAAATCCACTTAAGAGGTGTAAGGGGTTATAAGCCACTAAGTGGAAGCACTTGACATGGACCTGGATAAAAATGTGGATACTGAGGACATGAACTTTCCATATACAGAGAAGGAAAGAAGGCCTAAACAGCATTTTCTTGGAAAATCTCCCAAATGGGAAACAGTAAGATTATTCAGGCCTTGCAAAATGAGCTCGCTGTGATGAACTCCTAAGAAGTCTCTTTTACTTGTGTGTTCGTGAATATGAATACGGACACAATCATGTAGCTGGAAATACAGCAGGAATTATGTGCAAGCAGCCAAAATGACAGATTCACATAAGAATTTAGGAGAAAAATATACAGAGCTGAAAATACCACAAAAAGGGTTTCTTTGATGTCTCAATTTAATTTAAGTATTAGAGGTACAAATCTCATGCTTTTTTCTGTGATACCTATAGAATATGTTTAATGCATTTTTTTAAACATAAAATTAAGTTAGCATGAAAACTAGCTAGATTAAATACATTGAATTCCTCAGAATTGTGACAGCCAAAAATAGCATTATTTGGATGTTTTCTACTGCATGACAGCTAGGAAAAAAATATTCTCATTACATTTTCTAAATGTTTATGCAAATTGAAGTTTTGATTGTGTTCATCAAGCTCAATATTTCAACTTGGGCTGTAACGATTTGACCATAAATAAAAATCTTGATTAATTCAACATTTTACCTCGATTACGATTAATGAATGATTATTTGTGCTCTTTTTTTTCTTTCCTTTTTTTGCCCTCATAGTTCACTGATTTCAAGGTTTGTACTGTAAATATTTTCTAATATTACAGGTGGGATATTTTTTCTAATGAAAAAGTGCATTTCTTTATGATTTTAAAATATTTGAAGGAAACTGCTCACTTTCAGCAGTTATTGTCAATGGGCCATATTTCTGTTTGTTGTACATCAGATAAATTAGCACAGTAGGCCTACATTACATTTATTTGAATGCATTAATGAGAGAGTGATTGTGTGTGTGAATTAGTCGTCTCTATTAGTTATGAAGCTGTGGTTTGTACTTACTTCAAATGTATTAAAGGTCCCATGGCATGAAATTTTCATTTTATGAGGTTTTTCAACATTAATATGAGTTCCCCTAGCCTGAATATTGTCCCCAAGTGGATAGAAATGTTGCTCGGTGTAAACCCGAGTTCTGGCTGTCTTTCTCTGCCTTTGAGAAAATGACAGGCCAGACGAGCCAATCCTGAAGTCTCCTGGTTTGACGTCCAAGCAGGAACGGTTACCTCCCTTTCCTCCGCCCAGAGAATCTGGCACACCCATGCAAACGCTCGCGAGATCATGGGTTGTGAACGAGTGAATGCTGGCAGTTTCTCAGTGTTTGGATGTACAAATGAAAACAGAAGTCTTTTTTCAGTTCCTTCTGATCTGTGATCAGTGATTTCTGATGTGTAGCTAATTATTTATTATTCGTGCACACACTGCGGCTTCTCTCTCTCCCGACAGAACGGTGTTTTCGTGTTTTCTATCTTGTGAGTCAGTGTTTTTGTACGTCCTCATCGCGTCTATCTGTTCTTAAATGTGCATACAGTCATGAGTTTCTGCTCAACATCTTTAGAGATAAACCTCACACACGCCGAAGCTCGGGCTGCACTGGCCGGTGGCATTCAACATCCCCGACCCCCAGTACTGCATCTGGCCCACAGCGGAGGCACCAAACGCGGCGTGAGATTAAGCAGAAGGGGGGTAAGCGTGAGCATATCCGGGCTAGCCAGCCTAGCCCCACAATAAACTGGATTACATTCGATTACTGCTGTTGTGTCTTTGTTTGCGCTGTGTACTCAACGCGCGTCACTGACGCTTTTATTTTATTTTAAAAATAATGCTATTATCAACACTTACTGTTAACTCGTTCATCTCGACAGCTGTAATGGTACTTTGCATGTGTTACAAAGTTGGTAATAATGATGAAGACGGACTCGGTGTGACTGGGACTCGTGTTTATTCAGAACTCTCAGATACAAACACAATAAACTCGCGCTGACTGACAGCGCTCTCACAACTCAGTAGTTACTATAAATAACTTTGTTAGCAATCGCTGAGCTCCGTCTCTGGTACATTAGTGATGTCCGGTTCGCGAACGATCTTTCTTTTGAACCGGTTCTTTTCAGTGAACCGAATCAGTTCACCAAATCGGACTGAATCGTTCTAAACGGTTCGCGTCTCCAGTCAGCGCTGATCCATAATTTACTAAAGTTACTAACTTTCTGACATGAGTGACAGTCCCTCCGACTAGAAATAGACTAATAACCTGAAGTATATGCTGTAACTACAACAGTTCAGACATGCTGAGAACTGATGTGAAGTGAACTCAGGTCCATCCGTCTCTCTGGCAGCAGCTCGTGCCTGCTCGTGCCTCGTAGACCTCGTTAAACCACGCCCCCTCCGCTCATTTAAAATGCAAAGATGTCAGCCAATCACAACAGTGGGCGTTTTTACTGAAGTCTCACAGCAGACACGCCTCTTGAAACAGGGCATTCAGCCACAGGGCAAACAGCAGTATAGAAAAAATGCCTTTTATTTCTAAATTATGACATTTTATGACGTAAAAGTCATACTAACAATATAAGTACACCTCAGGAAACATTATAAAATAATAGAAAAATGCCATGCCATGGGACCTTTAAAATCAATGCTATAACGGTTGAGTTTCTAAGCTACTATAGTATATATATATATATATATATATATATATATATCAGGGTTTTTCCTGGGTCAAAAATGGTCTTTGGTGGTGGCTGACAGACATGGTCATCCACACACACACGCACAGTAAAAGTACCCTACCCACGTGATCTGCAAGCGCAATATTGACAATAAATTACAAATAAATTCAAAGAAACACACAGTTTGTAATTTTATTTTCTTATCTTATTTTGATACCTTGACGTTAGTTTTTGTTCCTCATTTTTTACACTATTTACAGATAAATGTTTTGGTATATAATCATATCAATATTTAAAAATAGTATTAAAAAAAATGAACAAATAGCCAAATTTTTTACCATATACAATTTCATAAAATTATCAGCTAGCTAATAACAACTTTGTTCTGGTTTCACCTCACTCCAGTCTAAACCAAATTATTTTAGGCTATTTATTTTACTACACATTGTCAACATAAATAAGCTGAAAGACTGTGGATAATTCAAACGAATTCTTACTATCCACTCCTGCTAATGATTAATTAAACTGATTCGTTAGTTCAGTGTTGGACAGATCAGTTGTACTAACCAGTCGTTAAAATGATTCAGTTCAAAGGAGTAATTAGGTTACGAATCGGACATTAGCAGACGCGTTGTGTGCGAATCCTGTCTGTTAGAACATTGCGAAAGATTTGTCAACACACAGAAAACACTTCATAACTGGATAGGATTTGTTTCCCGTTTATTGAAAGTATGGTTTATGTCAGCTGGTCAGAGAAGAGTCAACGTTTTTTGAGCACAATTCACACCCTAGCAATAATTCAAGGAAAAAAAATGTCAGAATGCGCCACTTGCAACATGGATTAGGTCTTCCGACCTTTTGATTTTGATTAATATGTGAAATATTAGAAAGCTAAGTGCTTATTTTGAAGACAGAGAGAGTGCACGCGGGGTAGGGCTCTCTGCTCGTTCTCTCTGTCACTCAGTTAACATGCACCCTATAACAAGCGCAGCAGTCATCTACATCACTCATAAATCACAATAACTCGTCAAATTAGGCTTTGGCGGGACAGGGTCCTCAATAAACCCGGCTCCGGCGTGATGACACCGATCTTTCGAATATTCCTATTTAATAATTGTTTAATCGACATGTCATCCTCAATAAACCCGTCTCCGGCGTGATGACGCTGATCTTTCGAATATTCCTATATAATAATTGTTTAATCGACATGTCAACCTCAATAAACCCGCCTCCGGCGTGATGACACCGATCTTTCGAATATTCCTATTTAATAATTGTTTAATCGAGATGTCATCCTCAATAAACCCGTCTTCGGCGTGATGACGCCGATCTTTCGAATATTCCTATTTAATAATTGTTTAATCGACATGTCATCCTCAATAAACGCGTCTCCGGCGTGATGACTCCGATCTTTCGAATATTCCTATTTAATAATTGTTTAATCGACATGTCATCCTCAATAAACCCGTCTCCGGCGTGATGACTCCGATCTTTCGAATATTCCTATTTAATAATTGTTTAATCGACATGTCATCCTCAATAAACCAGTCTCCATCGTGATGACACCGATCTTTCGAATATTCCTATTTAATAATTGTTTAATCGACATGTCATCCTCAATAAACCCGTCTCCATCGTGATGACACCGATCTTTCGAATATTCCTATTTAATAATTGTTTAATCGACATGTCATCCTCAATAAACCCGTCTTCGGCGTGATGACGCCGATCTTTCGAATATTCCTATTTAATAATTGTTTAATCGACATGTCATCCTCAATAAACGCGTCTCCGCCGTGATGACCCCGATCTTTCGAATATTCCTATTTAATAATTGTTAATCGACATGTCATCCTCAATAAACCAGTCTACGACGTGATGACGCCGATCTTTTGAATATTCATATTTAATAATTGTTTAATCGACATGTCATCCTCAATAAACCAGTCTCCGGGCATGATGACTCCGATCTTTCGAATATTCCCATTTAATAATTGTTTAATCGACATGTCATCCTCAATAAACCGTTCTCTGGCGTGATGACTCCGATCTTTCGAATATTCCTATTTAATAATTGTTTAATCGAGATGTCATCCTCAATAAACCCGTCTCCGGCGTGATGACTCCGATCTTTCGAATATTCCTATTTAATAATTGTTTAATCGACATGTTATCCTCAATAAACCCGTCTCCATCGTGATGACACCGATCTTTCGAATATTCCTATTTAATAATTGTTTAATCGACATGTCATTCTCAATAAACCAGTCTCCGGGCATGATGACTCCGATCTTTTGAATATTCCTATTTAATAATTGTTTAATCGACATGTTATCCTCAATAAACCCATCTCCATCGTGATGACACCGATCTTTCGAATATTCCTATTTAATAATTGTTTAATCGACATGTCATCCTCAATAAACCCGTCTCCATCGTGATGACGCCGATCTTTTGAATATTCATATTTAATAATTGTTTAATCGACATGTCATCCTCAATAAACCAGTCTCCATCGTGATGACTCCGATCTTTCGAATATTCCTATTTAATAATTGTTTAATCGACATGTCATCCTCAATAAACCCGTCTCCATCGTGATGACACCGATCTTTCGAATATTTCTATTTAATAATTGTTTATTCGACATGTCATCCTCAATAAACCAGTCTACGGCGTGATGACGCCGATCTTTCGAATATTCCTATTTAATAATTGTTTAATCGACATGTCATCCTCAATAAACCCGTCTCCATCGTGATGACACCGATCTTTCGAATATTCCTATTTAATAATTGTTTAATCGACATGTCATCCTCAATAAACCAGTCTCCATCGTGATGACACCGATCTTTCGAATATTTCTATTTAATAATTGTTTAATCGACATGTCATCCTCAATAAACCCGTCTCCATCGTGATGACACCGATCTTTCGAATATTTCTATTTAATAATTGTTTAATCGACATGTCATCCTCAATAAACCAGTCTCCATCGTGATGACACCGATCTTTCGAATATTCCTATTTAATAATTGTTTAATCGAGATGTCATCCTCAATAAACCAGTCTACGGCGTGATGACGCCGATCTTTCGAATATTCCTATTTAATAATTGTTTAATCGACATGTCATCCTCAATAAACCCGTCTCCATCGTGATGACACCGATCTTTCGAATATTCCTATTTAATAATTGTTTAATCGACATGTCATCCTCAATAAACCAGTCTCCATCGTGATGACACCGATCTTTCGAATATTCCTATTTAATAATTGTTTAATCGACATGTCATCCTCAATAAACCCGTCTCCATCGTGATGACACCGATCTTTCGAATATTTCTATTTAATAATTGTTTATTCGACATGTCATCCTCAATAAACCAGTCTACGGCGTGATGACGCCGATCTTTTGAATATTCATATTTAATAATTGTTTTATCGACATGTCATTCTCAAAAAACCCATCTCTGGCGTGATGACGCAGATCTTTCGAATATTCCTATTTAATAATTGTTTAATCGACATGTCATCCTCAATAAACCCGTTTCCGGCGTGATGACGCCGATCTTTCGAATATTCCTATTTAATAATTCTTTATTCAACATGTCATCCTCAATAAACCAGTCTACGGCGTGATGACGCCGATCTTTCGAATATTCCTATTTAATAATTCTTTATTCGACATGTCATCCTCAATAAACCAGTCTCCTGTGTGATGACGCCGATCTTTTGAATTTTCCTATTTAATAATTGTTTAATCGACATGTCATCCTCAATAAACCCGTCTCCATCGTGATGACACCGATCTTTCGAATATTCCTATTTAATAATTCTTTATTCGACATGTCATCCTCAATAAACCAGTCTCCTGTGTGATGACTCCAATCTTTCGAATATTCCTATTTAATAATTGTTTAATCGACATGTCATCCTCAATAAACCCGCCTCCGGTGTGATGACTCCGATCTTTCGAATATTCCTATTTAATAATTGTTTAATCGAGATGTCATCCTCAATAAACCCGTCTCCATCGTGATGACACCGATCTTTCGAATATTCCTATTTAATAACTGTTTATTCGACATGTCATCCTCAATAAACCAGTCTACGGCGTAATGACGCCGATCTTTTGAATATTCATATTTAATAATTGTTTAATCGACATGTCATCCTCAATAAACCCGTCTCCGGCGTGATGACGCCGATTTTTTGAATATTCCTATTTAATAATTGTTTAATCGACATGTCATCCTCAATAAACCCGTCTCCGGCGTGATGACGCTGATCTTTAGAATATTCATATTTAATAATTGTTTAATCGACATGTCATCCTCAATAAACCCGTCTCCATCGTGATGACACCGATCTTTCGAATATTCCTATTTAATAATTGTTTAATCGACATGTCATCCTCAATAAACCAGACTCCGGCGTGATGACGCCGATCTTTCGAATATTCCTATTTAATAATTGTTTAATCGACATGTCATCCTCAATAAACCAGTCTACGGCGTGATGACGCCGATCTTTCGAATATTCCTATTTAATAATTGTTTAATCGAGATGTCATCCTCAATAAACCCGTCTCCGGCGTGATGACTCCGATCTTTCGAATATTCCTATTTAATAATTGTTTAATCGACATGTCATCCTCAATAAACCCGTCTCCGGCGTGATGACTCCGATCTTTCGAATATTCCTATTTAATAATTGTTTAATCGACATGTCATCCTCAATAAACCAGTCTCCGGTGTGATGACTCCGATCTTTCGAATATTCCTATTTAATAATTGTTTAATCGACATGTCATCCTCAATAAACCAGACTCCGGCGTGATGACGCCGATCTTTCGAATATTCCTATTTAATAATTGTTTAATCGACATGTCATCCTCAATAAACCAGTCTACGGCGTGATGACGCCGATCTTTCGAATATTCCTATTTAATAATTGTTTAATCGAGATGTCATCCTCAATAAACCCGTCTCCGGCGTGATGACTCCGATCTTTCGAATATTCCTATTTAATAATTGTTTAATCGACATGTCATCCTCAATAAACCCGTCTCCGGCGTGATGACTCCGATCTTTCGAATATTCCTATTTAATAATTGTTTAATCGACATGTCATCCTCAATAAACCAGTCTCCGGTGTGATGACTCCGATCTTTCGAATATTCCTATTTAATAATTGTTTAATCGAGATGTCATCCTCAATAAACCAGTGATCTTTCGAATATTCCTATTTAATAATTGTTTAATCGACATGTCATCCTCAATAAACCCGTCTCCGGCGTGATGACGCCGATCTTTCGAATATTCCTATTTAATAATTGTTTAATCAGCATGTCATCCTCAATAAACCGGTCTCCGGCGTGATGACTCCGATCTTTCGAATATTCCTATTTAATAATTGTTTAATCAACATTTCATCCTCAATAAACCCGTCTCCGGCGTGATGACTCATATCTGATATGACCTCTGACCTGTAAAATTGTCAGAATAACAATCATACACTGTTTGTTAATTGGCCAGAGGAGAACTGGCACCCCGACTGAGTCTGGTTTCTCCCAAGGTTTATTTTTCTCCATTATGCCACCTGATGGAGTTTTGGTTCCTTGCCACTGTCACCTTTGGCCTGGCTTGCTCAGTTGGGGACACTCAATTTTCAACTAAATATCCAAATAAATGTAATTACTAAACTAAATTAAATACATCAACTAAATTACAGATCTGCCCACATTGTCACTGTATGATAATTGAAATGAGCTAGATGACATCACCGTTTTCTCCAGAGCAGCTGTACAGCCGAATCAAATTCTGTTGCATTATTTTCCTGTTTAACACTGAAGCTGCTTCGAAACAACATATAAATAAAGTTGACAAGGCTGAAAAAAAAAATGGCAAAGCCCATAGAAAATGAAGTGCAAATAAAGTAGCTTGTTTTCTGAAGGTTAACCCCAGTGTCATTAGTTGTTTTTCCCAGCAAAAACTGATACTAATAATGTCAATTCTGAGCAGACACACTTTTGTTTGGGGGTTTGCACAGGAAATGAATTACTCTGCATGTGCACGTTGTTTATGCAAAAGAGGACTATAAGACCTCTGTAAATCATACAGGTTTGTGCACATCAACGATCAGGGCGTTCCATCAAAACAATGTCTCAATTGATAAAACTGTGACTTCAGAGCGAAAGGACACACATGACATGACTTTGCACATATTACTTGCTCTGAAACCCACACGCCCCTATTGTTCCAATTTCCAAAGCTTGGAGGTGATGGAAAAGCCATAAATTGTCAGGAGGGGGATGATGGTTGTTGCAGAGAAGGGAAGTTGATTGTTAAAAGGGGAGATAGTCTTATCTTACTGTTCCCTGAATCGTCAGGGTTGGGCTGAAAGCCCGTGATAAGGCTGACTCTGCTGCGGCTAGCGTTAGCAATAACACGCCGCTTAGCGCCGGAAGTCTGAAGCCACACAGGAAGTTATATATAGCAGCGGGTGCAGGAGGAGACGGATGGGTCGTCGTGTTTGCCATTCTTGTACAGAGCTGGGTAACGGGTTTCATTTCCACCGCCTCCCCCCATACGAGTGGCTACATCGCTGGCCACACAGGATGAGATCATCGCAAATGCAGAAGTGCAGCGCTCATCACTTTCAGGACAGTGAGAGCTCTGTTAATAGCTGTTAGTGTGATTGCACTTTCTTGTTCTCCAAACCCAAGGGGAAAAACTACACAGCTGCGTGCGCAAGACACACTTCATCTAGTGTTTCACTGTTAAAAGGGAGTGTGTTTTGCGCTACTGGTGTAAGTGCATGTGTGCGCGCATACCTCTTTAAGATGGTCAGAGCTGCCCCACGATGCTGAGCGCTGGTGTGTGCTCCTTTTCTCTTCGGTCTCGTCACTCCAACATCCAGGAGTCTAAAACACAAAATACACTTTTGGTTTTTTATTATGTTGAGGACTTTATAAGGTTTTTATATAAAGCTAGTTCTAATTAATGCAGACTAACTTCATATTTTTAATAATTACAAAAGATATATTAATATCTTATAATATATTATACACATTCAAATATAATATACACAACCATTCAAAAGATTGGTGTTGGTATTTATTTTTTTAAGTCTCTTATGCTCACTAAAGCTGCATTCAAAAAATGACTCCAGTCTTCAGTCACATGATCCTTCAGAAATCATTCTAATATGCTGATTTGCTGCTCAAGATTTTTTTTTTTTTATATTTAATGTTGAAAACAGTTATATTTTTGTGGAAACTGTGAAACATTTTTTTTTTCAGAATTCTTTGATGGATACAAAGTTCAAATCTTTTGTAAATGTATAAATGTATTTGCTGTCCCTTTTGATCAATTAAATGCTGTTTTTGTTTCTTTAAAAAACAAAATATTGACTTTTAAACGACAGTGTACACTTTACTTTTCTTTATACTTCTTTATACTTTACTTTCTTTATACACTTTTCTTTTTACCTCTGCTGGTCCCATATAGAAGTTTTGTAAGATTTAGTTAATTTCTGTGGATTCAAATTGTAGCTAAGTAAACACTCACACACAGATAAATCACATTCCCATGCATTATCCTCCTGACCCACTATTTCACACCAAAATCACAAAGGCTGCATTGTTCCTGCAAATGGTTCCTCAATAAACAGTCACCTACATTCCTTTTAAAAACAACATTCTCTGTTACTATAGAAAAGTCTGCGGGCACACGTGGACGTGATGTTTGCACTCAGGTTTGTTATTTGTTTAGTCAACCCACCATGCAGCACACACACTGTATAATGTGAACTAAGCACATGAGTGAGGCCCTGAAGTGTCACAATCCAGTGTGATTAGCAGCCTGTTATGAAAAAAAAAATCTCTTATAAGATATGTCCACTGATATCTTCCTATTTTTTGTACCTAACTGTACAATTGAGCTTGTGTGTATAGTTCATGAAGAATAGCTAAAAATGTTTGCTAGAAAATACTACTAATTTTAGGCAGTTTAAGAGCTAACAGGCTTGATTCATCAAACTACATTTTCCCTTCTCTGTGGCAGGATGAGAATGATAAAACACACAGTGAAAGCATCAAATACATGACTTATGGTCATCCTCGGCTCCTAATTTTGTTGCACTAGCACTAAACAACTTCCTGTCTTTGTCACTGGAGAAAAAGAGAGAAAGAAACACAAAATTGCCCAACATGAAAGTGAAAGTGGTAACTCATACTTGGAATTTGTCCACTGCATTTAACCCATCCAAGAGGGTAAGTAATTAATGACAGAATTGTCATTTTTGGGTGAACTAACCCTTTAAGAGAACCTCAGTCATTTCCTGGTGGTATAGAGGGTATGCATTGACGTCACTTTCCTGCCGGAAACACGTAACACATTAATTAAATAATTAATTATATAAATATCGAATTGAGGAGTTGTCAATATAATATATAACAATACAATAGGGTATGATTTTACCCCAAAATTCAACATATTATCACAATATGATAATGTCTTGGTTATGTATGGTCACCCTTGTTCCCTGAAGGAGGGAACAGAGACGTACGTCAGAGATGATTCGAAGAAATGGGCTTGCGAGCGAGATCGCATTTCGTCGGTGTCACAATCTAGTGTTGATCAAAACTCTCAAAGATGCTGGAGAACTGGAGAACTGGAAAATAGGAACTTTAATCACAAAACCTCACGATACACGCAGGAAACACACCAGTTAACATAGACGACAGACAAACAATGAGAACTAAATACACAGGGCAAATGAGATAATTAACAAGACACAGGTGATTGAAATAACTAATTAGACAGACTGGGGAAAACTAGGTCACAGGGACTGAACTTAAAGCAATGAAAACAACAGACATTTGGACAGTCGGATCATCTCTGACGTATGTCGAGAAAGGGACTGAAAGGGAATTGCAAATCTACATTTCGCTGCCTGGAGTCCAGTTGTTTCTGTGAACTGCAGTGATCCATTTGCTTATATTTTATGTCGCTTTTGGGAGTCTGTAGAAATATACCTCAGATTTCTTGTCAAATCTATGTGTATAGTCATTCTCAAAGCTCTTTCCCGTTTTAAATCAGTTTTTTTGTGTTTTTCGCAGCATTCATTCTGAAAACCAATGCTACCACTCAGTCTTTTTGCCACTCTGTGGCCGCAACCGCAGTCACTCCTGCCGACGGTGACGTCACGTGCATACCCTCTGTTTAGAATAGAACCCGCAACATTCAGGTTACAAGTCAGACTCTCTAATCGTGTCTACACAGGCTTCGACGTGACAAAGCGACCGTTGCAAATCCATTTGTCCTCTATGAGAAGTATCGCAAGTGCTTTGGGTACGTCATAAATAGAACAAGGCATCAGTTTACTGACAGGAATTTGTCTTGCCGTGGCGCACTGCACTATATCCAGTGTAGACAACATCTCTGGTTATATTGTGTTATATTGTCTTTTGTTGCATCGCATCACGCCACTCGCGTCCAGTGTAGACATGGTGTTAGGCCACGACTGTGGATTTTATTCCAACCAAAGTAATTCATTTCTTATTTTAAAGGTCCCATGACATGGAAAATTTCACTTTATGATGTTTTTTAATATTAATATGAGTTCCCCTAGCCTGTATATGGTCCCCAAGTGGCTAGACATTTTGATAGGTGTAAACCAAATTCTGGGTGTCCTGCTCTGCCTTTGAAAAAATGAGAGCTCAGATGAGCCGATCTGGAATCTTCCCTGTATGTCGTCATACGAGGAAAGGTTACCTCCCCTTCCTCTCCTTTGCCAGCCTAGAGAATTTGGAGAAAATGGATTCAGTTTATTTTAGTCTCAATGTCAGCACAGGCTTTACAAACAGACTTTTACGATATGGATTCGACAGCACCGCCACAAACAGTGAGTAACAGTGTTCATTAATTTCTGATCTGTGATCAGTGATTTCTGAAGTGTAGCTAATTATTCAAGTTCACACAGACTTTCTTTATAAATTGTTTAATACTGTTCATGCATCAGTGACTAAACGATCAACTTCACATCGTTTCTGTTAGTAGCATGAACCAAATCTGTTATTTCAATTTTGATTAGACGCTAGATTAGCGATCAAAGAACACTCTTTATAATGTTTAGATCTGTCAATCACACGTCGCGAGTGTATCTGCACACTTGCCCAAAATGCCGTTATATGAATGACGCTGTTATGCTGCACAAAGCTCTTACTGTATTCCTGTCGATGTTGTGTTTGCTGTTAGTTGTGGTGAAAGCATTTTGTGAGAGAAATAGCATTGTAATGACGAGATCACTGCATTCACGCGATCAACAGACTGCCTGTGTAGGCTACTCAATGCTCGTCACTGCAGCCTTTCATGTGATGGGAAAAGATTTTTACGATTTTACGATTCATTAATCTCGACAGCTGTAATAGTAAAAAAAAACTTAGTAAAAGTATTCGAGAGGGGTTCCACATGTTACAAAGTTCGTAGATTAAGGAGGAAGAAGACAGGGTCGGCATGACTGGGACTCATGTTTATTCAGAACTCTCAGATACAAACAAAATAAACTCGCTCACAGCGCTCTCAACAACTCAGTACAATATAACTTTCTCATCAATCTTTCTCCAGCTCTCCATCTCTCTGGTCCACAAGTGCCCAGTACGTCTCTCTCTGGCAGTGCGTGCAGACCTCGCTAAACCACGCCCCCTCCGCCACAAACTCTAATACTCATTTCAAATGCAAAGCTGTCAGCCAATCACAACAGTGGGCGTTTTCACTGCGATCTCACAGCAGACACGCCCCTTCAAACAGAGCATTCAAGCCAGAGGGCTAATATCATTTATTTCTAAATTTTGTCATTTTATGATGTAAAAATCATACTAACAATATAAGTATACCTCAGGAAACATTATAAAATAATAAAAAACCTTTTTTTGTATAATTGCATTAAAGGTGGGGTAGGTAAGTATGATCTAAAACACTTTTGTCCAAATTTGTTTAAACTGTCTTTATATGTCAATACATAATTAAAATTTAGTACTCTGAAAAAGAGAGTATAAAAATCGAGTGACTCTAGACTTTTTAATCTGCAATAAACACCGCTCATTATTTTCGTTCGGGCCGAAACAAGTGATTGGCTTGGGCGACTGTCACTCTCTCTCGCTACCATGGCTACCACCGCTTTTGCTACAGGATCTGCCCACATGCGCGCGCTCCAGTGTTGCCAAGTCGGGCTACTTCAAAAACTGTTGCCGCGGCTGTTTTTCATGTCCGCGGGTTGAAGCGACCCCAATTATGTGATGTTTTGCCCCGGGATTTGCGAATTTTATCAGGCAGCCCTACCAAAAAGACACATATTTTACCCCCCAAATGCGATTTTTACCGGAGAAACACGATTGGGCTTGTTTTGGGCTAGTTTTGAGTAGCAATTGGGCGGATTTTGTTGTGAAAACCTGGCAACCCTGGCGCACCCGTTTGAGTTCAAGAGGCTGTATTTCTGCTGGACAGGTAATCTTTCATTTTGATTATACATTTTTTGGTTTATGATTTCATGAAGCATGTCTCACTAGCACACGTAGCTGCCTAATATAGCTAACATAACATTACTTAGCATAAAGTTACAATGTTATACACTTAGCGAGCCATTAGTAGAGATGATAAATACTCAATATGCTTAGCTCAAGTTGATCGCTGTAGTGTTGAATTTCGCAAAATGTAACTTTAGATAACAAAATGCATGTGTAAAAGCTGGTACACCGCATCCAGGAACTTTTTTTTAGAACTAAGTTAGCTTTAGCTACTACTCTCTGTCTAAACTCTTCTACCATGTTCACCGGGAACTTTACCTGCACGTTTATTTCGGCCCTTGGTTTGTTTTTATATACTCTACCAATGTTTTTATCTTGTATCTGTGTGTGTCGTAGACACTGTGTTGTGTGTGTATTTTAAACTTTACGAGTATCGTTATTCTAGCTTGAGAGTGAGTACTAAAATACATCTTATTTGTTTATATTCATAATGATTAAGTTAGATTTTTTATTACATGTGTTTCTGACATGATGTCACTACATGCACTTCTTCTCCGCTCGCCTCAGGTAAATAATGCGTCTTTCAGCTGAGCTGATCGTGGTCGGCTTAGCGCGTTCATGTGTTTTGGGGGCGTGGCTTTGGAAAGAGCCCAGAAGGGAGAAGGTGGAGTGAATGGAAATAATGAGCTGTCTTTAAAACAGTCGTGAGAGGTCTACAGACACTCAATTTTCATACTTTCTTTTTCAGAGTACTTACATTTTAATTATGTATTGATATATAAAGAAAGTTTAAACAAATTTGGAAAAAAAGTTTTTTAACCAAATCCTACCTACCCTACCCTACCTTTAATATTAGACTTTTTAAATTAAATTCAATCATTTTATTGAATCTGAATGTAAAAAAATACAAGCCAATAAAATAACCACACTTTTATTAAAAGTAACACACGCAAATTGGACAGAAAATATATTAAAATAATATTACACATCAATATGTTATTCTTCATTCAGGTATATGCAACATAATCAGATTTGAAAGATATTTTTTTTTTACCAATTATCAAAATAAAGTATAGTCCTACAAAACTATTATTATTAGAGCATGTGAGCAGAGTGGGGAGCAGAGCAGTGAACGAGAGGGTAGCGTAATTTTACCAGTGCTGCCCAGCAAGGCCATACCACACTATGTTAAAGCACAGTATGGCTATTACAAACAGAAACAAGTCTGCTACAGAGAAATTACATGTTGGCACATTATTTTGAATAGATTTTGCTTTTCCGGTGAGAGTGAGTGGTACATAAGTGGAGTGTTCGCTTGGGCCATGAGTGACGGAGCAGAGAGCACAGGGAGCGGAACATTGAGTAGAGGAAATATATATTCTAGAGAAAGATGAAAATGGGTCTTTTGGGCATACGTCCCCTCTATGGGACTGCCTAGAGCTGCTGCTGTGCAGATTCAGGCCCTGTAAAACCACTGTGTTCATCAGCCAAACAGACGTCACACTTCAAAGCCGGGCCTTTGGAAACAGATTGACACTAGAAGGCCAAAAGGAACAGATAGAGGCTTTGAAAGCCTCTCTTTTTCTTTCTGTTACTTAAATACAAAGGATTCACACTACAAATTATTTTCTACCCTCATGTTGTTTAAAACCCACTTGACAACAATTCAATTCACTGAAACGTTGCCTTCTTTCTTTGCTTATGCCTTTGGACAGTCATTACGCTAATATTTCAATTTGTGGCATAAATGTTTGCAGAAGTAAAATCAGGACTTTTAGTTAGGTATGGAGCAATTTTGTGGGAGACTGAGTTTTGTAACTTTTATACATGCACAGACAGATACATTACACACTAAAATAAAGGAAGACGTTAAAAAGCATCATATAGCCTTGTGTAAATATGCAACAAAGACTCTCCTTGTTTCATGTTAGAAAGAAAGTTTGGTGGAGTAAATGGTGAGTAACATAATGGTGGAGTAAATAATGGCAGAGTTTTCTTTTTTGGGTGAACTATCCCTTTAAGAAAAAGTGTAGGGATGCAGGCTTCTGGTTATTCTGAGAGTAGAACATCCCAAAGTCACCGCTGTTCACCTGATCTGACTGTGTTACTGCAGAGGAAAGCAGCACTGAATCACTGTGACAAAGAGGATGAGGGGTTAAACCCAAGACACCGTTCAATAATAGAGTGGAAAAAAATCTGAATCCCAACAGAGCAGTTGCACTAATCTATAGAGCTTTTGTGCATGCATCAAACTTTAAAGACGAGCCAAAATGAGAGTCGTTTGTAGTTCTTTGACACCGGTGAGTAATAAAGGGTGAGACTTGAGATGGCCTGTCCTGGTAACACCCAGGCTTTGGCAAGTGAACATAATTATTGCATGTTTTTAAACCGACTGCTTATACAAAGAATATATAGAGCTTCTTTCATGAAATTTCACACCAAGGAAATATAGTAAGCACAAAAATAATTCAGTATCTTTACATTATCTCAGTGTGTGGAGAGTGTGTGTGGCCTTCGTTGCCATGCAACAGTGAAAACAGGATGCGGGGGGTCATGTGACACGCTGCAACTCCTCCGCTGCTCTCATGACCCACAAGTCCAAATGGACCACAACACCTGACCTCTGACCTTTCATTCACTCCCTGCATGTGTAAAAGGGGCCATATTTGGCTCTTTTGTAGCAATATAGTCCTCTTATAAAGTTACTCAAGGCTTCTTGCACAAGAAACAGTCGTAATATAGTTTTGCATAATCATTTTACACCCTTTGTTATTTGTAGAGACAGGAGACTAAAGGCTAAACAAGACGTTTTTGCTTCTGTATCTTTAAGCTAAATGAAAATGACCTCTGTTATGATTGGCTAATCTCTGTGAAATGAATATCAGCACTCTGTCACTCTGTTGCCTTCAAATTGCCAATTCTCATTAAAAATGAATGAATTCTGGTCAATTTGTTGCCTGAAAATTGTTATCAGCATGAATGTCCCTAAATTTACTTTTTTATAAATTAAATAATTTACTAGTATTATTTTTATACTATTACCATACTATATATATATATAATTAGCTTTTATTTTTGTTTTCAGCTGTCATTTTAATTTAAGTAATTTTAGTAATTAGTGCTTTTGTCATTTTTAGTAATTTCTATTCAGCTTTCATTTATTTTTAGTTCAGTTTTAGTAATTTTATTACTTTAACTTATTTTATTTCAGTTAGTTGCGAAGACAACATTTCTAAATTTTTAAGCAATTTATATTTATATTATATTTTATTTTAGCTTTTTTCAATTAGCAAAAATATTTTTAATAGTTTTAGTTAAAGGTGAACTATGTAGGATTTTTGCAGTAAAATATCCAGAAACCACTAGGCCAGTGTTATATATTTTGTTCAGTTGAGTACTAAGAATATCCCAAATGTTTCCAACTATTTGTAAATCGTGAGAAATTGCTATTTTAACCAAGGAACCGGGACGTGTGAGCTATGCGTGTGAGGGAGTCGCCTGTCGATTGCGTCATATCTGCGTCACCCTCGGTTTTCGGTTTTATTCAGTGAAACACTTTACTCTCACTGCAGTGTGAACAAGTGTCATAGCAGCCGCCGAGCGAACGTCATAACTTCCCTTTCAACACACTCAGATATATCTAATACGATAAACAGAGTTGCGTTACCTCATATACTCATGACTGGAAAAGAGGAAGTGGCGCCGGCAACCGTGTCATAATAAAAGTCCCGCCGGCGACTATGCCATAATAACAGTCCCGCTCTTCAATCGCTCCTGCGGCCTTGCTCAGCTCCACAACACTCGGTCCTGCTCTCCTTCAGACTACAGTAATGTTAATAATCGCATCCATGAACATGATTTCTGCCCGAGTCCTATCCTGACTGTTTTCCACCGGCTGTGAGGTGAAGACCACATGTCCCAAGATTCTGCGTTCAAACGTGGCGTCATCAAACTACGCCTTTGTTTTGAACAGGCGACCTCTAGTGGACGGAAAAGTTACATAGTGTAGCTTTAACAATGCATCACAGTCTTAAAGAGATAACATACCCTCATGTTCTTTCGACGTGACACGTTTTTAAAATGCAAATACAAATTACATCTGAGAATTATAGCAATGTAGGTTTGTGAATAATGATTCAATTTTGGTTTGTTCCCAACTTTGACATCAAAGGGTCAAAATATAGTGTATGAGACACTTTTATGGTGTGTGCGTTTTCCACTTTCCATAGAAGCTTAAATTGAATTGAAGCTGCCTAAATCTTTTTTGTCAGCTTGGAACTACACGAGATTAGTGAACTTCATTTCTGGGTGAACTTTTAAAGCACAGATAAAGTTCCAACAGAATTACAGAATAAGAACATTCTGAACAGATGCACAGTGTAGTTGTCTTTCAAAAAACTGGGGGTAACAGTGGAGGCCGTTAAACACGGGGAACGACATTCCTGTGGCATCTCATCTTTCTGAATGGTTATATGACACTCAGTGCACACAATAAGAGGCACGGCAGAGTCATTACCTTTAGCCACACTGCACTCCTGCAGGTGCCAAATCTCACCTTCAGTGTAGCAGCAGATGGTGGGTGGAACTGTGGGATTGTGGTGATTGTGTTCTGCCTGATACACCTGCTGACATTTGAGGCTAAATCAGCACCTGACCATAGGACAGGTGTGCGTGAGGTACGCTGTGTTCTCTGTAGGGACATGCCATAGTAATCGACTAGTCAAAGAGGCTACTTGCTCTGTAACTAACACCTCAAGTTGACTGATTATGCTTGACCTACAACCAACCTCAAATCCGTATACACACAGCACAGGGCTTGACTATAAGGGCTGCCTGATGACAGCGCGAAAGACACTCAGGACAGTCGACTAAATGGTTGATCAGTCAACACTGCTTCGTCACAAAATTTTATCATTTGCACATGATTTTAGGTCTTGTCAATTAAAAAATTCAAGTGATTTTAAACCATTAAAGTGCAAGGAGTCATAAGTCACAGAATTCAGTTTGGTATTCTTTTAGCAACATAAAGCTCACAAATACCAGTTATTTTCAAAATAATGTCAAAATGCTTGTCTTGGCAAGTATCCGGTCACTTATGTCTTAAAGGTGAACTATGTAGGATTTTTGCAGTAAAATATCCAGAAACCACTAGGCCAGTGTTATATATTTTGTTCAGTTGAGTACTTAGAATATCCCAAATGTTTCCAACTATTTGTAAATTGTGAGAAATTGCTATTTTAACCAAGGAACCGGGACGTGTGAGCTATGCGTTTGAGGGAGTCGCCTGTCGATTGCGTCATATCTGCGTCACCCTCGGTTTCCGGTTTTATTCAGTGAAACACTTTACTCTCACTGCAGTGTGAACAAGTGTCATAGCAGCCGCCGAGCGAACGTCATAACTTCCTTTTCAACACACTCAAATATATCTAAGATGATAAACAGAGTTGCGTTACCTCATACTCATGATTGGAAAAGAGGAAGTGGCGCCGGCAACCGTGTCATAATAAAAGTCCCGCCAGCGATTATGCCATAATAACAGTCCCGCTCTTCAATCGCTCCTGCGGCCTTGCTCAGCTCCACAACACTCGGTCCTGCTCTGCTTCACTACAGTAATGTTAATAATCGCATCCATGAACATGATTTCTGCCCGAGTCCTATCCTGACTGTTTTCCACCGGCTGTGAGGTGAAGACCACATGTCCCAAGATTCTGCGCTCAAACGTGGCGTCATCAAACTACGCCTTTGTTTTGAACAGGCGACTTCTAGTGGATGGAAAAGTTACATAGTGTAGCTTTAATTGAATGTAATCATATGAGAAAGAAAATGCATGTGTGTCAGTATACATGGATCCATGTATTAGATATGTGACAGCAGCCTATTATTCCTGCTGTTGACTGTGTCATTATGTTAATCAAAGAACAAAAGAAAAAGAGAGAAATCACTCACTGCTCTTGATTGAATAAATGTAATAAAGGATAAATCTATATTTAATTTACACAGAATGATGATTGATTATTCAATTTCTGCACCTGCAATCTACTGTTGGACCTACATGAAATACTTAAAGCTCTGTTTATTTCATTTGTATCTCTGTGTATTTATTTGTGCTATTGTTTGTAATATGTTTATTATTATTATTAGTTAGCAGGGCTCCAGACTGCGACCTTTTTTCTTGCTGGTGCGACTAAATTTTATTAGAGGTCGCACCACGGTGCACAACTGATAAGAGCTGCCATTTTTGTTACATATGAGAAACATCAAACGGCAAACGAAATAAAAGCTGTATGGAACCGTGCTACTCGTTTGAGCTGCGCTGCGCTGACCGTTTATCAGCTCGGAGCAATAATAATAAAACGTTTATCTGCAAGCTCATACATGGGCCGTTCTCGATCACGTGACAGTGTTACTGCACAGCGCTGGGAGATCCAGTGAGAAAGCGTTTGAATTCGCCACAGAATTAATAACATTGCTACTGCGGGATCTAGTGGAAGTGTTCAGCGCAGAATTCTCTGTTATAAACTACAGATATCAGATCAAACACGTGCAAACCAGGAGGAACATTGTGTCATGAACGTAGTTCATGGGTTTTAGTCCACAAATCACCAACATTCACCATGGATTTAATGTAGTAACACCACATGGTATTGTGGCAGAAACAGTCAAATGTTTTTTTTCTTACATTATTCACACATAGCCTATTTCGCACATATTTCAAGTGCTTCACACTTTTTCAAGCTTTAAATATGATCCAATTTTAATGTTATTTATTTTTACTGTGATGATTTGAAAAAACTAAAAGTTTAAAGATGTAGGCAAACTAACACTTTGTGGCAAACAAGCACTTTTATTTTAAAAAAAAGACATGAAATTACCGCAATGTGGTAATTTCACTACTTTATCTGCATATCAATTTAAGCTCAGTGCTTCACTGTTAAATTTCCAAGAAAAAAACTTAATATTATTAGTAGTAACTGCACTTATTAGCAAAACAATTTTATTATTGAAATTAACTTTATGATACATTTTCCTCCAGCACCACCAATCTGGTGCCACTGCTCTCAAATGTTAGTCTGGAGCCCTGGTTAGTCTAGTAGTTTTTGTCGAGAATTGTCTACATTTTTGTTGTCATAACCTTATTTATTGGAATAAAATGTTACATGGGTCAAAAAACAAACAAACAACAAAAGTAATAACTGCTTTATTTTACTGCTTTATTTATTTTTTGTGAAAATTTTGACAGGGCAATAGGCTTGCTGCGATAGCTGGTGTTATACTGTATTCAGCTGCAACACCGGTTACAACACTTGCCCACTGCGGCTAGAGAACAGACACTAGAAAAGACACTACAATGTCTTGATGCTATACCCCTGCATTTCCTATTGCTCATATCAAAGGTTAGGGACTTGTGCTACTACTTTTTTAAGTGATAACACTAACTTAATGTTAACTGGCTGAGTCATTTAGTTTAGTTTGTGTAGGTTATGCAAGGGTTTTTTTCAACAGCTGTTTAACTATTAACTGTTGTGGCCAGCTCATTCTGCAACCATTATAACGGGGCATGGGTCGAATAAGTCAGTAGTGAGTAGTCATCCTGATGTAAGATCTGTTTCAAAACCAAGTTTTGTGTTGGTTAAGCAAGTGGGCAAGTAATGCCGAGTTCACACTGCCCGATTTTAGGCCAAATTATTGCAAATAATTGCTAAATTATTTATTTACCTCAAACTCTCTTTGCAGAACACAATCCTTGCTCCCTGTGTCTCCCCAACCATTTCCTCCGCCATACTCTTTTTTCTTTTTCTCCTTTTCGCTGCAAATCAGCGCACAGACAATTTTGATCGCAAACTTTCTGCAGTTTATCATTTTTAACCCTTAATCGCCCCTCAAGTAGGGTTTACGTTTGAGTCCCTTGGGGTCAGATAGACCCCAAACTTTTACAGAGCGATTGCATAAGGAAATATAATTTTTTTACATGGAAAACTATGTATAATTTTTTTTATTTACTTCTCAACTATACATTTATGCTGTGTTTTTGTGGGTATTTGGTAGTTTTTTACCTATTTACTGCAAAAATACTTAACTATGTCATAAATTGTCTCATTAAAAATTATTTTTTAATGAAAAAATCACTTGAATGATGATCTTAAATAAATATAAATAGTTTTTGGACATTGCTCTATGTGTTAGGGATAGAATACCGCCATCTGTAGGTTTGTGGAAAAACTTTAGGAATTATAGTTAAAGAGAAAGAGAGTGCAATGACCACATTATTCAATAGAGGTCCATAGGGAAGTTATGCAAAAGTTAAGCTGCCTTTCATCTTTCTTTTATTTGCCCTTTTCCCTCTCTTTCTCATGATTGTTCCATGTTGCATTTGTGCTCTAGTATTTGTCCTTCATTTATTTATGGAATTTTTTCAGATTTATGCCAGTTTTGTTGATTTTATTTGCCAGTTTCTATAAAAATGCTCTCTGTTGCAGTCACACACATGTGTGTGTGTGTGTGTGTGTGTGTGTGTGTGTGTGTGTGTGTGTGTGTGTGTGTGTGTGTGTGTGTGTGTGTGTGTGTGTGTGTGTGTGTGTGTGTGTGTGTGTGTGTGCGTGTGCGTGTGTATGAGACAGAAAGTTCGTTCCACTTTGTGTTTATGCTCTAGGACCAGATCTTGATATAAATCTAGACATTTTCAGATTTATACTGGATTTAGTTGATTTTTTTTTACAAACAAAGTGAAAAAAAAGCATTTTTTACATTTTCCCATTCATTGCCAAAATCCAAAAAAATGCTCCAGACACCTGTGTTTGTGTTTGTGTGTGTGTGCGTGTGAGTGAACATGCTTGTTCCATATTGCATTTGTGCTCTAGTATTAGTACTTCATTTATGTATGAAAATCTTTCAGATTTATGCCAGTTTGTTGATTTTATTTGCCAGTTTCTATAAAAATGCTCTCTGTTGCAGTCACACACATGTGTGTGTTTGTGTGTGTGCGTGTGTGTATGAGACAGAAAGTTCGTTCTACTTTGTGTTTATGCTCTAGGACCAGACCTTGATATAAATGTGGAAATTTTCAGATTTATACTGGATTTAGTAAAAAAAATTTGACAAAGTGAAAAAAATGTATTTTTTACACTTTCCCATTCATTTTCAATGTGGGGTCAATCTGACCCAGAGGGACATTTTTTACACACCTTTAGAACAACCAAATCAAGCCCAGATTTTTTGTGCATGTTTAGATAGATTATTTAGGAAAAGTCACCGAGTCTCATGGCCCTGAGATGAAAAATGGCCACTTTTAAAAAATGGAGGAAAAGTCCAGTGGGGTCAGCTGGACCCCAAGGGACGATTAAGGGTTAATAACAATTCCAGTCTCGCGCGAGAACTCCGGTCTGACGCACACACGATCTTGCGTTGTATACTTGTCACATCTCACATGTGTTTGGTTGTGAAACGTAATTTGCGCACCGGAGAGAGCTGTCTGTGATTCTTTCTATTGTAAAGTCATGCAGTGTGAATCCTCCTGTCGCTGATCCATCTTTCAGTGTGAACACAGCAGTGACTGAATGCTACCCCAGATAGTCATGCAGTGTGAAAACAACAGTGATCCGACGAGTTTGAAAATCGTGCAGTCTGAACTTGGCATAACGCGAGAATTTAGTAGCGCCCCCCTGCTTTGGCATTAAGAGGTTAAGGTTAACGATTAATCAATTAATTAAGCGTTAATTAAAACAATGATCGATTATGGGGATTTATGTAAATTGATATCCCTAGTAGGTAGTAGACAGCAAGGCAGCCAATGTTCATTAATAAACCACTGAATACTCAAACTCCACAGTCACTACTGATGATCATTACAGCCTCTGATGATGTATTACAGTCTCTGAGTGATTTCTGCAATTCAGCTGTGGGACAAATACCAGACTCCATGGTTAATGGTTAATTTAATGCCAATAACGGTTTCATGCCAAATGCTAAAGGTAACTACAGTTTACAACTCTCAAGTTCCTACACCTTTAGACCGATGAAGCATTTCAAAATAATTTATATATAATGTGAATATTACATTAAAACACAATGAGTGTTTACACTTATTGAGAATCATCAGTTGCTTTCAGCTCACAAAAATCCCAGATAATAGTCCTTAGTAAGACAGCAAGCATATAAAAACCCAGAAGAATGATGGACCTGTAAATGCTGTCAAACGTACGTTTGCAAACACACCTGAACACACATGCTTTGAAGCCAGAGATAGATTTGAAGCACATAGGGTGAAATTGCCTACCTGTGTTGACTTGTCTTTCATGCACAAGGGGTTGTGCAGGTGGGATTCACGTGGCCACTGCCCGATCAGGTAGGGCCCGGTGATAGCACCCAAAGAGGAAGTCCGTCTGATAGCACCTGTGCTCCACACCTGTTGCGACTTTGACCTCTCAACAGCTATAAGGAACAAACAGAAAGAGAAACAGATGGGTGATGAGCAGACAGACTGGGGTGGTGGCAGCCCTAAAGTTATTTCCCCACAAACTGCTACCCGTTTACTGATGTGCACGTAAATACTACACATAAAATAAACTAGTGGGTGGGCTGCCAGGATGACTTTAAACTTTTTGTTGAAATCATGTCCAACTCAAAATGCTCATTGCAGTGCATCCTGAATCAATGAAATAAAAGGCCAGTTAAGTTGTACTTAAAGAGTTACTTCAGTTATTTAGCATTAAGCTTTGTATTTAAACTGGGTCATTTATGCAGTAGAAATGTGAAATTATTTTTGAATTTGGTGCCTTCTAGACTGAGAAAAGACAGAAAATGTATTTTTGTCTCATGTGGATGAAAGACAACAACTCCCAGAATGCACTTGCTTCGCTGCCCTACGGGGCCACTCCGTACACCGTCATTTTGATCTTCATAGTAATACAATCATTTCGTTCAGTTAGAGAATAAACTAGAAATAAAATTTTACTACAATTAAAAATTGAACGTGTCTTTTCAAGAAAGTGTGAGTGACCCAAACGAAAGTCACGGCACAGACGCAGCAGTGTCAGATTTCATTCGAGCTGAGCAGAGCTGAGGTAACGTTAAGCGCCAGTCTGGCACGTTTTCAGATCGCATATGGAAGCTAAACTATCACAGGAATTAATTGAAAAGTTGAAACACTCACTTTACTCTGCATCGCGCTCCGTTATGATTGTCCGTGCGGCCGTCTGTGTCTTACATTCTGTGAGTGAGATCTCTCCCCTATGGGCGGGTTGAAAACATGCGGAACAGCTCCATCTAGTGGCTGTAGTCTTTAGCCTCTGGCCAAAAAATCCTCAGCTGACGCAAAATGACGATATTTGCGTCATCGGAGGATTTTTTCCAGAAATAAATTGTATAATTTTCTCATCTCAGGGGGATATGATGGGGGAAAGTACCATAATTTGAATATACTACTGGGTTTCTACTGATACAAAGCCTAATGCTAAATCACTGAAGTTACCCTTTAAGAAGAGTACACTTTCAAGGCAATATTTCTTAACACACTTAAACACACTTTTAAAAAGTGCACTTTGTAATAATGCCAAATTAAAAGTTTTACTTTATATTACATTTTAAATCATTGTTTTAATAATCTTATGTCATGCTTCTAAGTACACTTATTTTGACGTGCTGACTAACATGCTGAAGCCCATGTAAAGTATTTTAAATCATTTTAACTGTATTGTGTTTTTCGATATTACATTTAAGGTTAATGTAATTTAAATGTACTAAATTGCAACTTCATCAATACAAATGTTTAATTACAAATATATTTAAATGCATGCAATTTTTTTTGTTTCAATAGAAATGGCATTAAAGCATATCTTAGTTTAACATAAATGAAAATGGTGCAGCGCAATGATATTACGCAGCACCCATGGTACGGCAGCAAAGTTTCATGGTTATTACGCAGGAATGAGAGAATAGTTCCTAACCATATCGGTTTTGAAAATCTCAACTTTTCATTTTCCGTCGGTCTTAGTACACGATGTAACTATACACATCACAACATGTAAATAGGAAAATGTTGGCGTTATTTTGTCACTTATTGAGCAGTAGGCTAGCTGGAACCATTTACCTCCAGTCTTTGTGCTAAGCTAGGCTAGCGGTGGGCGCGTCAGACAGAGTTATGGCACGCACGGAGATGAGAATGGTATGTTTGGACTTCTAACTCTGGGGGATACGGTGAATAAGCTAAAGTCCCAAAAAGTCGGCGTGTTCCTTTAAGTGGGTCAAAAAAGAACTGCAAAGTTCAGCTAATTGCATTTAATCTAAAAATAAACTATTTATTTCATTAAATTGAAATTAACATGCAATTAACTGTCCGTTTAACAGTTCACTTTAAGTATATTCTTTTTAAGAATATTATTTCCATAATAAGCACTCTATTTTGAAGAATGTCTCAATGGGATTCAATGTTCTGGACACTGACTTTTATTTTATGAACAAACAGTTGAAACATTCATCAATATAATGCCTTTTGTGATCTGCAAAAGTAAGTTTTGCAGCGACATGAGGGTGAGTAAGCAATCATATAATTTAAATTTTCGGGTGAACTTTCCCTTTACAAAGCAGCATAATTATACTACCTACATTTTGGAAAAATATTTTATCAGTCCACTCTGCTCATTCCCATCTACCATAGATGTAGACTGAAGCAACAGAAGCAGGTTAACTTGTTTGCACTTTGTATTTAAGCAGAACATCATTCCTTGACGCATTTGATAAAAATACCTCATACACATCCTTCATCCCACAAAGATGGAGGGGAACTGGGTCAAGGACACATGAACTTTTCTAATCAGCGATAGTCAGAGCGTGACATCTTCCTACAGCAGAGATGACAATATTTACACCTCTCTATGGCACTATGAATACATCATCAGATCCATTTATGGCTTTATCCACCTTTTATCCACCTTTATGGCTTTCAGAAGACCAACTGAGGTATCTGTGTACACAAGGCAGCTGCAGGCAAACTGATCTCATGACTTTATGAAAAGCAGAGCCATGGGAAGTAAATGCAATGCCCTGGTGTAAAGTTCAAGATTAAATATTAAAATTCACCAATAAACTCACTAGTTGACTTCCATAAAAGTGGTTGGATGACTAGTTGACCATCAAGACCAATCCCTATCAACCAGATTTGATGGTCAACAGCATGGCTATGCTGGTCCACCAGCTAACCAGCATAATCCCAAGTGGACAAGCATGAATTCAGACCAACTGGTAAACTTTGTGTCTTTGACCTGTAAAACGATGTGACAACTTCACATCGTTTTACTTAGTAGCAAGAAACAAATCTGTTATTTAAATTGTGATTAGATGCTAGATTAGCGATCAAAGAACACTCTCTTTATAATGTTCGGAGCTGTGAATCACACGTCGCGAGTGTATCTGCACACTTGCCCAAACTGCCTTTGTAACGAATGACGCTGTTATGCTGCACAACGAGGCTCTTACTGTATTCATATCGATGTCCTGTTTGATATTAGTTGTGATGAAAGCATTTTGTGAGAGAAAACACGCTGCATTGACAAGATCAACAGACTGCATGTGTCCTCAATGCTCGTCACTGCAGCCTTTCATGTGATAGGAAAAGATAAAAAAAATAATGCTCGACAGCTGTAATGGTAAAAAAACTTAGTAAAAGTATTCGAAAGGGGTTCCACATGTTACAAAGTTCGTAGAATAAGGAGGAAGAAGACAGGGTCGGCGTGACTGGGACTCGTGTTTATTCAGAACTCTCAGATACAAACAAAATAAACTCACGCTCACAGCGCTCTCAACAACTCAGCACAATATACAGCAATTTTTCTCCAGCTCTCCGTCTTTCTGGTCAACAAGTGCCCAGTCCGTCTCTCTCTGGCAGTGCATGCAGACCTCGCTTAACCACGCCCCCTCCGCCACAAGATCTAATACTCATTTCAAACGCAAAGCTGTCAGCCAATCACAACAGTGGGCGTTTTCACTGCGGTCTCACAGCAGACATGCCCCTTGAAACAGAGCATTCAAGCCAGAGGGCTACTATCAGAATAGAAAAAATGCCTTTTATTTCTAAATTATGACATTTTATGATGTAAAAATCATACTAACAATATCAGTACACCTCAGGAAAACATAAAATAATACAAAAAATCCACGCCATGGGACCTTTAAATAGCAAATGCACTCGCGCCCATCTGTTCGCCCATGGTCTAAAAACGATGTGTGTTCAGGCGCATTGTTGGTGCATTGCTATTTTGAGGCAACTGAAAACGACTGCTCCATTGACCAACAAAAACCTGGTTTTGTGTTATTTAAAGGGCACGTTAGTAATATGTGCCTATAGGTTGGTGCACAACGGCTTTGGAAGGGAATGGGAGATGAAACTCTGATTGCTTTATTGCACGATAGCCCAAAACACACCCATGGCTCATTAAGAGACTAGGTACAACCCTTTTGCATCATGCGCCTGGCGGGCAGACCATTTTTTACATCGTTAAACTAGCAAAAGTTAAACTAGACACGCCCTAAGTAGTGCACCTGCGCCATGTGCTTCAGACCATGTGCTTAGATCGTTAAAACAGGGCCCCATGTCTGGTAAATAATTTCAAAAAAGCAATTTTGCATTTTAATCATGTGGTTTTGTACAACTACACTAATAAACTAGTAATTCTTGAGCTGTTGACCTTCCAGGTCCAGGCTAGTCCTCAATTTTGCAATTGAAATTTGTTTTGCACATTATCATGTTTATGTGCATCAATCTCCCCACACACATCGAACGTGACTTTTGACAGAAGTCACGTTAAGAGAGAATCAGCACATTAAATGTGAGATTACACTGTGACCCAAGCCAGCTGCTTATTTTACAGCTACAGTGTCAGTTCACAAAACAGGCTGTTTTAAGCCTGTTAACATTTCACTTAGTTGCAGGTTGCCAAAAGCTATTCACACCTCCCTCAATTATATTATCATCGCCCATGTGTTTGCATGGTGTGAAGCCCACATCAGTCGAACAAAGCGAGCATCAAGTGAAACCAACAGAGAGTAGCAATGAAAACTCAAAGGAGATGAGAGATCCATTGTTAGTTGATAAGTAAATGTCAGAGCAAGAGTGCAAAACGTAAACCACAAGTTCTCATATATGTGGTGTAAATAATTCGATCTAAGGTACTAAGCAGGATTCAGAGAATAGGATTAGGACTAAAAGACAAACGTGTATACGAGAGACGCTGTGGACAGGAGAGAGTGTACTGTTGCTATGGTGATGAGCAGGGTCATTTAAAGCAAAGCTAATGGATTACAGTCCATTCTAGACCATATTTAGACTTGGCCCTTATCTCACTTTGTGCTTTTTAGAAAGTGCCCAACTAGAGACAGAGTCACTGGAAAATTTGGGTTAAATCCTCTCAAACTACATTATAAAGGGATTTAAATGTCACTCATACAGAATGTTTTTTTTAATATCCTACAAACTAGTTATTGGTGCGAAGTACACTGCTATAAAGATGACATTAAAAAAATCATATGGGTTACACTTTTAAACTTCTTTCATTAGTAACTCATAAATATAATGGTTTTAGACCAGCAGAGAATATACTTATTATGTATATATCAGATTTTCCTGACATGCATTTGGATGGTTACCATGAGGAAATATTAATCTGAATACACAAACAAGAGTGCACTGACAATTATGCATTTGCAGTAGAAGAAATGTTGATTTTAAATGCACAAATGTTTTTTTTGCTAAATGTTTGCTTTTATACACTGAAATATGACTCTAATATGACAATCAACAGCATGTTGACGGTTTAACTTGCATTTAACTAATGTCGTAATAATGTTTGTAATATTATGAATTTAAGGTATTATAAAGTGTTATCATTTTAGTATTAAACGGAGGGATGAAAGCTCTCTCTGTTCAGATGGGAAAAGCTAAAGAGAGGGAGTGAATGACAAATAGCAGGTTAAGTAAGATATTGTAAAACAAGCTTATGCTGAGTTCCAATATGAAAGTCTGGACTCAGGCCAGATATAGCCTACCAGTGCAGTGCATTCACAAAATCTGTTCAAGATATAAAAACAACCTCACAGAGGACTGTGTTAACAAAGGAAAAGATCTGTTAACAGCTTTAAACATTTGACTCATTAAGTTGAAATGTGTAATTAGCTGTATTTAATTGAACTTGAATTGCATCTAAAAGATGATTTTACCAACATTTAGGAGTTTTTTTTTAAAAAGTTCAAGCTTATTTTTAAGGGATAGTTCCCTCAAAAATGAAAATTCTGTCATTATTTACTCAACCTTCTTCTTAGATTTTAGAGATGACTCTCAACAACCTAAAATGGCTCACACTACATATTAGCTTTGTAAGCTACGTCTCTTTACAGGTGCTATAGTTCAGCATGTAGCATGTGTGCTAACTGTCACATCTCTTTACAGGTGCTATAGTTCAGCATGTAGCATGTGTGCTAACTGTCACATCTCTTTACAGGTGCTATAGTTCAGCATGTAGCATGTGTGCTAACTGTCACATCTCTTTACAGGTGCTATAGTTCAGCATGTAGCATGTGTGCTGACTGTCAGACCACAGCTCCAACCTGTAATTCAAGAGTTCATGAGTCCATATAATCTTAGCGTAAGTGGTAAACAGATTTGGCTTGCTTGCTATAGAGGGGCTCAGAGAGGATATTCTACTCAAGCTCCAATTGCCCCCCTATAACACAGGCAAAATTGTACAAAAGGAGGAGAAAGGGAGAAGGAGGGATGCCGACAAACTAGCAACAGGAAGTGGTAAGAAGCCATTTTATATACCTTGATTTTAATTGAAAGATTAGATGGGCGTACTCCTCCCGAAATTACATTTAATATCTTCACTTGTTTTTAAGGTGACTAAGTTACATAACACTACATGTACTTACTATAGTAATAACAGTAAATGATGCATCATTACAAGTAAATAAACCAAAACCCTACCCGTAACTCTATAGTAAGTGCATGTAGCTAATTAATATTCGCTACTCAGTGTTTATTTGAGTAAGTATTTAAGCAGAACAATGTAACTGTGCCACTTTAAAATAAAGTGTAACCCTGTTTTTAACCAAACTGTGCAGTGCATTAGAAATGTACATTACAAAAACCTAAAGTTTGAATAAGTCGAGGCCTAAGTTGAGGCCTGGCATTCATTTAATAAAACAAATGTTTTTTCACACGTGTGCTTTGTGGCAATAATAGCTATGCTAATTTGACCATCAAGTTGGTATTGTTAAACATGAGGGGGCAGAGGTTGACTTGGTGCATGGCTTGACTTGCCCAAATGTTGCTCAGTGAGTGTGGAAGGCATTTGCTCATGGTGCCCTGGCACTGGACTGCTTCCTCTCAGCCTGTTTTACAGTTTCCTGAGAGCAGATGGAAAGAGGCAGGGCAGGTTTAAGCCAAGAACCGTTTCAGGAGAGCACACTGACACCCCCACAGCAGGGCAGGGCTGACAGATTGTGAGATTGAAAGAGAAATTTCTTCATGTCATCTTTCCCTTTAATTGCTTTAGAGCCGCAGCTAAAAAACATTTTGTTAACCGACTAGGCCTATGCTAATTATTTATTTGATTAATCAATGAATCAGGTATTTTTTCAGTAATTTAATTGAAATTCATTTAAAAACATTATGAACATTATAATAACTACACCCTATATTGCCAAAAGTTGTGGGATGCCTTCCTTTTCATGCACATGAACTTTAATGAAATCCCATTCTTAATCCGTAGGGTTAAATATGGAGTTGGCCCACCCTTTGCAGCTATAACAGCTTCAACTCTTCTGGGAAGGCTTTTTCACAAGGTTTAGGAGTGTTTATGGGAATTTTTGACCATTCTTCTAGAAGTGCATTTGTGAGGTCAGGCACTGATGTTGGACGAGAAGGCCTGGCTCGCAGTCTCCGCTCTAACTCATCCCAAAGGCGTTCTATTGGGTTGAGGTCAGGACCAGTGTTGGGCACGTTACTTAAAAAAAGTAATTAGTTATAGTTACTAGTTACTTCTTACAAATAGTAACTGAGTTAGTAACTGAGTTACATCATTATAAAAGTAACTAATTACCAGGGAAAGTAACTAATGTGTTACTTTTTTTTTTTCCTTCAAATGTTCAAATATGTCAAATAACTTGGATGCCCCCAATATTAAATATGTTTAATGAATGATTTGGACACTAAATAGAATAAATTATTATTATAAAACATTGTACATTAATGTACACTATTGGAATGTAGCTGTGGGACAATGTGAGAGACACCCATCAAATTCAATATATTATTGTAAATATTATCAGTAGATCTACTATAGTGTAAATATTGTGTAAATATTATCAGTAGATCTACTATAGTGTAAATATTGTGTAAATATTATCAGTAGACCTACTATAGTGTAAGTATTGTGTAAATAGTATCAGTACTTCTCTACTACTCCTCTGGTAGTGGAGCTCACGTTATCACCTGGGTTTTTAGCCACTAATGTTGTGGCTGTGATGACGTGAGGCTTCATTAGATTAGAAATATAATTACTTGCCACCGACGTGGAGAGACTCTTTCTTCCTGGGCATAAGCTGCACGTTACATAAACATTCTTACCTTTCACCTCAACGAGGGAAAAGTAGCGCTTATACTTTCAGTTTGCGAAAGCTACCTTTGAAGTCGTTGGACTGCCATCGCTGACTGTGCATATGCGTGTGCGTCATTGGTGTGTGTCTGTGTGTGTGTGTGTGTGAACTCAACCTATCAACCTCAACCTTTTCTCCCACCCACCAATCATCATCAGTTATGTGTACCACACCACCCACCCCCCAACACGCATGTCTGGCTCGCACACACACACACACACACACACACGCGCGTTGCAGGTCCGACTGACAGAGAGCCTGTACGGATGAAAACCGCTTCAATGAGCTCAATTATAGTAACGCCGTGTTTTTTTTCCCTCAGTAACGCTAACGGCGTTGTAACGGAAGAAACAGTAATTCGTTTGATTACTCGTTACTGAAAAAAGTAATTCCGTTAGTAACGCCGTTTATCTATAACGCCGTTATTCCCAACACTGGTCAGGACTCTGTGCAGGCCATTCAAGTTCCTCCACACCAAACTCACTCATCCATGTCTTTAAGGACCTTGCTTTGCGCACTGGTGCACAGTCATGTTGGAACAGGAAAGGGCCATCCCCAAACTGTTCCCACAAAGTTGGGAGCATGAAATTGTCCAAAATGTCTTGGTATGCTGAAGCATTAAACTTCCATAATCCTCCATAATCCCATAATCCTCCCTCCACCAAACCTCTAAAGTCCAGTGGTGGTGTGCTTTACACCACTGCATCCGACACTTTGCATTGCACTTAGTGACGTAAGGCTTGGATGCAGCTGCTCGGCCATGGAAACCCATTACATGAAGCTCTCTACACACTGTTCTTGAGCTAATCTGAAGGCCCCATGAAGTTTGGAGGTCTGTAGCTTTTGACTCTGCAGAAAGTTGCCGACTTCTGCACACTGTGTGCCTCAGCATTAGGGCTTGGTAAAAAAAAAAAAAAAAAGATTTCTCAATTTTAATTGATTCTAATTTTTACGAACCGGTATTGATTCTTAAATCCCAAGAATCCCATTCTGCCTTAATGCCAGTTACAGCGCAAAATAAACATGAATGAGCATCTGAAAGTGTGTTAAAAGAAACAGTACAACTTACCGAAATCCGTATCATGTCACGTGCAATCGCTCAATCAGTGTTTAAACCGCGGAAAGACATCAATAAAACAGCTGGTAAACAATGTCATGTAATGTCAAATTTACCTCAGAAAAACCATATCCAGTGTCCATAAACTCGTTAGTCAGCTAGAAAAATTTACTCCAGGGAGCAGCATTTTGATAAATATATGCACTATATTACATGCATTATAATTTTTAATGTTCTTCAATATTTAAAGCATGTTTGAATAAATCTGGAAAGTTTTTATGACAGCCACCAATTTAAATGTTTATATTTCATATAACTTTATTATACAAAAAACATAATTGAGTGTAATTTAAGTGTTTGTATACAAATCAGTTAATTCCCATAGTTTACAGAATTATTTAAGAGATTTGTTTTCCTTGAGAAAATTAGCCATGTATTGTACCTGATACATATCCAAAATAATCGATATTGAATCGGAATCGAATTGCAAGCTTGTGAATCGAAATCGAATCAAATCGTGAAATTTGTGTCAACACCCAGCCCTACTAAGCATGCGCTGACAGTGACACCACTCTGTAATTTTACAACAGAGTTGCTAATGTTCCCAATTTCTTCCACTTTGTTATAATACCCCTTACAGTTGACTGTGGAATATTTAGTAGTGAGGAAATGTCACGAATGGACTTATTGCACAGGTGGCAACCTATTACGGTACCACGCTTGAATTCACTGAGCACCTGAGAGCGACCCATTCTTTCACAAATGTTTGTAGAAGCAGTCTGCATTGCTGGGTACTTGATTTTATATACCTGTGGCCATGGAAGTGATTGGAACACCTGAATACAATGATTTGGAGGGGTGTCCCAATACTTTTGGCAACATAGTGTACATACATATACAGTGAGGAAAATAAGTATTTGAACACCCTGCTATTTTGCAAGTTCTCCCACTTGGAAATCATGGAGGGGTCTGAAATTGTCATCGTAGGTGCATTACCACTGTGAGAGACATAATCTTAAAAAAAAAAATCCAGAAATCACAATATATGATTTTTTAACTATTTATTTGTATGATACAGCTGCAAATAAGTACAACCCCAAATCAGAAAAAGTTGGGACGGTATGGAAAACGCAAATAAAAAAAAAAGAAGTGATTTCTAAATTTACTTTGACTTGTATTTCATTGCAGACAATATGAACACAAAATATTTCATGTTTTGTCTGGTCAACTTCATGTCATTTGTAAATATGCATCCTTTCCTGTCATTCAGACCTGCACCACATTTAAAAAAAAGTTGGGACAGGAGCAATTTAGGGCTAGTAATGAGGTAAAATGGTTAAATAATGATGTGATTTGAAACAGGTGATGTCAACAGGTGATTGTAATTATGATTTGGTACAAAAGCAGCATCCAAGAAAGGTCTAATCCTTTAGGAGCAAAGATGGGCAGAGGATCGCCAGTTTGCCAACAAATACGTGAAAAAATTATTGAAATGTTTAAAAACAATGTTCCTCAAAGAAAGATAGGAAGAGATTTGGATTTTTCACATTCAACAGTACATAACATAATTAAAAGATTCAAGGAATCTGGAGGAATTTCAGTGCGTAATGGACAAGGGCGCAAGCCTAAGCTGAACAACCGTGATCTCCGATCCCTCAGGCGGCACTGCATCACGAATCGTCATTCATCTATAAGCGATATCACCACATGGGCTCAGGACTACTTTGGCAAACCTTTTTCAAGTACCACAATATGTAGTTACATCCACAAATGCCACTTAAAACTGTACTGTGCCAAAAGGAAGCCCTATGTTAACAGTGTCCAGAAGCGCCGTCGACTTCTCTGGGCTCAGAGGCATCTGGGATGGACCATCACACAGTGGAAACGTGTACTGTGGTCAGATGAATCAGTATTTGAGATATTTTTTGGGAGGAATGGACGCCGTGTGCTCTGGACCAAAGAAGAAAAGGATCATCCAGACTGTTACCAGCAACAAGTCCGAAAGCCAGGGTCTGTCATGGTATGGGGTTGTGTCAGTGCCCTTGGCAAAGGTAACTTGCACTTCTGTGAAGGCACCATTAATGCTGAAAAGTACATAGAGATTTTGGAGCATAATATGCTGCCTTCAAGAAGACATCTTTTCCAGGGACGTCCATGCATATTTCAACAAGACAATGCAAAACCACATTCTGCACACATTACAAAGTCCTGGCTGCGGAGGAAGAGGGTACGGGTACTTGACTGGCCTGCCTGCAGTCCCGACCTGTCTCCAATAGAGAATTTTGAAGTGCAAAATGCGACAACGAAGACCCCGTACTGTTGCCCACCTTAAGACTTGTTTGCAGGAAGAATGGGACAAAATTACACCTGAATCACTTGGTGTCTTCAGTCCCTAAACGTCTTTTAAGTGTTGTGAAAAGGAATGGCAACATTACAAAGTGGTAAATGCTTTACTGTCCCAACTTTTTTTTAAATGTGTTGCAGGTCTGAATGACAGGAAAGGATGCATATTTACAAATGACATGAAGTTGACCAGACAAAACATTAAATATTTTTTGTTCATATTGTCTGCAATGAAATAGTAATGAAAAAGTCAAAGTAAATTTAGAAATCACTTCTTTTTCTTTTTTTTGCGTTTTCCATACTGTCCCAACTTTTTCTGATTTGGGGTTGTATTTGAAAACCTGTCTATCAGCTAGAATTCTGACCCTCAAAGACCTGTTAGTCTGCCTTTAAAATGTCCACCTCCACTCCATTTATTATCCTAAATTAGATGCACCTGTTTGAGGTCGTTAGCTGCATAAAGACACCTGTCCACCCCATACAATCAGTAAGAATCCAACTACTAACATGGCCAAGACCAAAGAGCTGTCCAAAGACACTAGAGACAAAATTGTACACCTACACAAGGCTGGAAAGGGCTACAGGGAAATTGCCAAGCAGCTTGGTGAAAAAAGGTCCACTGTTGGAGCAATCATTAGAAAATGGAAGAAGCTAAATATGACTGTCAATTAGGGGTGCACCGATCCGATATTAGGATCGGATATCGGCCGCGATACTGACAAAATAGCTGGATCGGGGATCGGAAAAATTAACAGATCCACAAGCCGATCCAGGTGTTTTTTTTCCGTCGCAGCAGAACCTACGTCATTCGTCAGCTTCACGTGTGTCGCATGCTAGAAGGGAGCGAGCCACGGCTGTGTGGAGGAGATATTTCACGCTTGCCACGCCAACTAGTTCGTCGCTGTTTCGAGGGTATTGCTGCAAAGTCAGGGTCTTTCCTGCATTGACATTTTTTTGACGGCCAAAGCCTAATTTGATGAGTTATTGTGATTTACGAGTGATGTAGAACAGATGCTGCGCTTGTGACTGAGTGACAGAGAGACCGATCTGAGAGCTCCTCCCCCGCGCACGCTCTCTGGGTCTTCAAAATAATCAGTGTTCGCTCTCATATTTCACATATTAATCCAAATCAAAAGCTCGGAAGACCGAAACCATGTTGCACGTGACACATTCGGACAATTTTGTCCTTGAATTATCACTGGGTGTGAATTGCGCTCAAAAAACATTGACTCTTCTCTGACCAGCTGACATAAAGCATACTTTCAATAAGCGGGAGACAAATTATATCCAGTTATGAAGTGTTTTCTGTGTGTTGACATCTTTCGCGATGTTCTAACAGACGGGATTCGCACACAACGCGTCTGCTAATGTCCGATTCGTGACCTAATGACTCCTTTGAACCGAATCATTTTAACGACTGGCCAGAACAACTGATCTGTCCAACACTGAACTCATGAACTCAGTTTATTAATTTACTCAGAACGCAACTGAAATGAGAACACAAGTGTGCTTACCCAATTTAGCAAGAGTGGGTAGTAAGAATTATTTTTAATTATCAACAGTATTTCATCTTATTTCTGTTGACAATGTGTAGTAAAATAAATAGGCCTAGCCTACAATCATTTAATCTGGAGTGAGGTGAAACCAGAACAAAGTTGTTATTAGCTAGCTGAAAATTTTTATTAAATTGCATATGGCAGAAAATTAGACTATTTGTTAATTTGTAATGCTACTTTTTAATATTGATATGATTATATACCAAAACAATTATCTGTAGTGTAAAAAAATGTTTGGTAACTGTCAGATTACTATTGTATGTTTGACCAATACACTGTTTTTTGTTTCCACTGCTACATTTTATTTATTTAAAGAAGTTAGATTACATTCTATTTTAGATTTGAATGCACAATTGTTTTTTAAATAAATAAGAATTCAACACCTTACATACATCTGTTATTTTGTCTTAGTTATGTCTAGTTAGTAAAGTCTGGTGCCTTTAGTCTCTTCAAGGAAGGTATAAGGTGGAAGATATACAGTTTATTATTAATTCAACAATATATCGGATCGGTATCGGGTATCGACAGATACACAAAGCCCAGGCATCGGTATCGGTATCGGGACTGAAAAAGTCGGATCGGTGCACCCCTACTGTCAATCTCCCTCGGACTGGGGCTCCATGCAAGATCTCACCTTGTGGGGTCTCAATGATCATAAGAAAGGTGAGAAATCAGCCCAGAACTACACGGGAGGAGCTGGTCAATGACCTGAAAAGAGCTGGGACCACCGTTTCCAAGGTTACTGTTGGTAATACACTAAGACGTCATGGTTTGAAATCATGCATGGCACGGAAGGTTCCCCTGCTTAAACCAGCACATGTCCAGGCCCATCTTAAGTTTGCCAATGACCATTTGGATGATCCAGAGGAGTGTTGGTCATAATTCCACTAAACTTGTTTGGAGGAAGAAGAATGATGAGTACCATCCAAGAACACCATCCCTACTGTGAAGTGTGGGGGTGGTAGCATCATGCTTTGGGGGTGTTTTTCTGCACATGGGACAGGGTGACTGCACTGTAATTAGGAGAGGATGACCATGTATGGGGCCATGTATTGCGAGATTTTGGGGAACAACCTCCTTCCCTCAGTTAGAGCATTGAAGATGGGTTGAGACTGGGTCTTCCAACATGACAATGACTCGAAGCACACAGCCAGGATAACCAAGGAGTGGCTCTGTAAGAAGCATATCAAGGTTCTGGCGTGGCCTAGCCAGTCTCCAGACCAAAACCCAATAGAGAATCTTTGGAGGGAGATCAAACTCTGTGTTTCTCAGCGACAGGCCAGAAACCTGACTGATCTAGAGAAGATCTGTGTGGAGGAGTGAGCCAAAATCCCTCCTGCAGTGTGTGCAAACCTGGTGAAAAACTACAGGAAACGTTTGACCTCTGTACTTGCAAACAAAGGCTACTGTACCAAATATTAACATTGATTTTCTCAGGTGTTCAAATACTTATTTGCAGCTGTATCATACAAATAAATAGTTAAAAAATCATACATTGTGATTTCCGGATTTTTTTTTTTAGATTTTGTCTCTCACAGTGGACATGCACCTACGATGACAATTTCAGACCCCTCCATGATTTCTAAGTGGGAGAACTTGCAAAATAGCAGGGTGTTCAAATACTTATTTTCCTCACTGTATATTATAAATGTTCACATTACAAAAATAAAACAGTAAAATACAAAAAACACTAAATTAACAACATGATCAAAACTTTGATGTACTACATGTACTGTCGTCTGATTGATATAGTTTATACTTTTTTATCAAGTAAAAGGCCTTTTAGTAAAACTGTAAAAACGTCCACCTTCAGGCTGTGGTATATGTATATTTTGCTGTGAACTCTTTACTGATTTGTATAAAGTAAATATAAGAATAACTTTTATATTGTTTGTAATATTTCAAGATGATTATTTACTGGACTGAAGCAACTTAAGTTTACATGATTATCCATAGATTAATTATTTTTTATTTTTTTTATAGAAAATCATGTTAAAATGTGAGCATCAAATATGATACATCAGGCTTTTAAGGAAGGTTTATTTGTTCATCTCTCAAGCATCATCGTATTGCATTGCATTGCATTACATTGTGTTAAAAAAAAGCATTTAAATAGCATCTTACTAAGACATTATTGGAAGGTATAAAGTGATAACTGATATGTAAATGCACTTTATGAAAGTAGTCTGCTATACTATTCTAAAGATCACTGATTTACATTACAAGATATCAGAATTTTATCTGGCCATATAAATATCAGCAACTGCACCAAAACATATTTTTGCTCAGTTAAGACCACCTGAATAAAATAATTGAGTTTTTTTTTCCTCGAGTATGAGCTCCATATTTTTTACTATATTATAATAGTACTATATGAACCATAAAAGCCTGATGAATCAAATATGATACTCAACAAAAAACATTTACGCAAAGTTTTTTTTAAAGATGTTTCAATATATTTGGTCTAAAGGGTAAATAAAATGTTCCATTTAAAAAAAAATAATAATAATTCTGACTAATATGTCAGGCTTTTAAGAATTAACTAATCGAGGATACATTTTGTTGTTGATTATTTTATATTATTATCAGTTTTAACAAATTGTTGTGCTGTATCTGTAAGCTTTGATTGTGGTAAACGGAGCAGCACTGAATGCCTTTAGTAAATGCGTGAGAGGTGACATTCAGTAAAATACTGTGCTTGCAAACAGAGAAAGCGTGCGTGGGTGGACGAAACACTGAAAGACCTTCTGTTGTTATTCACACAATCACATTTTGACAAACATCATCGCAATACAGCCAGTGCCAGTCTGTTTTCGAGCTATGAATTAGGTCATATTAGATGAGGGACAGGTGGTTTTGCTTGCTGCACGGTGGGGAAATAAAACAGAGTAATTGCTTTGCAGCAGAATTGCAGCCTGCAGGTTATGATGTCTTCACATGTTTGGAATTCTTTTATGGCATTAATATGATTTAATGGGAATTGATGATCACTGCTCCTGGCATTCGTTCTTGATTCAGTTACTGAGGGTAAAGTGGGGTGAGCAAACTTTATTTAGTGGGATATAACGCATTAGTTTGACAGCCAAGGTAAAGGAAGTACAAGCCAATAACATCATGAACACTGAATATGTGGAAGTTTAAGGCTTTCAGAAGTAAATACAGTCTCTGTTGGGAGTCGATTTGCATTGCAAAAAACACAGGCGCTATTGTACGACATCCATCAGCACAGTCGGAGTGCTGTTGGGCCGAGCGAAGCGTTTCGCGCAAGGAAACAAAAACGAACTGCGAGGCAGGGGGACATGCAAATGTGAACTTTTCCCCTCCAAACGAATCAGTGTTCACCGCTCTCCAACGGACTCACCCGCGCACGTCACATTTTGAATCACAACATCACCACAGTATTCAGACAATCCTCTTTCACTTTTGGACGCCACATATCACATTAAGAAGCTGGGGTCATACATTTACAACAAGAGCTCATTTGTTAACATTAGTTAATGTATTAAAGGGATAGTTCACCCAAAAATGAAAAGTAGCCCATGATTTACTCACAAATATAATCTTTGTATTTGCATTCACTTTAAAAGCAAAAGAAAAAATCTGCAATAGTATTTACAAAACTTTCCAAAAGCGGAAAAAAACTATTGATAGAGTGATTACAGCAGTCAGAAGAGAGAAAGATGTCAAATTTTCCGTCACTCCTTTAGCTGTTGTATTAGAAACACCCTCGCAGCAGCATTAATTTGTTTTTTGTCATTTACTGCCAAGGTAATATAACACAAAGCACAGCGGTATTAATGTGTATTACATTTTTTAACGATGAAAATATTTAAAAATATATAAAAATAAATATAAAACTACATCTGCGATGTTGATAACTGTGGAAATGCGTCATCACAGTCTGTGAAAAGGGTAAATTAAAGCATTGGAACAAATAATGTGTGGTACTGCATAGCCTATATCCAAAAAACAAGATTATAGTCATTAGCAAAACTGAAGTCAAGAGTATACAGCTGTCAGGGTGTATTAATAAAAACAAGACCGAGAAAACAATGTGTTTTAAAAATCATGCCTAGAAGCTGCTCTATAAAGTATGTGGACACTTAAGCCACACTTAAAATTTTAATTGCAAGAGACACAATTTTCTTTAGTTTTGTTAAATGTTTTACTTAATAAAAGTGTTTTTGTATGATAGGCCTATTATTTTAAATAAATGTCACTTGATTTGATATTTTGTTAGCTAATCTAATGAAAAAATTGTGTAGCTAAAGTGTCCAAAACCCTTTTGCATCAACTCTTTACTTGTAAGATTTTAGGTTTTTATTATTTTTGATTTGTTGTCAAGCATTGAATATATATTATCAAATAATACATTTGCAAATAAGAGGTTAATAAGAGGATTTTTTTTAAGGGTCTATAAATATAGTTAAATATAAAGTAAAACAACGTAGTAAAATCAGCTATATCTGTACAATATGGTAGAAAGCCGCTGTACTAAAAGAAAATATGCTAAAAGTAGGAACAGTCTTTTCTGATGATGCTGCTAAATGTTCTATGGTGCAAAAAAGACTTGCATTCCAGAAATAGCCCTTATTTAATAATTAATGCAAATAAGAACCAAAGTCATTGCAAGAAGCAAGTCAGTCTCCAATTTAATGTTGAAACCCCCAAGCCAGAGATCTTTTCACACTGAACTATATATGGCACAGTGAAAAACATAATCAAACAAATATTGATCTATACAGTATTACCATTATATTACTAATAATTGTTTAGTACCTCAACGCTCAACTATTTTAAAATAAACACACCAAACCAGCATGTGTAAAAACATGCAGTGGTTGTAGTGTTGGCCAATACTCCTCACAGTAAAATCGGGGTTAAAAATTTTATTACAGTTAGGCATATTTGCTCATTTATTTGATCATTAAAGTAAGGGTGTGAACCTACACTGGTCTCACGGTTCGGTTCGATTACGATTATCATGCCATCGATTCGGTTCAATTCGATATCACGAAGCATCACAATGCATTGACAGACGCACTGCATCCTCATGTATACAATTTTGTCAGTCAGTTATATGAACTGAACCTTTACCTGCTCAAAGAAAACACGCTTCTTGAATGTATCAAACATCAAACAAAACTCAAGTCTGGGCACAGGAGCATTTAGAACAAATACACAAAATACTAAAAGTCACTTCAGTCAAAACTAAAGACTAAATGCATCTGGTTGTTCAAACCACAACAATGCTAAAAAAAAATCAAGTGTGAGTGTGTAATGGGCTATATGAAATGTTATAGCCAGATATGACCGCGCTACTGAAGCACGCAACGCCGCAGACGAGCAGCTGCGTATCTCTTCATCAAGCCAGCGCACAAACTACTGAAAGTAAAGTCGTAGGTGCTCATACATAAATCATATTCATTAAAAGTAAAGAAACTGAATGATCTTACCAGTGCTGTTGCCACATTCTCTCCTATTGTGGTCTTTGATTTTGAAATGAGCTGGTGATTAATAAAATGCAGCTCATATCTGTTGTTTTTGGTGACGTTAACTCCATTAAATCTGCATGTAGTGCGGGAATTGGAGATCGGATTATATATGTTTTGCGGAGATACATTTATGTGCCCAAGTGTAAATGAAATCGTTTTGATAAATCGGAGAGCTTTAATTTACACACAGCGCCTGTGTTCTCCATGTCGTGCTTACCAGGTTGTTTATAAAAGCCGAAATGTGCCCAGATGTCGGCTTTTAAAGGTGTCATGAACTGGCTTTTTTTATTTTTGTATACTGTTGTCTGGGGTCAATTTATGACGTTTGCATGGTTTTAACATTCAAAAACATCAGAATGAATAAGTAATAGGCTATATTCTGCCTTGGTTTTGAGGCTCTCTGAAAAACGCTCGGTTTTGATGGGCGTGCCGCACTGAACACTTGGAAGTAAACGCCCATGGCTAGGATTGGATAAGATTTGCATATTTAATGAGCTTCAGCTCCCTCAGTACTTGTGGGGATTGTTTTGAAAGCGTCTGGGGAAACGCTCACAGGACTCGCGAAATGCTTTTATCAAACAAACACAATGATTCATCTCTCATCCACACGCGATTGATTGGTCATTGCTTTATTCTATTTAAAAGATATATACATTTGAACAAAATAAAAAATAATTTGGTCAATGTCTCATTAATCACAATTTGTTTCGTTATTGGATGAATCAGCGTTTGTGAATAAATCTTTTATATGAATGATTCAATGACAAACACATTTTTAAACACTCACTTGTCGCCAGTCGCAACCTCCTGGCATAACGATAAGCAATTCAATACATACCTACAAGTGTCAATATACTTTTTTAAAAGATGATTTACTCTTATTTTGATCAATACCATGTTTATACCCAAACTAAAGCTTTTATCCCGTTATTTACACGTTTGTAACAAATAAATAATGATAATGAGTGGTTGAAATGAGGTTTGTTTGTGAAGCTGCTTCATACACGGCAGCTGCACTCTCCGGATCAGGGGCAGCGTGAACGCAGGTTTAAATGTTGCTGTGTGATGACCGTCCTTTCAAAGGTTCACCAAAGTCTTCCTTTTAAACAGTTTTACATCACAAGCATCAGCTGCACGTGTTTTGTCACTGCCCATAACAATGAATGAGACCGTTCACATCGGAAGCGTGGCGGCCGACCCTCTCATGGTGTGTGTTCCTGGCGCGGAACAGATTGAGCATTTTCAATTCATTCCTATGGAAGTTCATAGGAATTAATTAGAAAATGCTCTGCTCCGCTTTCTTAGTGACAGTGGACACCCGTCATTCATTAACATGGGCAGCGGCAAACATGCACTGTTCACGCTCAGCTGATGCTTGCAATGTGAAACAAGCATAAAAGACACAGCAGAATCGTGGTCATTTTGGAATGAGATCACGTGGGTGTTTGAATCGAGATCATTATCTTTTAACGATTAAACGTGCAGCTCTACACCCACTCCTTTTTTTAATCCCCATAAATCATAAGCAGTGTCTCAGGACAAGCTGTTTGCAGATGCTACCTTTGTGACGTCATAACTGCTGACGGACTCTGCCTCTTAGACCCCGCCCTCAGTGTGCTGTACACAGTCCGCCATTTTCTACACGCTGTTGCAGCTGTAGTGATGAGATAAATGTCTCAGATCCGTACTAAGAAAGCCTGGTATTTTATTGTTGATTGTAAGAGTGAGCATAAGACTCTTCATTTCCTCCTGGGAACTGAGCCACTGAAGATGCAGTGGATTCCATTTGTTTAGATGGGAATGTGCCCCTCAAGTTACCTAAAATCTAATCATTTTACACCAGACTGATTGGTGAACGAGGGTCAATACAAAGCAGGTTTAGCTAAAAAGTTGTTCCTCAAGGATGGAGCAGTATCAACTGTTCGTGATCCAGCTTCCCACCCTGAAGACGAAAGTATCACAGTTTATATTTTGAAAATTGCCTTTACAAATGTGCTTGTTAGCCATTTCTGTGGCTAAAGATACCACTAATGTCTATGATTATATTCACAGAGATGAGAGTTATGTTCGTTTATTATGAATTATGCAGTAAGGTGGTTGTCTTTTTAAATACTGTGTACATTTTTTGAATAGATAAAAAAATGTTTTGCACAGACAGCACAGCGTCATTCTCAAAGTTGTTGCTTCTGCTGGAGTCTCTCCTTCATCAGTATCAGACTCACATAGGGCTGAACAACTGTATTTACTAGGGATGCCTCGATCAGGAATTTTGCAGCCGATACCGAGTACCAATTTCTTGTCATGGTGATCGGCCGATATCGATCCCGATTCCAATGCTTCACTGATTTGTAAGCTCTCTGATCACAGTTAACCTTTTTTCAGATAAAAAAAAAAAAGAAATACTAGTCTATAGATGTTGCCTTTATTATATATTTGTTACATTTTTATGGTAATTATGTACTGTAATGTAACTAATGTTTAAACATGATACTAAATAATCACAAAAATGATTCATTATACAGTGAACATTTTAATATGCCTTTTAAATGGGGTTTCTGCATAACACTATGCATATCAGGATACTTAATAGTGCTGTATTTTCTAAGTTTTTCTATTTGGATAAAAAAAAAATCTGTATTTATTTTAATAATAATTTTATTTAATATCCTGCCCAATGATGTCCTAAAAACAATGTTGATATTGAAGGCTATTAAAAAATACAGTGAATGTAATCTAGGCATGTATTAATAATTTAGTTTTTTAATTCACTGAACTAAAAAATTTAAATAAAAACAAAAGCATATTAGCCTATATTTGAATACCCAATTATAATGGTCACTTTCATAAAACTACACATGTAGGTTTAAAATTCCACATATGGCACATTTATTGTCCAACAACAAATATTTTAGAAATATGTATACTTTAGCCAGAATTATTGCGTTCTATTACGTTCCGTCTGTTTGGTGCGCGTCCATGCGGGTCAATGCGAAATTTTTGCGGAGATTAACATGCAGAAGGCTCGTCGTCTCCTGACAGCAAAATGGACATATTTGCATGACTTTCTAACATTTACAGATGGAGAATATACCTGTGAAATGTAAGTTATGCACTGAGGAAAGCACCACATTTCAAACGCATGAAACACCGCAGGTATTAGTCTGTCAGCACAAGTATCTCTCAGAGCGTCTGACAGGGGCGGGCAAGCTGCTTTAAACTATACGTGTTAACTATATCTTACCAGTTATTTTAAAGCCCTTAATATAAAGTCATGTTTAGGACAAATTGTATCATGCACTTTCCCTACACCCGCTCATTCTGCGTAGGCCTACTCCGCTACTTTTCAGATGCGTTCGTATCAAACTACTGCTCCGAATGGCGTTTGCCCACCCCTTAGGACCGACTGACCCATGTTCAACTGCTGTTCACATGGAACACTTCTCCACTTCTGCCTTCAAAGCTCTCGTTTGAATATTTGCTACTACCTATCTTGCGCATTCTGTACGCCCTCACACGCTGACGTCATCAAATTGCGATCGGTTCGTGAGATCGGCCAAGTTTAGTGAGTACCGATCGAATCATAAAATATGATTATCTGCCGATACTGATCTCCGGCCGATCGATCGGAGCCATATTGCTTCTCCGGATTTTTTATTGCCGCCATAGGATCGGCACTAGCTGTAAAAGACAGGCCCTCTTCGGGAAAGGGGGCGGGGAGAAGCAGCTCATTTGCATTTAAAGAGACCCACATGAAAACAAGTGTGTTTTTGCTCAACCCCAAATAGAGGTAAATTGGACAAGCTATAATAAATGATCTGGGGGGTATTTTGAGCTGAAATTTTACAGACACATTTTGGGGACACCAGAGACTTATATTAGAACTTGTGAAAAGGGCCATAATAAGGTCCGCTTTAGTTTACTTGATTATTTACTCACTTATTTATCATTTACTTTTATTATCACAGGAAATGACGTGCACAAAATGTGAAATGTTGTCCATCATTTTGCAAGCCAAGATGGAGTTGGTGATAGAGAAAAATGCCACGTTGCAATATTGGAAATATTTCAGTTTTAAACCATGAAGGTGAGCCAGTGGATATCACACGAGCAATGTGCAAACTTTGCGCGAGGGTTAAGCCGGCGAAGGAGTCTCCAACCCCAGTCAATTATTCACTACAGAAAGTGAAATTAAAAATTGACAGAGCTTTCTTCATCTGAGGCCGCCTTCACAGTGCATATTCTCACAATGCATTATCTACTTCAACATATGCTGATAACAGTAAATACATTTTTTATTTTTTTATATTTCTCTTGTGGCACATTGCGTGCCCTTTCTGGCACAGATACAAAAGTCAACATGGGAACTGATCAATAGAAAGGTTATTCTTCATCTGTTGCTATTTGTATGTACTGTAATCAATTTCAAATAAGTCTATCATATGTTGTTGTAGAGGAGAGAAGTGAGAGAAAGTGTGTTTTTAGTGATTAAGTCATAATGCTGCTCTCAGGCCTGTTATCACACATCCACCCAAGGAGCTGAGTCAGATCGCTGCACTTGAACAGCACTCCAAAGCTCACACACATGAACACAAAGCCACGGCCAAAAATACTGCTGTCAACTAGACAAAAACTAACCAAGTACAACAGACGTAATGTATTTCTCAGATAAATTAACTCCAGTGTTTCCTATTAATTATGTAGACCCTGGCGGCCCTCTATAATCTAATCTGTCCCGCCACATTTTCATAATGAGACGAAAATATTTTTAAACTTCACCTAATATCATAAAAGTTCTCTAACAATGTGTTTTGTGCTATTTCTCCATGTCTAAGTTCACAGTGAAGGCAGCCAACTACATCTCTGCCTGTGCTGAGAGTTTAACATGCATTTGGGAATGCAATGGGACCCAGTTAAGCATTATTTTCACATGTACATAATTTTCAACAATTTTATGGACATATAATTTAAGCATTTCATTAGATTTGTGATAAGAGGCTATTGTAATTACAGAAACTCCAGATGTCCACTAAAATAAAAGCTCAAGGCCAAGGTTTAGCTCTTACAAGTGAAAAAAATTAGCATAAAAGTATTGCAATTTCATGAAAAATACATTTTCTTTCTTTTTTTTTATTTACAGTGCATTTGTTTTACAATAAATATTACTGTCTTGGGTATGATAATAAATTAAATTAATAAAATGAATAGTGCTTGACATGACAGAGCTCAAAGACGGCATGTCTGAAACAAGAGTTACACTTCTAAAAATATCTGACTGTTCATTTAACTCATGACAAAACGCCCAAGAATTCAAGGCCACAGAATCTTTGATGATTTCTGTAATTACAAGAAACTACTGTAAATTAAAAGCCCATTTCTGTCAGTAGGTAGTTGACAAGAACATCAAGCAGAGTGACACAATATACTTCATTTAAACTATTTTAACTAAAACTATTTTGAAATTCTTCAATAATTGATTCATGAACATGCAATTTTTATGACTTTATATCAAGCAATGGGTCCCACTTTTTGGCTAGCTGCTTAGTAATACTTCAGATCTGCAAGAGTGTTTAAAGTTTTTAGGGAAATCAACCGGATTACTTGGGAAATGTTTTAACATTAACAATTTACACACGTTTAAATTAAACCAAAATATACACTTTCCTTTAAAGGTGCAGTGTGTAGTATTTATGAGGATCTATGGACGGAAATGCAATATAATATACATAACTATGTTTTCAGTGGTGTATAAAGACCTTAGATAATGAACCGTTATGTTTTTATTACCTTAGAATGAGCCTACATTTCTATCTACATACACCGTGGGTCCCCTTACAGTGAAGTCACCATTTTGCATCGTCATGTAAAATGCTCTACAGAGCGCTAGCTACTCTCTGCTGCCTCAGACGACATCTTTGTCCTGTGTTGGCCACTGTAGCTTCTTTATTTGCTTCGAAAGGGAGGGGTGAGCGGTGGGCGGTTGCAATTCGCAACCTCACCACTAGATGCCGCTTAAATTTACACAGTACAACTATAAATATATAAATACATGAACTTAAAATCCTGACGCTGAATATTACAAATTAATAATAATATCAATATGATGTCCAACTTTGTGCAGTAATGCACATTACAAATTACTATAATAAAAAAAATAAATGTATTATTTAATAACTATAATATTTTTGTTTCTTAATCTATTATGCACACAGTAGAAAAATACAGAGAGAACTTCAAATTGCAATTTAAACTTCAAATACCAGAAGATATAGGATTTTTCCAATGCCTGTTCAATGTCTAAACCAAAGGAACTTGAAAGTGAAAGTTTGCTTTCTTGGCAAAACAAACATTTAAAAAGACATTAGAGCTCTTTTAGTGATGGGTCATCCATGAACTATTCGTTCATTGCGTCTGTCACCTGTCAAATGAACAAAGGACTCAGAAGGTTTGCGTAGGCGGGCGTGTTCGGGGATTTTGGCTGTTGAAAATATAACATTTAACGTCACTCAAATGAACAAAATGACTCAAATAAAGATTAGCTCATTTTGATGAACAAGTGATACAGCAAAATTATCCGATCCTCCCATCACTATCACCTTCCTAATTTTATTTAACATATTTCCATATGATAACAGAAAGATAATCTGTCATCAGCCAGGCAAATCTTTAATATTCACCTCACAATATAATAAAAAAAAGTTGGATATTACATTAACCCATATCTCTGATACACAGCCTCAGCAGAAAGAATGCCTTACCGCAAACACCATTTCATAACCAATGATCAAAATAATGTCAAGCGATTCATGGCGATAAATGCAGACAAAAATGTCTGCATACTTAAAGGGTTAATTCACCCAAAACAGAAAATTCTGTCATTAATTACGCATCCTCATGTCATTCCAAACCCGTAAGACCTTTGTTCGTCTTCGCAACACAAATTAAGATATTTTTGATGAAATCTGAGAGCACCCTCCATAGCAATTTAATTACCACTTTCAAGGCTCAGAAAGGTAGTAAATACATTGTTATAATAATCTCCTATGTTGGCCAGCTCCTGCGTCAGCATCACACGCATGCATCATGGTGCTCACGTGAACAGCATCGGCCAATGGCAAGCTTGTTTACTACGTTAACAACGTAGGAAGAAATTGTTGAATAAAGCCGTTGTTTTTGCGTACAAAAAGTATTCTCATCGCTTCATAAAATGAATACTGTACTACACTGTAGTCACATGGACTATTTTAACAATGTTTTTACTACCTTTCTGGACCTTGAAAGTGGTAACAAAATAGCTGTCTATAAGGGGTCAGAAAGCTCTCGGATTTCATCAAAAATATATTCATTTGTGTTCTGAAGATGAACAAAGTTCTTACGGGTTTGGAACAACATGAGGGTGATAAATTAATGACAGAATTTCCATTTTTGAGTGAACTAACCCTTTAAACTAGTCTGCATCCATGTACATTGCCCTCAGAAAAGTATCTGGACTCACTTACTCTCTGAATGTGATATCATTACAAGCATACATACATATATATATATATATATATATATATATATATATATATATATATATATATATATATATATATATATATATATATATATATTGTTAATGCAACGAATTAAAAATAAATGTGTGTGGATTAAGCATCCAAATCACTAATCTCTATAGATATATATTTTGGAGCCACTGTACCACCATCATTACTGTTAAATCATCATAAACAAATTTATTTTTTAATGAGAATGGTGGCTTATACCAAGTCACCGTGACCATAGTTTTAAAGTAGTAGTGTAGTAAATATGTTTGTTTTTGTTTTTTTGGCAGAAGGGCCTGAATATGGAGACTGACAATGCAGCACTGGGAATGAATTAACATTTTATCATTGTTATTTATCCTAAATATACAGGCAACACAAAGTCGTTAAATAAGGCTTTAGGTGCTCAATTTGCAACACTTAGGTTTCATAATAATGTGTTGCGATGCAGAACAGCAGGGTTGAGGTTGTGTGTTTGTGAGGAGGCCCCCTGTGTGTGTGGCCTTCACACACACACACACACACACACACACACACACACACACACACACACACACACACACACACACACACACACACACACACACAACCTCCAATTACCCACGTAATTCTTTCCATCCCTGATCGATAAACAACAGCGAATTAGCTACAACCATGAGAAAGACATACGAACTCATTCAGGACTGGAGACATAGAAATAACGCAATAGTGGTAGTTGTGCGTGTGTTTGCGAAGCTACAGAGCGCTAGCTTTAGCAGGAGTGGGCTGTATCTCAAAACCTAGCGAGCTCACTACATAGACGGCTTTCTAGGGCATCACAGGGGGCGTGTACACGGGACGCATTCTTGCGTATAAGACAGAAACCGAATGGCACCGAACGCAGCGTTTCAAAAAACGCTTATGACACAACGGCAAAAACGTTCGCGTTTTGTGTGAATGTAACGTTACGATATACGACGACTGTCTAGGCAGCTTACTAGGTTTTAAGTCACAGCCATGGTCATGATGCACAAACACCATGATTATGTACATTATTATATATTAACGCTTTTAAACGCATTTGGCTGCGATCTTAAATAAATAAACAGATTTAGTTAATCGGGTCAAATGTATTTTATACATGTATTCATTGTATATTTATCTAATACTCTTATAAAGCTGTCATATCTGTGTCATGCATATGCGTTTCTGGTTTATAGTGCTATAATAAAAAAAAAATTGTGAAGAATTTATGTTCTTTTCATATTCAGTCCATTATAAACAGCCTGACCCAATTAAACGACAGCGTATGTGAAGATGCTTAAATGAATGGCAGTAAATGAAGCAGGATTTGGGCCTGTTGTTTACCTCTAAGGACAGGTGAATGAGGGCAGCGCTCGGGTGAGCTCCTGTGTTCCGGAGGAGAGCGCCTCTGCCGCGGGATCAACCGACCGTCCAGCGAGCCGTTTCCTGCCGGACTGGCGAGCGTCGGGCTGCCGGGACTGGAGCTGCTGTGCTGGGCTGCTGCGGTCGGTTCTGTGTTGCTTCCGACTGAGATGGAGGAGGAGAAGGAGGACGCGGGAGGGCGGGTCGGGCTGTGCTGCTGATTTCCACGCAGGAGCTGGTAGGGCACCGTGGCGCGAATGGGCTGCAACCGGCTCGTGTTGCCGGCGGAGGATGATGATGATGATGCTGCTGAGGAGGAGGAGGAGGAGGAGGTGTTGATGGGGGACCCGTCATTGCTGCGCCTGACCCGAGCCGAGTGCACAGGTGATGCTGACATGACTAAACCGAACTTTGTGGTAGTTTTACTGCAAAATACGCCAATAAATACCTTCCCAAAGCCTTCATTAATTCATTAACTAAACTCAAGACATTAATTAAACTTCGTATTAAACGTCTTATAAATGCTAAAAAAAAAAGAAAAACAAAAGCAGAAGCTTATTTTAATGTTGGTGTAGTGCGCTGAAATTGTAGCTTCCCTGAACAAAGTTTTTGTCCTTTAGTCATGCAGATGATTTGTTGACGTTAACTTGCCCTTAAAATGAGTCAGGGGTTCTTCCTAGTCTGGAAACCTAAAAAAGTTGACGCTGAAAAAATATTATCCCGACTGTCGTGTGTCTCAGCACCCCTCTTGTGTTACTCCAAATGACAGGCACTTCAGCGGCACAGTCACCGAGGCGTGTGGGCGGGAGCGTCCGGCGCTCTCACGACCTCTGATTGGTGCGCCGCATGATCGAAATAAAATATGAGTGGTTGGGCGAAAATGATGGACTCAGAAGGAGCCAATAGAGTCATTGTGGTTCAGAACGTTTGGGATTCTGTCTTGCTATTGGTTGAGACAGTAAACTGACAGACTAATCTAATGGTACAAAGTACAAACATTAATACTAGATAACACACAGATGGTGTAACGGATTTAACTGTAAGCAATGCAAAGAGCATAAGACGACATACGAGCTCTAAATGTAATTTACAAAACGTATTAATTGCCATTTAACTCGAAGGTTGAGCTGTATTCTCAGGATAATTGTCACATGTATTCATTTATTCCGTAATTTAAAAGGTTTTTGGACAAAACGATGATGTGACTTTTTTGTTGCTTTGTATGTGTTGTCAAATCGATTAATCGCATCTAATATAAAGTTCGTGTTTACATAATTATTATACACACATATATCATGTATATATTTCGAGATTTGTAATAAATCCTTGTTGTGCTAAATAATTTTTGCAATCTATGTCCATACAAAACAGCAAATTGCAACAAAACAATGATTTTAATTAAACAACATCATTACAACAGAATTTTGCATAAACGTGGGATCAGAATCAATGAGGAATTCTATAAGAAGGAATCCATAGAGATAAGGTGATGGCGTAATGTTTACCTGAAAAAAGTGGCATTTAATTATTTAACACACATTTTAAAAGGGCAAAGACAATGCAAACGTTGATTACGTCAGTAGTGTTTTGAAAAGGACAGTTCAGTGACCGAGATACATTAGGATGAACCTAGTAACCTTATTAAATAACTGTATCAAACAAATCAAAACAAAGACCAATAAAATATATAATTTTTAATAAACAAAAATTTGATTTGATATCAAGAAAAAAAACTAAACGCTATCAAGTAAAGTACAGAGGATGTAAAGGAGACACAGCTAAACCTGAGTGCATTGTGTAAATAGCAGCACGCACTATAAAACCCATCCATTAACCGAAATTCAGATGAAAGAGAAAAAAAACAGAAAAAAAACAGATCAACAACCATGTGGCCTATTCAAACAGAACAGTAAATCCTATTAAAATCCATGTGCATGTTTTGCAATCAAACATTGTTCAGAATACATATCTGCCTCCCAAAATGGGGCGTTATCTTTAAGCAGAACTTCAAAACTTCATGCATAAAAACAAACAACAGCAGAGGTATGCAATGGTCACACCAAAAAGACAAAACAAAATATTATATATATGCACACATTTACAAACAAAGGGATATAATAATTGGCCTATTTATAATGAGCACTTCAATGTCCGTCTCTCAATTTTAAGTGCAATCCTTTCACTTAAGGTGATATGTGTAATTTTTGTGATGTATAAATACTTCATATCCCAACTTAATATGCAGAAACAACGACAAGTAAGCTATATTCTATACTGATTCCCCTGAAAACTGTAAACACTGCATCACTAATCTAAACATTGTTCTTTTTGAGCATTCCGAACAGCCCGGCAAAGCAACACTGACTCAACCAATGGCATCAGTTTAGGGCGGGACTATCCGTTTGGTTGACCAGTAGCAGACAGGGGAGAGTTTTTGCTACACCTTTAAGGTTTATTGGTACTCACTGGAGTTACAGCAGATAGAGTGGACTAGCCAAAAGGTCATTATGATTGCCATTTTTAATATATATTTAAAAAAATATAGTTTATATTTGAATTAAATACTTTATCTATCATCCAATTATTTATTTTAGATATGTTTATAGAACTACATTGCTGGGTGACAGATTCCTATACAATCATTATTTCTATGTATTGACTGCTTTAAGTGAACGATCTGAAAGCAGACTTATTGAAACCGATTCCATAAATTACATTAAGTCTTTGCAGAACTAAGAAAAAACTGAGGAAGGTCAACGCAGACTGCGATGTCTGAATGAAACATCAAACAACCCAACTCAACTACTAACAAGCATAGCAGTTTCGAAACAATTTCAGCATGTCATTTTATGCTACAGAACCCCACCGAGTCAAAATGCTAAATTGCACAGAATTTACACCCGTAAAATTTGAACTACATTTGAAAAATGTAAAGCCATAGGTCATCTTATAAATGCTCATCTACTGTTTTTAAACGAGGCGGTAACGCTCATCTCGCACAATCATGGGTAATATCCTGAGAGACTGTAAACCATCATGATGTGAACTTATTTAAACTAAATTGACAATATGTTAGTTTGAGCCCAACACCCTATAGTTAGTGACCGATTTTTGTCAGCTAACTGAAACTAGATCTTCATTTATTTAATAGGCAAGCGGTTAAGGAGAATCTTGACAACCAAAGGCTCATAGTTCATCACTTGTTACAACTGTGATATATAACTGATGGGCTAAGAGTCACGGCTCACAAAGCACAGAGTTCTCCAAGGAGAAGTCATAACGAAAGTTGGCTAGTTTGTCATTTATGTTGTGAGGCAAGGTGATATCTGTTACAAAGGGCAGGCCTGCCTGCATGGCCAGGATGTGTGGCGCTAAAGTGAACGGTATATCTCCTAGAAGTTCAGGGAGAGCAGGGGTGGCGTCTACACCGTGCGTTTCTGAGGACATCTTAGCAGATGTGGGCTGGGTGGAAGGCTGAGCCGTCTCTGTAAATCCTCTGTTCCTGATGCTGGATGGCTGAACAAAAAGAAAGAAAATCCACAGTGAAAACTGAGAAACCGGATCTGTTGAAGAGCAGTACTGTTATTATATTCATCACAGCATGTGTGACTCAACTATGCTACCATTTACCAAACTGCCACTGTGTTTAGCTCTTTAAAACCTCATTCATGCTGAATAAGTTCAGCATTTACTCATTATTATCATCATTAAGGTCAGGTGATATGATACCGGTATGCCAGGTATTTCTTTAGTATTAATTGTTATTAGTTAGAGTGACTTGCATGAATGAGTCAAAACATTTTTGCCTCACATCAGTACACCCAAAAAGAGAAAAGAGAGTCTGCACTGCAGCCACAGAGCTGAGAAATCTGGTCTCGTATGAGGTGGAAGAGGATTCATTACAGCCCTGAAACAGCACGATGAAGGAAGTCACATGATGTACCACAACTAGAGCTGAACTTCAGGTACAACTAATAATGCACGGATGTGCAGAGCAGTACAGCATATAAATGAACTGTAAAACATTTAAAACTGTTTGTAAATGGAAGTGAATTAATTTTATCAAGAAAATTAACAATTCTCCTCTCATGGGGGAACTATACTAATGTTCAAAAATTTTGGGGTGTGTATATATATATATTCCGTGCCATGCATGATTTCAAACCATGACGTCTTAGTGTATTACCAACAGTAACCTTGGAAACGGTGGTCCCAGCTCTTTTCAGGTCATTGACCAGCTCCTCCCGTGTAGTTCTGTGCTGATTTCTCACCTTTCTTATGATCATTGAGACCCCACAAGGTGAGATCTTGCATGGTGCCCCTGTCCGAGGGAGATTAACAGTCATGTTTAGCTTCTTCCATTTTCTAATGATTGCTCCAACAGTGGACCTTTTTTCACCAAGCTGCTTGGCAATTTCTCCGTAGCCCTTTCCAGCCTTGTGGAGGTGTACAATTTTGTCTCTAGTGTCTTTGGACAGCTCTTTGGTCTTGGCCATGTTAGTAGTTGAATTCTTACTGATTGTATGGGGTGGACAGGTGTCTTTATGCAGCTAACGACCTCAAACAGGTGCATCTAATTTAGGATAATAAATGGAGTGGAGGTGGACATTTTAAAGGCAGACTAACAGGTCTTTGAGGGTCAGAATTCTAGCTGATAGACAGGTGTTCAAATACTTATTTGCAGCTGTATCATACAAATAAATAGTTAAAAAATCATACATTGTGATTTCTGGATTATTTTTTTTTAGATTATGTCTCTCACAGTGGACATGCACCTACGATGACAATTTCAGACCCCTCCATGATTTCTAAGTGGGAGAACTTGCAAAATACCAGGGTGTTCAAATACTTATTTTCCTCACTGTATGTATATATATATATATATATATATATATATATATATATATATATATATATATATATATATATATATATATATATATATATATATATATATATATATATATATATATATATATATATATATATATATATATATATATATATATATATATATATATATATATATATATACATATATATACACACACACATACATACATACACACACACACACATACATACATACACACACACACACACACACACACACATTTGTTTTTGTGAAATGTGAGGACATTCCATAGGCGTAATGGTTTTTATACTGTACAAACCGTATTTTCTATCCCCTTACACTGCCCCTACCCCTAAACCTAACCCTCACAGGAGACTGTGCAGTTCACTTTCTGTGAAAAAAAACTTGTTCTGTGTGATTTATAAGCATTTTGAAAAGTGAGGACATGGGGAACGTCCTCATATTTCACCCTCTTTTTGTAATACCTATGTCATACCCATGTCATTATACACATTTGTGTCCTGATATTTCACGAAAACATGCCCACACACACACACACACACACACACACACACACATGCACGGAACCCACACAAGGTTCCCACACCTTAGTTAACTTCAAATTCAAGGACCCTTCAAGGACTTAACAGGTCCAAAACCCTCAACTTCAAGGACTTAATGTGGGGACCCATTTCAAGTGAGAGCAAGGTTACATCGGTGTTACCTTTTTTTTGCATTCATTGTTGGCCATATGACAGAGATCTGATAATCTATTTGTTGTTTTTCTGTTTTGCATAAAACTGAAGAATATTCAGTACATTCAGTACTATGCTCACAAACACAGATTTAGACAGATTTGTGAACAATATTTGAGAGAAATAGGCCTTTTGTGTACATAGAAAAAGTCTTAGATCTTTCAGTTCAGCTCATGAAAAATGGGGGGCATAAACAAAAGTTTTGCATTTATAATTTTGTTAAGTGTATATATATCAATCAAATAAACGCTGTTCTTTTGAACTTTCTATTTATCAAAGAATCCTAAAAAATGTATCTCAGTTTCCACAAAAATATTAAGCAGCACAACTGTTTTCGAATATTGATAATAATCAGAATTGTTTCTTGAGCAGCAAATCATCACATTAGAATTATTTCTGAAGGATCGTGTGACACTGCTACATCACAGGAATATATTACATCTTAATATATATTCAAACAGAAAACAGTTTGTTAAATTGTTATAAATTTCACATTATTACTGTTTTGGTTTTTACTGTATTTTTGATCAAATAAATGCAGCTTTGGTGAGCATAAGAGACTTTCCAAACCATAAAAAAATCTTACCGACCCAAAACCTTTGGATGGCAAAGCAGATTCTAAAATATATAATAGTTTGGGTGTAGTGGTGTATAACATAATCAGCTCAAATACACCATTAAGAGACACTGTCATTCCTGTGCATTATTTATCAAGGTCAAATGTGAAACTAAATGCTCAAAAAGATGTTAATTTGTTAGTGATTAAATGAGCAAAGCTTTCAATTCATAGACACTTAAGATGGTGCTTTTGCCGCAGGTAAATATAATCTGGTTGTCATAGTTGTAGAGGTTGTTTCACACTCTTACCTTTCCTGTTTGTCTTATATGCGTGCCAAACACATGCCAGACAGCGAATGATGATCTATTAATGTCAGTTCTTTACTGTAACATGAGACTGGTACAATACATAGAGGGAGAAGCAAAAACCCTGAACAACTAACTGAACTAAATAAGGTGGAACCCAACTCTTAAAGTGGATGGTGATCGAAAGCTCACCAGCCCCAACAAAGGCTAAAAAGCACCATAAAAGCAGTTCATATGACTTGCACTAAAATCCAAGGCTCCTGAAACCATATGATAGCTGTGTGAGAAACAGACTAAAATTTTATTCACTCAGAATTTAATCTGCTCCTTGGAAATATTAGTCTCTATTCATACTCACTGAATGGAAAAAAGTAGCTTGGACATTCTGTATTTTGCTTTCCATTGCTTTGTGCTTTCTATTGCTTTTTTTATTCCGCTAACTCCTTTTGTCTTTCGTTGGGGGGGGGGTCTATCAAAACTCATGCCAGTTTTGATAGACAACTCAAGTAATTGATTACAATCCTCAGCTCTTCCTTTAAGCATCTGAATGAGGTTTCAGAATGGCAGCTTTGTGTAGCTCATGACACACGGTTTGTGGTTCGACTAAGTCAAAGAACTGCTAATTTAACTCTTTGATTATTTCTGTGGATGTGCTTTTGTGGCATTTAACGTCTATCCTATAAAGGTGTCATTCTATTCCTGTCCATGTTTTGCATGTAGTGACAATTTGTTGAAATGGGCGGGGGGATTTTGGATTTTGTCCATTGGGAACTGATTGGATGCTGCGACGATCTCATGTTAGTAACAGGTTGCTGGGGGGAGGGGGATTATTGTCCCGGTGCACACGTCATCAGAGAAGAGTGTTGTTACGAGAGGGAGAGGACGTTAATGTGTTTTTAAAGATTATCTGCGACATGAATAAAAAAATAAAACAAAAATGATGTGCAGTTGTGCACAGTTAAATCATTTATAATAAACACTGCACCATACCATTCCATAAACAATAAGAATTTTATATTTTGATTTCATTGTGACTTTAACAACAAGTGATAGTTCACCCAAAAAAGAAAATGACTAATTTCTCATTTCGTTCCAAACCCATACCGCTTTCGTCTTCGGAAATCACAAATTAAGATATTTTTAATGAAATCTGAGAGAATCTAGATTCTATTCACCCAAAACTCAGACGGTTCAAAATGTTCATTGAGAGCTCGTAAAAGTTACCCATATTAATTGAGTGGTTTCCTAAAAAATATCTTAATTTGTGTACCGAAGATGAATGAAAGTCTTACGGGTTTGGAACGAAATGAGAGGGAGTAAAATAAATGACAGATTTTTAATTTTTGGGTGAACTAAACCTTTAAAGCAGGGGTGTTCATACTCGGTCCTAGAGGGCCACTGTCCTGCAGAGTTTAGCTCCAACTAGCCTCAAAACACCTGCCTGGAAGTTTCTGGTATGCCTAGTAAGACCTTGATTAGCTGGTTCAAGTGTGTTTAATTAGGGTTGGGGAGCTAAACTTTGCAAGACAGCTCCAGGTGCAGGATTGGACACCCTTGCTTTAAATCATTGTGCTGTTTTTGTGATCAATGCACCTGTAATCCAGGAACGGTGTGACCTCTTTGGAACTCACAGGCAATTCTTTGGAAACTCAAACTCACATAGACAGCTGATGTTTTTCATGTGGTTTTTCCATTATTTTGTCCACATGATTGTAAAACGCACATGTCCTGTCCACAAGTCAACTCTAATAACTGACTCCAGGCTTTGGTATTTTGCGAAAGCCTCTCATATTCAAAGAGAAAGAGTGAGACTGAGCGTCTTTCATTATCCATATGTCTCCAGGCGGTGCGGTGGAACAGATTGCTGAATGGCAGCAGCACATGTTGGCACTGCCACCTGGCACCTGTCACACACCCGCTCGGCCAGTGTAACTCAAGGGGCTCTTTCTCTCTTCGGTGCTGTTGCGCGGCCAGCACACACAGCATATGGAAATCACGCCGGCCCGCTAACACAGACGACTCTATGAGTGATCCTTAAGATTTAATTACTCTGTTCAGGATCAGACTGAAAACGTAGCATACAGTGTGTGTCTACTGATACTCGGCTCTAAGCAAAGAATGTTTTGCTGTTTTATCATCCTCCAGGTCAAAATGGTAAGTTTGATCACTTAGAAAAGTAACAGCACACCTTTCCTCAACAAGCATGTACATCATTGTGTTTTTATACAACCGGGTGCTAGTTCAGAGCCAGTGCTAGTGCCAGTTTGGAGTTGGTTCGACTGACGAGCCTTCTAAGAACCGGTTTGCCTTTCCACATGCTAGAGAGCCACCACAGAGCCAGGTCTTACGTCACTGTATACGTCTCATCTTTCGTAGCAACACTAGCGAGGCAGCGGGAAACTAGGCCTGTCGCGATTGGGCGATACAATCGACTGCGTCGATGCTGTTAATCAGTCGACATCAATATTTTTAGTCGACTGGGTAAGTTGGGTACGATACGAAATTGTATTAGTACCAGTACTTTAAAAATGACAGCACTCTAATAAGAGCAGTATTTCTTAAAGTGTGTCGATGTGTAACAGCAGGAGCGAGAACGTGTGTGTGAGCTCTGCTTCCACCGTTCACTAAACAATGGAAGCAGAACAGTCAAGCAACAGAAAAGTCTGCGGTGCGGCCAGACTCTGACCTAAAGCGTGCGCAGCCGCACACATGCCTTTCACTCAGACAGATCGCAACACCAGTTTAGCGGATTATTGGGTTTGAATGGTAAAAAAATATGTAAAAATGCACGCCCTGGCGAGTATGCGGGTAAATGCAGTCGGATATGTCTTTAATGAACGTATACAGGGTTGAATGAGAAATTGGGTGTTACAATGAATTTGGTCCGTGCAGCTCTTAAAGGGCCGGACCTATTTTGTGTGAAGCAGGGCAGGGCAGGAACATGCCGGCCAAGTGAGTTTTTAGGGTTTTTTAACCTTAAAACAATGATAAAACAATGAATAGTAATTTCTGTCATATTATTCAATTACTTTTACAGTTTCTTGCCATGGTATTGATTCAGTATCGGTATTGAGGTATTTTAGTCTGGTATCGTATCGAAGTCATAATTTTGGTATCGTGACAACACTATTCTATATTATAAGCATTCACTGATATTCTCTTTTTTTTTGTTATGTTGGTTTACAAATGTGTACCTTTTTACATTTTTACTCTTTTAGTTTTGCATTTCGTCATGGGCTTGTTTACATTTATACTTTTTTTATAGTACACTACTGAAGGCCAACGTTGCAAGTTAAATTAAATGTTTTTAAGTAAAATTGTAGAAAATTATTGTGATAAATTAGTCGATCGATTAATCGATAAATTAGTTGATAGATTAATCCATATAAAAATAGTAGTTAGTGGCAGCCCTACGGGAAACACAAATACACCAGGCTTGTTCGAGATGCATCAGCGCTGCACAGACCGATCAGTGTATTATATAAAATTATATGCACAGCGCCGATGCATCTCGAACAAGCCTTCCATCAACAAGGGCGAACGTTGCGTTACTATTGATGCACATGGCTTTACGATCCTACATCGGCATCAAAACACAGCTTGCAATTTCTATAGATGGAGATTACAATCGAGCAGCTATTAGCTCAATTAGCTGCTATTTTAAAAATGGCGGTCACAAGTTTGTGTTCGTCTTGTTGGGCACGGTAACCCCGCCCCCAGCCCCTGACGCAAGCGGTTCTTACTTCTAGTCCAGCAATGTTTTGGTGCTACTTAAGAACCACTTTTCCTGGTTCAGAGCTGGTGCTTTGGGCGTCGAAAGACAAAGAACCGATTTGAAACTAGGATCTGGCTCCGAACTAGCACTCAAACTGGTGGAAAAGGGGTAACAGAAGTCACTTTAAAAATTGGCAGTTTTCTCTTGTTCAACATGGCAAATTCGCCTGACCAACTTAAAAGCCCCAATGTACTTCAAGCAAAATCGAAGAACGAACTGATGTGAGGTAATTTCAAACAAAATCAGGCCGAAACGAAGTTCGTTCACGTATTTCAAACTTAATTTAAACGAAAAAGAACTTCAAAGTGGGGCCTTAAACCTGTTGCAGATCTTTCTGGGAAAATATTTTTGCCCTCACAGGAAATTCCAGATTGCATGGATTCCTGATAAAATGACTGAATTTTGCCCATGAACATTGGCTGAATAACAGTAAATTTGACTGCACCTTGAAAGTTGTCTATATGATTCTGACTTATGATGTGCCTGTGCACTAAGTCTTCTGCTATGTGATAGATTTACGTGAGGAACATTTAAGTTGGTATTCACTGATAATCTTGCCCTCCAGTGAGCTATTAACCAGTGCTTGGAGAGTGTCTTTGCGTGTTTTGGTTCTTTTGCTGTTGTAGTTTGTAAGGACCATTGAAATATCTGAAATCATTTGGCAAGGTGTTTGAACAGTAATGCAGTCAAGACCTTCCTGGAACTACTTTTGCCTTGCGCTTTCCCTGAAAATAATTACACACCTTAGAAAGTCCGTCAACCAATCAGATTCAAGCATTCAACTGCCCCCCTGGTATAATTTGAATTAATTTGTACATGTTTGCTTATGCATGCCCTACTGATGGTTAAGTTCAGGGGTGGACTTTCATGCTTTTCCATACGAATCACATTGTACAAATGACAAATTGTACAAAAATAGTTACATTCTCACATTAACAGCTCACTGGAAGGGAAGATTGTAAGTGAATGATGACTTAAACTTTGTTTGAAGTTTGTTGTCATGCTGTCATTAAGTATTTGTAACTATGGATCACTCTCAAGAGAAACAAAACTCACCTTAGATGGTTGTACTATTACATTTGTTGCAGGCTGCTCAATGTTCATGGATTGAATCTTCTGTCGCTGGTCCTCGAGAGTTTCACCTGAAAGGCAAGGATTAAAAACAACGAATAGTTTTAAAATCAAACAGAGAAGAAAGGCATATTATTTAGCACATAGCGATTCCCGACACAGATCATGGACCCTTTATGGCAACGGCTTAATTTTCAAAAATAATTACTTTTCCTCTACGGCCAAGACAATAATGTGGATTAACTAACAAGGTAGATTACATTATTATATTACCAAGCATTCCTTCTAGGTACTTACAGCCACTATCAACAACATTACTTGACAGAAACCTGCAACACCTTGGAATCATAACTAGACCGAACTCTGTGTAACATAAAAAGACATTCTCTTTGCAGGACCCATTCTTTCCTCTAAAGCATCATTACATCTCTTTCCTGTCTGGAGTTGCAGATGGTGTAATTCCTTCTTGAAAATGAAACCCAGTCTCTTCCTGTTGCTCCTAAGAATCACACAGCTGAATGTCTTGGTGATCGTCTGCTCACCTCTGGGGCCTTCACACACACACACACACACACACACACACACTACGACTCCTCCCTGTTATTATGAACACCTTCACAACACCTACACAAATAACTCCCTCTGGGATGGTGTCCATTGTTTATGTTCTGGGAAAAAGCTTGTATGACTTGCGTCTAAAAGGGGTCACCAGGTCTTGATGTTAGTTGCGAGTAGCTGTTCCTCTTGGACTGCAGTTTCCAACTGCATTATGAGGTGGGTCACATACTCTACTTTAATCTGTTGCATGGGCAATGGACTCGTCCTCATGTCGTTTCAAACTGCCATCTCCAAATGACAATTAATTATTTGCTGCAAAACACTAAGTGTGAATTTCTTATAAGACCTTCCATATACCAACAGGAAGTATTGCACCGAATTTTTTTTTTACCAAAACCAAAACCAAAATTCAAGTTTAATTTAATTTTTATGTGGATTTTTTTTGTCGAAAATAAAAGGTTTTATCGCTTTTTAGGGTGATGAAACAAGGTGTAGCAAAGTTCTTCGACAGTGAGCTGCTTCTTGATATTTCAGCCAAACAAATTTTACATATTGCAACTTGACGAAGGCTGAAACAGAAAAAAAAACTTTTTGGTTGCCAAAATTTTGGTGCATCACTAACAGGAAGTTACCTGATCAGTTTATGATCAGATTGGACAAAATGGCTATTTATGTTGGCCCACTTGTTATATCCTCCTGAGACCCAGCAATGGATTTTTTCCTCTGTAGAGGACATTATATTTTAGCAAATTTCTTTGAGACCACATAAGTCTGGATGTCCCGTAAAGAGCATCAGGGCTTTTTAGAGATACCAAATGTTTGAAGGTTTCACCTCCCTCTCATTGGTCTTTAAATATAACTGACATTGTCTGAATGACTAAATTCAGCACTCTTATGGTAATATGATAATATTTTGTAATTATTTAAATCTGACTAGTTCAGTCGTAAACTAGTTTGTCGTAAATTAACATTTCAAGACAACTTTAGAGGGGTTTCTTTCAAATCTGAATATGACTTTTCTATTATGAGACATGGACACCAGGACTTACAGCATGCTTATAAGACATTTTAGGATGACAATAATAAGTGAATAGGGAATAAATTATATATCAATATTCCTTAGCCTGACAAGCCAGACCCACATCAAGATGTTGGGTCTGGGAACTAACCATTGGCAGGGCTCAATTCGAGGGGCGGGATAAATGGTTGTCTTTCAAATTCCCTCTGCACGCAATAGGATAGCACTACAACCAACCAGAGCAACGAAGAAGGTGAAGTGAAGCTAGTTGATAGATTAAACTTTTGCCGTATCAGTAAAAAAAAAAACTCTCAACAGATCTTACATTTTAAAGAATGACTTCAGTGCTGTTCTTTTCTCAAAGAAAAGCTTAACTCCAAGTCTTCCAGAGTCACGGCCAAAGCCGATTCGAAAGGTCACAGTTCGCCAGCTTCTTTGTTTACAAGTAGCACATAGAACTGGCGCAACTCGGCCGTCATTGTTCACCCACCGACTCTATACACGATGTGATTGACCTGACTAGAGTTTGGTTTTTCCAGCTCGCAAGCCAGTTGCTAGACAACCTGGCTGCAAATTATATTTGCTGCCGCTAGGGTGCGTCTAGATTTCAAGGCTAAATATTCCTATGAAATATGAGATGCTATGAAAATGTTGCCAAGTTACTCTCATTTTTATAGCTACTTCTTTTTTCCATTACATGTTGCCCAAAGAACACAATAATATGCTAATTAGAGACAATGACTAGATACATTGTATATAGTGGGAAAACCCCTTTTTGGCTACGTTTACACAAAAAAAAAAAAAAAAGGTTCTATATAGCACCAAAAATGGTTCTTCGTCGTAATCATAGAGGAACCACTTTTGGTGCTATATAGCACCATATCTTAACATGTTCTGTATATGGTAGTGCCGTAGTGGTGCTATATAGCACCTTAGTTAGCGGTGCCATATAGCACCTTAGTCAAAGAACCGGTGAAGAACCTCTGAAGCACCAAAATTGGTGCTATATAGCACTTAAAAAGGTTCCCCTATGATTACGAGCCAAGAACCATTTTTGGTGCCATATAGAAGCTTTTTTTTTTAGAGTGCATATCAAGTCATTCTCTAATATCTTTCATATCATAGATGAGAATCTTTGTACAAATCTCTGTGCATAGTTTGGTTTAGGTGGAAGTTTCAGGTGGAGTCCTGAAAACCTTATATTAAACGCCTATTAAATGCAGGCACTAGTATGCATACAAAAAAAGTATATAAAAATATATAATTTTTTAAACATCTAAACATTATTTTCATATCAGTTTTACAAAGGACAAGTTATATAAAAACATAGCCTGGAATCTAAAAATTGACTGGTATACTGAATATAAAATGTAATAGAAAAAACTGTGAGTCTTGTAATCATTTTCTAATTAACTGAGTCATTGTGTCCTCTACATAGGGCACTATATTACCAAAAGTATTGGGACACTCCTCCAAATCATTGAATTCAGGTATTCCAATCACTTCCATGGCCACAGGTATATAAAATCAAGCACCCAGCAATGCAGACTGCTTCTACAAACATTTGTGAAAGAATGGGTCGCTCTCAGGAGCTCAGTGAATTCAAGCGTGGTACTGTGATAGGTTGCCGCTTGTGCAATTCCATTAGTGAAATTTCCTCACTACTAAATATTCCCCGGTCCACTGTTAGCGGTTTTATAACAAATGTGGAAGCAATTGAAAACAACAGCAACTCATCCACAAAGTGGTAGGCCACGTAAAATCACAGAGTGGGGTCAGCGCATGCTGAGGCGCACAGTGCGCAAAAGTCCCCAACTTTCTGCAAAGTCAATAGCTACAGACCTACTAACCTCCAAACGTCAGATAAGCTCATGAACAGTATCTAGAGAGCTTCATAGATTTTGGTTTCTATGGCCAAGCAGCTGTATCCAAGCCTTGCATCACCAAGTGCAATGCAAAGCATTGGATGCAAAGCACGCCGCCACTGGACTCTAGAGCAGTGGTGACGTGTTCTCTGGAGTGACAAATCACGCTTGTCTGTCTGGCAATCTAATGGACGAGTCTGGGTTTGGCAGTTGCTAGGAGAACGGTACTTTCCTGACTGCATTGTGCCAAGTGTGGGGATTATGGTGTGGGATTGTTTTTCGGGGGTTGGGCTTGCCCCCTTAGTTCCAGTGAAAGCAACTCTTAATGCTGCAGCATACCAAGACATTTTGGACAATTTCATGCTCCCAACTATGTGGGAACAGTTTAGGGGTGGCCCCTATCTGTTCCAACATGACTGTGCACCAGTGTAGAAAGCAATGTCCATAAAGACATGGATGAGCGAGTTTGGTGTGGAGGAACTTGACTGGCCTGCACAGAGTGACAGGCAAGTCAGGTGTGCCGTGTAAAATGATCAAAAACTTGGTCAAATTCCCGTCTAAGCTAGATTTTCATTAAATGTTAATAATGACACATGCACGTGTTATCAAAAATGTGCCGTGGCGAGAAAAAAAAAGGTTGGGAAACACTACTCCAAACAAAACAAATGTTAAAAAAAATCCATGGGTCTCAGGAGGTTATGTTAAACAGTTTTTGCTAGTTAATAATTTTAATAGCTAATATCACCGAAAAACAAACTGTAGCACAATTATTGAATTGATTCACTGGAGGCCTTTAGGTTACACACATATATCTGAAATAGGCTATTACGCCTAATCAAAAACAATATTAAGAAAAATAGAAAACTACTCAGTGCTATAAAAATAGCACCCACACCACAACTAGAGGAACAATATCATTGGACTCACTTTTAGATCGATTGTGGAATACCACAATACTTAAAAGGTATTTAGCAGTGATATTGTCAGGCTTTTCTATTTACAGCAAAGTAAGCTAATTACCGGCACAAAATATGATAGCATTATGACAATATAATATGTAACGATAAAGTTTACAGTGGCTTCATAAATTAATTCAAAACATAAAAAAAGCTAAACACACCTGATGCACATTCCTTGTTCTTCATTTTCTATCAGTAGAGTTTAAGAACCGTGCTGTATTTTTTTGTAATTAATTAAGAGAAAGTGCACCGCCATCTTACTCCGACGAAACTGACTAACACACTTGCTGTCGTAAACACAAATTCCCACCTTGTAAATACGAACTTCCCAGGAGGACTTGAATGCACCATAAGAGGAGTTTTACAGCAGAATTGAATTTTGCATCATTCATCATTTTCCTGTTTATCACTGTAAAGTTGCTTTGAAACAATTGTATTGTATAAAGTGTTATATACATAAAGGTTACTTGACTTGACATGTGTAAGGCCCGCTAAAATCATTCCAATGGAGGCTAACGATCACGGGGGAAGGTCGCAGCGCGTTCGGTCTTTTAAGCTGGGCAAAAGGATTTAATTCCAATTCCTCTTTATCTGACTACATTTTATCATAATCTCGAATTTAGATTAGAATGCCAATTGGTTATTTGGTCATTTATTTTTAATCACACATTTAATTATTCTGTTTAACCCTTTGTTGAAATTATACCCGTTCATAATCTACTAGAGATAGTTAATAATTCCAGCGTAAGTCAGAATAGATCAAAATGTAACAATTTATTAACAGTCAGCTAAATGTATAATGCCAATTATATAATCAGTTCAAAGATAATCCCTACATAACATCAAATACTCTGAAGTAAAGAGTGAAAGATGCATACCTGATTTCTGAATATTACATAACGCTGAGTATCTAGTGGACACCCAGCGTTACGGGCCGAACTGGTTACAGTATCGCGCCCTGACCTTTCTGCCACATCGCTTTAAGTACTCAGACCAGACAGAAATCTCTTTCAAATGGAAACATGTGTTAACAATGGGAATTTACACTATCACTGTCCATTAGGCCTGTATTGTCAAGAGACCAAATGGCTGAAGCCACACCCAACGTAAGATGCAAAATATCTCCAAGCTCTTAAAACCTTTATAATTTTTTGGTTTAATTCTGTGGGGATGAGATCTTTGTACCAGTCGCACGGACACATTTCAAACGATATCAAACATGTATAATACTATATAGTGAGAATTCATATTAAACCATATAGATTTTGGGTGAATTCTGGAGGAAGGATGGGGGAAGATTCAGGTGAAAGGAAAAGCATGTAAATTAAAGCCATTCTCAGATGATTCAATCAGTGTGACGTCGTCTCGGATGGGAGTGCTAACTGTATGAGTGACTTCAGATGCTAATTTCTTTATTTTCTCAGAGCGTCCTTGTTCCTCAACCAGACATTCTGGCATATGCATATTTCTAATCTTGCACATGCAACATAAACTGAACCTTCGCTGAGCTCCAACTAATTGCCATTTTACAAATCATATATGGTCTCATTTGCACTTCAAAGTCAAAAGAAAGGAGTTTCTTTCCCCAAGAGAAGTGGATCTGTGGCACAGATAAATAATGCAATGTAAAGTAAGCCTATATTGTCTCCCTTATGTGCTGTCAGTACAATTACCACAGCGGCATACGCAAGTACCTTGGGCCTGGTCTAGTGTGCTGGAGGTGAACCGAACGAGAGGCTGCTCACTGCAGAGCCAATGAATGGAGCATGATGTCCAGCTCTGAATGTAATCTGGGCATAATGAGTGGAGCTAGAAGGTCCATGACATCCAGAGGGGGGGCACTGGACCGGACATCATTTGTCTGTGCAGTGAGCACCACTTGATATGAACTGCTCACACTTAGCAGGAATTTTGTCATATGTGCAGACTGTGATATATACATGTATGTCAATGACGATAGACTAATTGTCAACTGTGATTCCATTCATACAGTAAAAATGATCTGAACTTTCAGTTAATCAATTTGGTTTTAGAATGAGGTTGTTATTCTCATTCATAACCAAACCATATATGAACAGAACCATATTTAGCGCTCCAAACCAGACCGTCAAGTGTGTCTGCTGCTGTGCCAAGGTAGCAGTCATATGTCTGTCCTGTCAGCCTGACGAACCCCTTTGGTCTAGTTCCAGTTGAGCCAGAGCACTTTAATGTTTTCCAGGAATCATGCTTGTGTTGAGTTCATCTCCAATTCTACCCTAAAGTACTAAGACTGGGTCACATGAAGAAGGCTGCACTCTGGACCGGTTTAATTTCACAATGTTACATCACATACCGTTTGTGTTCCAGTTGCCAAGCACACTCCTTAAACCCACGGTGAAGAGTGAATAAAAGAGGTTTCAAAAATCAAAACAAACATTGAGTAATGCGCTTTGTTTCAAAAAGAACCTGAAATGCTGAGAAAGTGCTGCTGAAGATTTTGACACAGAAATCAATAGAACAATAAGGTTTGATAGATTCAAAATCGGTTTGCTGAGACTCTGTATTAAAAAAAATGTCAATTTGATTTTTTTAGGCCATGTGGTCTTTCTATAAACTTTGCCAATAGTGCAAATAGTATAATTTAATAATACCAGTTAACACATTACTCATTAATCCTTCATATAAATATCAACTTCAAATTAAAAGCATCACTCTCCTATAGTGAAATTCTCAGTTCATCTCCAAAACTGTCTCACAGCATGGTTAGCCTAAAATTGGAGAACCATAAGAGCAAAGTTGGCCAAACATCCATCTATCCTCAAATATTCAGCAGTAATTTTCCATTCCCTGGTTACAAATATTTCCTCAAACTACATAAACACATAGTGTGAGCTATTCAAATCTGGCTCAAGCCCTCAGTGAACACATCCTGCTTTTTATGAAGCAGGGGATCTCTCTTTCCCTTTGACCTACATTCCCTCTAAAATAGTTATAATACAGATTATATGGTTTCTGTCCTGTCAAATGTGCAAATATGAGATACCATGGGGCTGGGAGGCATAAAAACATAAAACCTTATTACTGCAACTAGCATACTAAAAGGTATGTAATATCATAAACGGTCAATTCTACAAATTTGTGGCATTTGACCAACACTGGCCCTTGGCCATCTGTCTCCACTTCAGGTAAAGGAAATGGTGATCTACAGAGGTACAGAGAATCCCAAATCCATGTCCTGATTGCTACTTCATATTAAAGAAAGAAACGTCAATGAGGCTAGATAGAATCTGTATTACATTTTTACCATTGATGAACTACATTCACACTGAAAGTGAGGATTGAATTATACTGCCCTCTTGTGGTAGACCGGCAATAAGCAAACATTGTTTGAATTTATAATTTACTACTAACAATATTGTAGATAGATGTATAGAGGGAAGGATAGATGGATGGATTAACAGACAGATTGACAGTCTGTAGATAAATAGACAGACAGACAGATAAATATTTAACTTTCTTATTCAAATAATAAAATAAGCTCGAATATAGACAATGATTAATAGATATAGGTTAATAGATAAGATGATGACTTACCAATGATGACAAATCCATCAGTTTCTCTCTCAGAAGATTTTTTGGCTCCATCGTTCTTGAATCCGAAAAACTTCAACATCCTGTGTGTCTGTGTTGTAAGTCACTCCTCAACACACGTGATATGCTGGTATGGAGCAGATTTCGACATCAATCGAGTGTTACAGTTGTGATTTTATTTTTCTTTATGGATTCAAAAACAATGTGATGTATATAAAGTTACAACATGAAGTCAATAAAAACTGTGCTGTTGCTTTGTTTTTCCTAGACAGCTCAAGCGACGAGCAAGTTAGCAAGCGTTACTAAAATACATTTCTGCTGAAATACAGTAAACAATAAAAATAACAATCGTTTGAGATTTGAGTGAAATGCTTTCTTACTTAAAATCACATGTGAATAATATTTCAGTTTTGTTGTGGTAAGCGAGCTGCTCGACTGAAGTTTTGTTTTTAGTCCTTGGTCCTTCCCACGTCGTGTCCATCTGCTTTTTCGCTCCGTGTGAAACCCAGAAGCGTTTCACTTGTGAGTTTCCAAAAAATATTTTAAAACAAAAATGCGACATAGTAGTTCAAGCCCACGTAGTAAAGAATCCACAATGTTTCTGTAAATAGCATGTCCCTTACTAAAAAATGTGAATATACTCGTATGTATGTTCTTATTAATTAATATGTGCGTGTGAGTCATATTTTTTTCTCTCCCATTAATCGGTTGAACAGCTGTTCCCCCAACACAGCCTCTTTCGGAAATGTCTAATTCAATGAGCTGATAACCGATAGAAGAATGAGCTGATATAAAGTAGTTATTTTAATAATGAAGAGAGAAGTATGAGTATGCAAATGGCTCGCTTTTTTGTTTTGCTATAAATGCCTACCAAATTTCTGTGGGTTGGAGAGAATGTTGTTCACTTATTTTTAATTATAGCTAACGTTTGGGGTTGACTTGGAAAGCATTCTCTGTAAATATATTTTTTAAAAAGTTGTATTATTATAATTTTTCCCAAATAATGGAATCAAACGTGGCTTATATTATGAATCTCTTTCTAATGAGGAAAAATACCAGATGCATAAACAAAAATGGGCAAAAGGAAAACCAAACGTTTTGGTATTTTTAGCAGAAATTATACATTATAGAAATGATACATTATAGCCTAGTTACTTGGTTAGAAAAATAGTAAAACATAATTATCTGTGCAGCTGAAGCTTTTAAGTTACGACCGTCTTGTAACATTTAAAGAAAACAAAAAAAAATCCATAAAGGGGGGGGGGGGATATGAGAAAGAATATGAGAAAATCGACGATCAGATGTGTTTTTTCAATGTTTTTTACTAGGAACTATAGTTAACAGGCTATTTGTTTCGAGCGGTTTTCTCTGACGCACCGGGAAGGCGGTCATCCGAAAAAACACGTCACTTGATGTAAGTTTTCCCGCGGTTCTGGTGTTTGTCTGTACTAAAGTTATTTGGGGGTTTATTTCTCGTGTAGTTTGCCCTAAACATTCGTAATGACAGGCGTTTATGAGTCCCCGAAGCCCAGAATCAATGCGTCGATGTTGTCTCAATACATCGGTCGACCAGTCTGCTTCATTGGACGCTTGGAAAAGGTATTATCTGATTATACACTTATACTCATGTCCTCGATAATGAACATTTAATAATTGTTTTACTCCGTAATGAGCCATTATTCTGTGTATAATGACAACCAAGAGTTTATGATACGGTTTATTGTATTTGAGCAGTTTTCAATATCATATTAACTGCTAGACGAGCCTTGTAATGCGATTTTTTTTTTATCTATCTATCTATCTATCAATCAATCAATTTTATTTACATAGCACAATAAATACAACAGTAGTTGGCCATTGTGCTGTACAAGAGGATAAATACATAAATATAATAATGCAATATTAAAATGAGTTTACATCAGAAGCACTAATTTGAAATCTTTAAAATCAATATATATATAAAAAAATCAAATACAGTTGTAAGCCTGAGAGAAAAAGTAGGTTTTCTACTTAGATTTAAATTCAGACTCTGTGGATACTAATCTTAAAGAAAGGGGAAGACTATTCCACAATTTTGGACCAATAATAGAAAAAGCACGGTCTTAAGTCTAGATCTCGGAACCATCAGCAGTCTTTGATTAGATGACCGTAAAGATCTAGCAGGGTTATTTAATTTCAGAAGTTCAGAAAGATATTTTGGAGCTGATCCTTTTAGGACTTTAAAAACAAAAAGCAGAATTTTAAAATCAATTCTATAGCAAACCGGCAGCCAGTGCAACGCTTGTGATATTGGGGAAATATGATTACATTTCCGTGTTCCAGTCAACAGCCTGGCTGCTGCATTTTGGACCATCTGGAGACGACTAATATTGGATTGGCTCATCCCAATATAAAGAGAATTACAATAGTCAAGTCTCTATGAAATAAACGAATGGATCACTCTCTCAAACTCTGCCAATGTTAAAAAACTCTTAGCTTTAGATAATAGTCTTAGTTGGAAAAAAACTAGATTTAATTACAGCATTAATCTGCTTGTCAAATTTAAGGGCAGAATCAAAAATAACACCCCAGGTTTTTCACAGAGTGTTTTACATTAGGGACCAAATCTCCCAGGTCACCATCAGAACTTGCTAACACATCTGTAGCAAGTATTATACACGTTGCTAAATAAAAACGTATTGGAAGGGTGTGATTTATGTCTAGTGTGTGAACATGACCGTATGGTTGTGCATTGACAGGTCCATCCATCAGGAAAGGCGCTTACGCTTTCAGATGGAGAAGGAAAGACAGCATCAGTGGAGCTCAATGATCCTGTGAGTGATCAGTTCAGCATATGATGCACCTCTGTGTATGATGTTGATATTTATTATAAAAAGCTGTACTTTTTTCCCCATCCTGTTTAGCTGGATGAAGAGTTGAGTGGGATTGTAGAGGTAATTGGGATGGTGTCCAACAAAGGAACAATCATGGCTGTTTCACATAGCCAGTATCGTGAGGACAAAGTCTCTTTTGGTATTATTTGTTCTATTGATGATGATATGATTTTATTGTCAGTGTCATTACATGCACTGGAAAGTAAAAGATTGTCTGTTGTTTTGCAGATCTGGAACTGTACAACGAAGGCCTGAAAGTTCTTCATGACTATCCCCAGTATTACCCGTTTGAGGTGTCATTAAGCAGTTAAACAGCACTTTTATTTTCATTTTACAGTATTTGTGTAATTGGATATTTACTGTGTTTGTCAAAATATGTAAACCGTTGTCCAGTTTTTGTTACTTAAAAATAAAACTTTAAATAAAACTCTTGTTCACATTATTTAATTAATGAAGACTTCTATAGCTGTACATTGACAGTAATTCTGGAAGTTATTTATCAAACAAAACTTTAGGTAATTAAAATAAAAGTTTGTAACATTTTTACATTATGTATTTTTCATCATGAAGCAAACAAAGCATGACAAAATAAATGTATTTGTCTTCATTTGGCCACTTTATTTACAGAGTTTTGTGCTAGATTTTACAGAAGAATTACGATTTGTTTTAAAAGTGTAAAGTATATTTGTACAAAGCATATAAAGTAAATAGTTAAAAAATGTTATGTACTGAAAGCACTTTAGAATTTTATTAATGTAGTTATTTCTAAGATCTACATTTAAGTTTACGTTAATTGTGATTTAAGTTAAGGTTGAATGACAGGACTGTTATGATGCGATTTTGTTTATTTAAACAGTTTTGTGCATCATAACGGCAAGATGAGCATATTAAGGCAAATTACAATGCACATTGCAAGTAATAACATTGGTAAAGTCTGGTCAGCACTTAATGAATGAGGTGATATTTGAGGCTGGTCTACAGACATATTTTTGTTATTATTCCACATTCAAAAGAAAATGTATTAATATTTTCAGGTCATTTTATTTAATGCTTGTCTCCAATTTTCAGCATTTGGTCTTCATTTTGGTATTTTTTTTCGTACAAGAATCTCGGTTCTATAACCTTTGTTTATATTCTACCACTAGATGGCAATGAAGTGAAAAACTAAACATGAAATGCTGTCACTCACCCTCATGTCGTTCCAAGCCATTCGGAATACAAATTAAGATATTTTTGATGAAATCCGAGAGCTTTCAGAACCATTCATTGCCATCAATATAATTACAACTTTCAAGGCACAGAAAGGTAATAAAAACATCGTTAAAATGGACCATGTGACTACAGTGGTTCAACCTTATTAATTTTATGAAGCGACGACGAGAATACTGTTTGTGCTCAAAACAAACAAAAATACCGACTTTATTCAACAATTTCTTCTCGTCTGTGTTTCTCTTTCTGGATTTGGACTGGTCTTGGTTTAATTTTATGAATTTTGATTATGACTATTTTAGTTAACTAACATTGTAAACTATGATCTTATACAATTTACTAATTTGCTCCAGACCTGTGAGCAGAGTAGACTGACACTCTTTCCGAAACTAAAACTAGAATATTGGAATTTTCTTCTTTAATTATGTGAGGCAGGCTAATATTTATATGGAAAAAAACTTGTACCATTACGAAATTCATCAATCAGTAAATGACAACGTGTCAGGATGGGTCGAGTGAGCCAAATACCTCAAGCAGTCACTTCAATATAGCTGTCATGTTGAGTAACTCCCCCATATTTGACAAGACTAACCATCTTCATCAGGATAATAGGCATTAGGGTAAAAGATGCATTCTGCATGTTGTAGTTTTTAATATGATGAGCAAAAGGTGGCCTCTGTAGTGCTCAATGGTGTGGTGAGGAGTTGCCTGAGGTCAAGCAGCTGCCATATTGTTGCAAGTTCAGACAAAGTGCTGTTTGTACCACTCGCACAGGAGTGTGGCAGTATCTATAGCTCGACAAAAAGTTATGTAGAGAAAATACACATTTTATTTTATCAGTATTGGAAAAGTCTAACAACATCCTCTTTTCAAAATATAACATATCCTAAATAAAACAGCAGGAACCATTTACAACCCCCCTGCGCAGTTCCTTAACAAAACCTAGTTCGGGAGAACCCTTGGCTTATTGATATGTTTAATTTTTTGTTACCATGTTGATAACAAAAAAAGTGTACATTATTATATTCAAATCAATGTAATAAACGAGTTGGGTCAAAAGTAATCAAAAAGTAGTCAGATTATATTACCGTGTAATATAATAGATTATGTTACTAACTACAATTTTCTTCATGTAATTTGTATTCAGTAATGAACTACATTTTTGTAAGTAATCTACTCGTCGCTGATTATACTATTAATACTTGATTAATACTTTATTAAAGGGGTCCTTGATTTTGATTTCCCCTTTCAACTTTAGTTAGTGTGTAATGTTGCTGTTTGAGCATAAACAACATCTGCAAAGTTACGACGCTCAATGTTCAATGCAAAGGGATATATTTTCTTTTACAGAAATCATTTTTAAGAACTACAACAAACGGCTGGTAGGGACTACAAAAAGCTTCTTCCCGGGTTGGTGACATCGCAAACCCTAAAGTTCAGTAGCCCCGCCCAATGATTCAAGCACGACAAGTAGTTGAAGGTAAATAACAGGTGTGATGCTAACACTGGATCGAGCAACTAAGCGATAAACATGCCTTTGAAGAGTCAGTGCAAAATGTTGTCTACAGTGCCAGGTTGTGAAAAAGCATATTAGCTGCATTGGATTTGCCTGAAATAAAAAAAAACGATGCTGTGCCTTCTATATTGGATCCGTCAAGAACGGCGCAACACAATTATGTGAGTAAAAAAGTTTTTACTGTGTCACTGTTGCTTTGTTACAGATCGTTTTTGATATCTACGGATTATGTGGTCATGTCTTACCAAAATCACCAGTGACCAGTGATTTCTGATATGTAATGAGTCATGTAGGCCTACAGCCAGATGTTTTTGTCTCAAAATCGTTGATTGTCAGTAAATCAAACCAGTGACTAAACGGTTAACTTCACATTGTTTCTCTTAGTAGGATAAAGTTATTTAAACTGTGATTAAATTGTATATAGAAAGCGATCAAAGAACGCTCCCTTTACAATCGCTGGAGCTGTCAATCAAACAGCTTGAGTGTTCTGGACTGTCGGCAAAACTCCCGTTAGAATCAAAGAATCTCTTATTTACATTGTGTTTGCATTGTTATTTATGATGAAAGCATTCATTAGTGGACAGAATTTGAGTTACTATGACAAGATCGCTGCATTCATGCGCTCAACATGTCTGTGATCAGTTACAATGCTCATCACTGCAACCTTTCACACCACGATCTAAATATAATGCTATAGATCTCAGTATAATGTTATAATCAACACTTTTCACAGTTAGTAAACCTTGAGAACTGTAATAATAAAAACGTGATCAAAGTTTTCAAGAGAACTCTGCATGTAATACTTAGCTATTTCATATGCAAAGATGTCAGCCAATCACAGCAGTGGGCGTTACCCTGAAGTCTCACTGCAGACACGCCCCTTCAAACAGGGCATTCAAATCAGAGGGCTAAAAAATGGCAAGGAAAAATGCCTTTTATTTCTAAATTATGACAATTTTTGATGTAAAAATCAACATTATAAGTGCACCCCAGGAAACATAAAATAATAAAATAATGCAGTTCATGACCCTTTTAATACTTTAATAAATGGTTTAATCTCTAGGTCAGAAGAAATATGCAGAGCTTATTAGATGTAAAATAAAATGACTGTTTCATAGAGTCAAGTTTTTCACTTTTGAGTCAAACAGTTCATATAGGACATCCAGGTATACTTTTTACAAAAATATATTGATCAGCTGAAGTATAGGAGGAACCAGTGCTCATCCAAATGCTTTGATCAAATAATTATTCTGTATGCGGTTTAAAGATTAATCTTTTAAATGTTTTATTGCGGAATAACAAATGCTGCCAACCAAATATGTGCAAACCAACCCGATCTCTAGGGAAAAAAGTGCTGATTTGTATAAAGGTGCTGATTTTGTGTAAATTCATACAATGTGAATCGTAAAACAAAGAACGATTTTTACAAAAAGATTGATTTAAAAAAAAGGTCCACCACTAAACATACCCGTCACTGGTAAACAAAACAAATTATGAATTAGCAACCAATTCACCAAAATAGTTACAAATTGCCATAGGATTGGGTTTCAACCCATCTGAAGTTCATGACCTTCAAGATTGTAAGTATCCCACATTACTGCCACATCCATTACGTTGAGTTGACATCACCTTGACCTTTGCCCTTAATTAAGTTACACAACGTGGTGACGGAATGTATTTGATATGCTTCATACTGTGTTTATCTTCTAAAAAAGCCTTTTTTGATTAATCTACAAAAGCATTCAGTTTGCAGCATCAGATCCTGCTGCTCCACGGATGTGCTAAATGCCTCAGGAAGGGTTCTCCATATCATCTTCTGACATGTTTAACAAATCACCCAAGCACAATGGGTCCAAGAAACATTTTGTACCCTGTGGTCATGCAGGTAAGTTCCCAGGGCCGTTAAACTGTCTTTTAGTGCAATGCAACATAAAATGTCTGCAGCACTTTACATTTATTCATATACAATGGAGAAAAAACAATCAAAGCAATTTATCCAACGAAAGGGCAACAACAGAAGTACAAATTATTGTATATATTTTGTCTATACTGAACACCTAAGGTTCACAAGTGAAGTCAAAGCTCATTCTGCGGTTGGTTCTTGTGCAAATGCTTGAAGGCACAGAATGATTAAAACGCCACACCATCAGTTTTTACTTGTCATGACTTCCATTGATGCGCCCCAGGCAGCAGATTTGGAATTTACTTCAATTTGGTGACTTCATAAAAGTACTAAAATAATTAAAAAATGAAAAATGGGATTTAAAGGGGAGCAGCAGAGAGGAACTGTCAAGTTATTTTAAAACCAACTTGACAAACTCCACCAGAAACAATTTGTAGAAAAATCAACTTGTCATAATCATACTATCAACAATGATTTGGTAGAAATCTGCAGTAAATTACAGTCAGTTCTGGTAGCAACTGATTATACACCAATCAGGCATAACATTATGATGTTGTGTTTGTCCTCCTTTTGCTGCCAAAACAGCCCTGACCCGTCGAGGTATGGACTCCACTAGACCCCTGGAGATGTGCAGTAGTATCTGGCACCCAGATTTTAGCAACAGATCCTTTAAGTCCTGTAAGTTGCGAGGTGGGGCCTCCATGGATCGGACTTGTTTGTTCAGCACATCCCACAGATGCTCGATTGGATTGAGATCAGGGGGATTTGGAGGCCAAGTCAACACCTCAAACTCGTGGTTGTGCTCCTCAAACCATTCTTGAACCGTTTTGTGCTTTGTGGCAGGGCGCATTATCCTGCTGAAAGAGGCCACAGGGACTACCGTTTCCATGAAAGGGTGTACATGGTCTGCAACAATGCTTAGGTAGGTGGTACGTGTCAAAACATCCATTTGGATGGCAGGACCCAAGGTTTTCCAGTAGAACATTGCCCAAAGCATCACACTGCCTCCGCCGGCTTGCCATAGTGCATCATGGTGCTATATGTTCTCCAGGTAAGTGACGCACACACACCCGGCCATCCACGTGATGTAAAAGAAAACGTGATTCATCAGACCAGTTCTGATGCTCACTAGGGCACTGTTGGCGCTTTCGGCAGTGGACAGTGGACAACAAACTGCGATGCTCTGTGTATTCTGGCGCCTTTCTATCAGAACCAGCATTAACATCTTAAACAATTTGAGCTACAGTAGCTCGTCTGTTTGATCGGACTACACGGGCCAGCCTTCGCTCCCCACGTGCATCAATGAGCCTTGGCCGCCCATGACCCTGTCGCCGGTTCACCACGGTTCCTTCCTTGGACCACTTTTGATAGATACTGATCACTGAAGACCGGGGAACCCCACAAGAGCTGCAGTTTTGGAGATGCTCTGACCCAGTCGTCTAGCCATCACGATTTGGCCCTTGTCAAACTATATATAAATATGTATATATATATATATATATATATATATATATATATATATATATATATATATATATATATATATATATATATATATATATATATATATATATATATATATATATAAACATAAATTGTACTAACTACAATTTTCCTCGTGAAATGGACTACTTTCTAAATGGCTTTTTCCCAGGTCAGAAGAAAGGGGATATACTCTAGGGATATCAGATGTAAATTACAATGACTGTTTCATCGAGTCAAACTTTTCAACTTTGACTCAAACATTTAATGTAGAATAGTCACTTTGAAATATTAAGGATGTCAATATAGCAGACATGCTGCATATATCTCTTGCATCAAGTGTCTTTCCCTTGTGACTTAGTGCTGCAAGTGACATCTTAAGTGCTGTTTAAAAATATGACTCATGATAACATCACATTGTCAAAATACGTGTAATGTGATCTGAGCTTTTATTTACTGAGGCATAGCTACAGCACAGCAAGTATTTTTTTATGATTTTTACATTAGAGGAAACATTTGACTTTCAGAGAACCATGGCAAATTTCCCCTAACCATTAGTATCAATAATAACTTGTTGACAGCTGTTGCTATATTTGCTGTGGTTCTCCACTGATGTTCTCCGACTCCTTCTCCCTGTAAGTCATTTTGAGTGCCTCGTTGTCCTGTCACATTTTTTGTAGCTTGTCAAGTGGACAGGTATTTCACTCACTGGGCCGTCAAGAGGGTTTGATAGTTTCCACATTTTTTAAAGAACTGAGATTTATCAGGTGGGTGGAGGAATGTGTGCTCTTGTTCTTATATAGTCAGAAGATGACAAGGTTAGGAATAGGGTATGTGACATGACCCTTTTCTGAACTATGTAGTTTCAAGGAAACATTCAGGAAAACAAGATCAAAAGTTTGAACACACCTACTTTGCACGTTAGAGAGTAAACATCATGCAACACATAACTGAGGTGGAATGGTGAAGTGACCAAACAATTGCCAAATGTTCTTATATTTTATGTTCTTCAAAGTCGACAAACTTTGCCCTTTATATATATTTAATTTAAATATATATTAATGCACCTCATTGAACAGGATTGGAATCTAAGCTGTCGCTTAATAAAATCTAAGAATAATTTGTATAAAATCTATTAAAATCTAAGATAATTTGGCATATATATAGTTTTTCCTGCACTTGGTCCAAAAAAAATTCATCCATCATAAATAAAAATAAAATATAATAATACAAAACATATACAATTAAATTGCATATAAATATAAATATTTAGGTGAGAGAGGGCTTCTGTTCCCAAAAGGTAATTTTTTTTTTAGCTTGAGGACACTGATAGAAATCCAGTTTAGACCTGCATATTTCTCAAAGGATTTTCCTCTGCCATCTGCCCATGGTAGTTGTATTAAAGTTAGAGAGCAATCAATTGATATATTAGTATAATGTAATTTAAATGAAGACAGTCTTGTTTACTTTTCCAGTTAATTTTTACACTATGTCTGTGTGCTAATGGCTGATAAGACACGCATAAAATGGTTGACAGGAATACAGGAATCAAGCCTGTCAGAATGATCGCCCTCCCAATTCACTGACAAAAGGGGGTTTAACTCTATGAGTTCCAGAGCAATGAGCCGGTTACTGTCAGGATACTGGCACACTGAGCACAGAGAGAGTATAGAGAGGGTATTACTGCATTATTCACAGATTATATGCCTGGACTCAATGAAACTTTGCCTATTCTGCCTCTAGCTCTTTCATACGGAGATATCACACATGATGAGGATGTAACTGGATATGAATGGTTAACTGGATGACTGGATTATTAAGGAGACAAACAGTACAACAGTGAATATTTAGGTAAGGAACCACCATAATACATTTCTACTGTTAATTTTCATACTATATTTGTATTTTGTTGGACAAGAAACAAGAGAGTCTAAATATTGAAAAGATTTCCTGTATGTGTTGTGGGCTATTGATATGATTAAGTCAAAGTAAAAAAAAAGTTTAGATCTTCATACATATTTTAAAATAATATAATTATATGTTAAATGTTATATTAAATATTATTATATTTTATTACATTATTTGTATAGCAGCACAGAAGGGGTTTAACTTAAAAAAGGGATAAAATGTGCGTTTAATTGTGGGGAAAAGAGAACATCGTCATCAAATAAAATGTAAAGTTTTCTCAGTAAAATTCACTTGAATAGCAGCAGCATGCTTGTTTCACACTGTACTGCAGTAAAGTGATTTTGTAGCATCTTCAGGGCTGAAATGGACATGTGTGTGTGACTGCCTCAGGGTAGTGACCCCTCATAATTTCTACAGTCAAGATGCCAATTTTCAGATGCAGAACTTTGGGCTAGGTTTAAATGTGTTTTAATGATCAGTTTAATTGTTTGACTTAAAATCTAATCACTGCAATAAACTGTATATAAACTTGAGTGAAGATGGCTTGAAAATATGTTTCCCAGGAGCAAATAAAAATGTAATATTAAAGCAAAAATCTAATTAGGGCTATGCATTACAGTGTTTTTACCACAGATATGGGTTGCTCATTGCCTTAACTTAATGTGGTAAAAATTTCCTGGCTAACTGCTTTTATGTTTTATTTTTGCATTTATAACTTAATGTCTATACTGCTATACGGCTAGTTTAATATAGTAGTTTTAATACAGGATGTTTGGTTGCTAAACACAATTGAATTAACATATCATGTATAATGTATTTTTGTTTCTGCAATGCTGTTATTAAGGATCTGCCAGGATGTACTGTAGGATGTCAAAAATGAATGCATTATTTTAGGGACATATTTACAAAATTAATAATATGATTCATTTGTAGAGTGACGGTGTAAATAAGCAGGAAGGATGCAGTGTGGTGTGATGTTGTGTCTCCTGCTGCTGATACTGTCCTGTAGTGCTAGTAAGAAAAGAAGAAAGAACAGTCAGAAGCCTGACAACACTGTCATCCAAAATGAAGTCAAAAGTAAGTAATCTGTCTCTCTGCCTGCCTGTCTGTTTGTCTACCCAAACCTCTTTAATGTTTTTCTGTTACAATTGCTAGGACCAATTTATCACACTTGAATCACTTTTTTCACACAGTATTAAGCACAACAGCATTCAATGTTTGCTAAACTGTATCCTTTCCCATTGCTTTGGCACAAAATGCATTCAAAGACTACAGCTTTCTTACAAATTCTTACTCAGACACACCACAGCCTAAACTCCATACAGGCCAATTTTCATGTTTACATCTTTTCAAAACTCTTAAGCATAAGTTAAAATCCTAGCATAATACAAAATTGAACAAGACAGCTGTTTGCTGCATTTGTACAGTATACCATATTAAAATTCATTCGAAATCTAAAAAATTAAATACTATCAAAACAATTAGATGTAGCTGATCACAGTTACCCAATTTCATTATCATCTGTACAAAAGGGGAAACTTAAGAATAATATGTACTGTAATGTAAACATGAGCCATGTAACATTATACTGCAGAGAAATTCCAAACAGCAGAGAGCTGTCATTCTTGTTATTTAGAAAAAAAAAGAAAAACATTTTATAAGGCTACCTTATTATTACAGTTTTTACAGTTATTACAGTTTTTCAAACAAACCGAGAAATACGGTATAAGACTACCTGTTATTTTAGTTTTTCTCTGTCACTTTGGTTCATTTTCTTAACATTTGATAACCAGTCAGTGCATTTCTCGAAACAATTCATACAAACAGCACTACAGCACTGCAAAAGCCTGTAACTTGCTGAAAATCTCTAGTTCCTCTCTCAAAAGTATTAATGTCAATGAATATATCAGTGCCATCAGAAAGAGAAGTCCTTTTGTCATTGTTCACAAACAAGATGCTTAACCATGGTGTCAATAAAAGTGTTCTCTTCTTTGATTTCTGTTTCGTATTTCTTGGTTTGTAACACATTTTTTCCTGTGTGTCCTTTATTTTCCATGGTTTCTAGAATTTTTTTTTGTTGCCATAGTGACTCATTAGCCACGTTTACATGCACATTTTTTTGTCATTCCGATTAAAATCATTCCGATTGAAAGATTCGGTGGACTGTTTACATGAGACGTTATCTAAACCGATCTGGTGTTTACATGTGCTGACTTTCAGTCGGAATCATTTTGTGACATGCACACACAGTTTGTCTGCCGCATCAGATTCGTAACATTAGTATCGTGGATCAATAGTTCTGTGTTGGTAATTTTTATATTTATTTATTTTTCTGTGGGCGGACATGCGTTTAAACTAATTATGTCCTATACAATGGCCATTTCAACAGCTGTGAATGATGAATGCGGAATCAAAATGAATTCAATTCATCTATTTTGAAAAACACAAAATTAACTATAAAATGCACCCAAATTATTAATAAAAACATAGGATGTACGGTGAAACAAGAATGAAAGCATTCAAGACGTGCTCCGCATACTACTAAACGCATAACAGTTAGATATTTCAGATGATTAAGGAAAGATACCATAATCACAAAGGTATAAATATTAACAAAAGTAATTAAAGTAGACTGTGGGTAATGTTACTTAACTAATTTGAAGCAGTTGTTTAACTTTTTTTATATCTAACTTACGAGAAACAAAATGTCGACACGTCCTCTCCAGCAGCTTGAATGTTCCCCGTTGCAATGGCAACTCTCAACGGCCACCAGGACTTTTACAGTTTTATAAAAGCTATTCATTATTTGTTGTAAAGTGAAAGAATCACCTCAGAAAAATAAATTCTTCTGTCAGGCGCAGTTGAAGCCCAGGACAAACGCTGTCAAGATGGGAGATGGTGTAGCCAGGCTATGTCTGTGTCATTATTCCAACATCAATTTCATAACATGTTACGAAATAAAAAGTTTAATACCTCAGAAAAATTTACTTTCCTCTCTTGTCAACATTAGCCTGGTGTGAGCGCGGCGCACGCTCTTCAGTTGTGGAGGCGCGAGCGCTAAAGCCTATATCACGTCACAGAAAGACATGCACTCAAAGTAATCGGATCAGATCGTTTACATGGTGGAATTTTTCGTTTGATCCCACCCCTCTCAAACCGATTACAATTTCATTCGGTTTGGCCATTTTTATTCCGATTGAGGTGTTTATATGGAGCATTTTCATTCGGATTGGACTTTTAAACCGATTACAGTGCTCCATGTAAATGCTCCTATTGTTTGATTTATTTGATCATGGGAGTCGGACCCATTGTATGTGGGTTGGATCCACTCACTTTTATCATCTCTAATTCAGTACGCCTGTTTACCTACCCTTAACTGATAAACACTTATTATTAAACATGTTAGACACTTTATTTTCACTTTTCTAATATTTTCTTAACTTTTTATTGAAAATAAATGCCTTTCTGATCTGATATGTGATGGGAAAAGGACGAGTTCGGCAAAAGGCGGATTTGAACCTCAGGTCGATTTGCGTCAAAACGTGATGCCATGCATCTTACCCCTACACTATTACAGCTGTAGAAGATGCTGTGTTTTCTGTAATTTTGTCTGGCCCAACCAGACGTTTAGTGAACAAGGCGATATATTTGTACTTAAAGGGCACCTATTATGCAAAATCCACTTTTACATGATGTTTGAACATAAATGTGTGTTGACAGTGTGTGTAAACAACCACCCTATAACGATAAAAATGCACCCAGTATTTTTTTTTTTAATCCCCAAATATCATAAGCAGTGTTTCAGAACATGACATCACACTGCAAAGGCCTGCCTGCAAGGTTTGACTGACACTGTCATTTTAACATAGACCCGCCCTGTGAGACCTGTATGCAATCTGCCATGCACAGGAGAGATGTATATGCTACGCCCTCTTCTAAAGACGGGGCGGGGATATGCAGCTCATTTACATTTAAAGCGGTACACACACTCAAAATGACATTTTCAACATGTTATAATAAATTATCTGTGGGGTATTTTGTGCTGAAACTTCACAGAAACATTTTGGGGACACCCAAGACCAATATGACATCTTGTAAAAAGGGGCATAATAGGTGCCCTTTAATGTAAATGGAATCTACTCCAGTAAACATTTTTTGGGATAGGACCCACCCACCCACTTTCTTTTTTTTTTGCTTCTGACGCCAATGGATTTGATTAAACTGTTCCTTGTTCAGCCATTTAGTTACTCATAGCCCTCAGTTTATGTTGTTCTTTGTATGTTCCCGTTTATTCTTAGTTGAATGTTATTCTCCTGTGTTCCAATATTCTCCTGTCCCTGCGTGTTTTTTTTGTTTTGATTTATTGTTTAATAAAGTGACTTGTGTATAGATCCTGCCTCAACTTCTCTTACTTTCTGCAACCAACTGTGACAGAAGAACAGACCTACCACCAACTAATATGGATCTACCAGCAGTTCAGATTCTCCTCCTCAGCCAGGAGCACAGCACCCTTGAGGACCACTCAAAAGACGTTTTTAGGACTGGTGCCCTTGGTGCATTATCCTGATTCCTCCTCTGTATGATTTTTTTAGAGGCGGTCTAAAAACTCAAACTAAAGCATGCCTGTCTGGTGATGGTCCTCTGTGATGTTTTTGTGAATACATTGAGTGGGTGTTATTCCACTGTGGTTCCACCTGGACAGTAGTTGAGGAGGAGGAAGTAAAAGCTCCAGATCCCATTCAGCCCCTTGTCGAGCCTGACCTGAGCCCACCGCAGACCCAGAGCAAGAGCCAATGCCCATCATGGACTCCACGCCAGAGCCAATGCCCGCCATGCACCCAGAGCCTGCCGCCATATCCGCTCCTGAGCTGGAGCCTGCCGCAAAGTCTGACAAGGTTCAAGTCTCCACTAATCCTATCCAGTTTCCAGTCTCTTTTGTCATCGCTGGTTCTTCCCAGCTCCAAGTCTCCTTTGTCTCCACTGGTTCCACCCAGCTCCAAGCCTCCTTTGTCATTCTTGGTTCTGCCCAGCTCCAAATCTCCTTCGTAGCCACTAGTTTCACCCAAATCCAAGTCTCCTTCATCGCCACTGGTCCCGCTCAGCCTCAAGTCTCCTTTGTCGCCACTGGTCCCACCCAGCCTCAAGTCTTCTTTGTCGCCACTGGTCCCGCTCAGCCTCAAGTCTCCTTTGTCACCACTGGTCCCACCCAGCCTCAAGTCTCCTTTGTCGCCACTGGTCCCGCTCAGCCTCAAGTCTCCTTTGTCGCCACTGGTCCCACCCAGCCTCAAACTCCCTCCTCCTCTGACAACGCCATTCAATTTCTCAGCCCCGTCTCCACTGCTCCCTTCAGTCCCATGGCTCTTTCTTTAGTGGCTCTGTCCAGCTGCTCGGATCTGCCTTCGGCTTCCTGGTCCTCAGTTCTGCCTTAGTGTGTTGATCCCCTGGCTCCACCTCGGGCCTCCGAGCCTATTACTTCACCTCGGCCCATTGACCAGTCGGCTCCACTTTGGTTTCTTGCTCCCTCGGCTCCACCGGGCTCCCTCACTACTCCGACTCTGCTTTGGTCAGTTGTCACTCTGCCTCCACTACGGACTTCAGGGTCAACGGCTGCACCTCGTCCCTCAACCCTCTCAATCTTCTCTTCCACCGGCTCAGCCGGCACCTTGGCTTCATCTTGGCAGCTCATCACCGCGGCTCCACCTTGGCATCCTGGTTCTCCAGTGTCACCCGGTTCCTTCGTCCATTAGACTCTGCCTGGCTTCACCTCAGTCATTCAGGCTCATGCCTCCCTTCGCTCTTGGTCACTCCCTGGCTCCTCCCTCTGTCATCTCCTCCCTGACTTCTTTCTCCATCTTCTATTCCTTGGCTTCTTTCTCCATTGGCTCCACCTTGGCATCTCCCTCTGCTGGCTCCTCCAAGGTCTGGTCTGTCTCTGGTTCCTCGTCCACCTCCAAAGCCCCCTCCATTTTCAGCATGAGAATGCACCATTCAGGAGGAGGGAGTTATGTATTGTTCAGTTTCATGTCTGTTTTAGTTTTTAAACAATAGTGGCCCTTATTTAATCAGAAACATGTTTACAATATTGGCCTCTTCTACCTCTTCTACTGTTTTGCCTCTGTACCCTTCCACCACCCATCCTTACTCCTCTTCTTCCTGGCTGTTGACCCTGTTGTTGTTTTTTCACTGGCCAAAATTGTAACACTGTGTTGTGCTTTATATATGCTTGCCAATCCAAGGTTCATGAGATGCACCTCTGAGCTGTTTTAGAGAACTGGTTGCCCATTTGTTGATCTAGCCCTTTACATTCTCCATTACTACTGAAATTCAAGATTCACCTGCGCAGTTCATCGATTCAGGACACATTTACAAAAGAGTGTAATAGAAATGTATTGAAAATATGATTGAGAGATTATGACAACAAGTTTTGCATTTAATGATTTATGCAGTGAACTAATGTTCACAACTGACTAGATGATTTTGAGGTTGAAGAAGTAGTTTTGAGAATTTCAGTTGTGATCTGAGGAAGCTACCGAAGCAACCGAAAAAAACTGTAGTGTTTTAAAGGTCATTGTTTATTTACAAAGTGTGTTTGTTGGGTGAAAACTACTTGCTGGTGTTATTGAAGAATGTGTTGATTTGAGACATGGACTGAAGTGTTTTGGCAGTTTTAGTGCATTTTGGATGTGAAATTAACTGCTGTGCAAAGCTGAAAGTTGGTTAGGAGAACTGTGTGATTCGTTTTGAAAAAGGTCATTTTGACAAAGACCTAAATATTGAGAAATGTATGCTAGCAATTGTTTTTTGTTTATTTTATCCAAACCTGTTGTTTCATTTTTCTGCAGCTCTGTTCTGTCCAGTGGAGTTGGCTTTTTTGGTGGACAGTTCAGAGAAAGCTACAATGCCTCTGTTTGAGATGCAGAGAGACTTTGTGTTGCGCTTCAGCACCAGGCTGATGCAGATGCAGGTGTCCGGCTGGCATATGCGGGTGAGACTCGCTGTCCTGCAGTACAGCAGCACCGTCTTACTGGAGCACAACTTTCGGGACTGGCAGGACATAGATGTGTTCCAAAGCCGAGTGGATTCTATGACCTACATTGGCCATGGCACCTACTCAGCTTATGCCATCTCCAACGCCACTCAGCTCTTCACCCAAGAGACAGCGGCCAGCAGCTTAAGAGCAGTGCTTCTGTTGACGGATGGGGTTGACCACCCGCGCAGCCCCAGTGCTATGACTGCAGCTGCAGATGCCAAGAACCACAAAATCCATATGTTTGTCATTGGACTGTCGGGATCCAAACAAGATGAGCAGGACAACGGTAGACTGAGGTCCATCGCCAGCGCACCGCCTCAGCAGCACCTGTTTAGCCTCACAGACCCACAACTGGATGACAAGCTCTTCAGGGAACTGGTGAGTGTTTGGAGTTGGGGTATGTTTTCACCTGGAAGGCATAAGAGATGCATTTCCTCCCAGCTAACAGGGAATGTTCTTTTGACTGACAAAATTCTGGCAAGGTTCTTCCAGTAACATTGATAGAACATTAATTCAGCTTTATTTGGTCATTTAAAATGTTCTCATATATTAGTAGAAAAAATGTAAACATGTTTATGGAAAACTTTATTTTTGTAACTTTTTTTGGACATTCGTCTAACATCTTGTTAAAATGCTAACATGTTTTACTATTTGTTTTAGAATGTTATGAACATTCAAAAGTAACTGAATGACCAAAAAAGTTTTTAAAACGTAAAAAAAAAGATGTTTTGAACATTCAGAGAACATTTCAAAATTACAATTTCATAACTTAATAGGAATGTTAGTAAAATGTTCTTAGAACATATTTTTGTTAGCTGGGCTAAACATAATTTTCACATATGAAGTCCCATCAAGATCTGTATGTATCTGTCAATGGTTTTACACTTTTGTGTATCAACAATGCTCTTTTCTCTTTTACAGAGTGAACTTGCGAACACAGTTGTAAGTACAGTTATGTCTTAAAAATATCGTAATGTGAAGAAGTTTTTCAAAGTTTTTCCACAATGAATATGAGTGAATATGTGATGTGATGGATAACATAGTCATTTTGTGATAATGACCAGCTGACTGTACATTATCCTGCTTATTATGCGGCAACAAATAAACAAATAAATGTTAAAGCTTTCTTAAAGATTTGAATAAGAAATAAAAGTCCATAAGAATGTATCAAATATTAGCCTATATAGCAACAAGACAAACACTCCAAAAATAGGCTATTGCAATAAAGTCCTCTAAGGTCATTTTTAACTACACTGATAACCGAGTCACCAGATGATCTTCGATATGACAGACAGGAAAGTAGTCGTGGTCAATTACCTTATTAGCCTGGCATTAAAGGTCCCGTTTTTCGTGTTTTTTTTAAGCTTTGATTGTGTTTACAGTGTGCAATATAACATGTGTTCATGTTTCATGTGTAAAAAAACACAGTATTTTTCACACAATTTACTTATCTGTATACTGCTGTTTTCACTGTCCTCAAAACGGCCTGAGAATTTCCTCGTTCTATGAAGTCCCTCCTTCAGAAATACGTAACGAGTTCTGATTGTGCCAGCGGTTCCCGTGTTGTGATTCGACAGCAGCTTAGGGCACGTTGCCCGGGAAGCTCACGCCTCTTACCATAACGGGGAGATGAACGCGCTCAAACTACAGCCCCTGAAGGCAAAACAAAGGTGATTTGACTCCGGGATGAAAATAACAGCGTCTGAACGACATGGCGACAAATGCAACCGAACCGAACCCAACGCAACCGAACGCAACACTTCCTCTTCTCCACGAGGGAGCAACAAGACCACGCCCCCTTTTTCGCGTATTCTTGTGGGCGGAGGTTAGTCGACAAACTGTTCTACTGACGTAATTAAAGCAGGGAGTACAGGGATGTAGTCCAAACCGGCCGTTCGCTGTAGGCTTTGAAAGGGAACTTCTGTTAAATAAAATATCTCGCTTGGCATTGAACTTTGAGCTTTATAATTTTACAGGTATTATTTATGCTCTAACAGCAACATTACACACTAACTAAAGTTTGAAAAATGGGATCACGAAGAACAGGACCTTTAAAGAGGACATATTATGGTTTTTTACATTTTACTTTCTTTAGTGTGTAATGTTGCTGTTTGAGCATGAAAAATGTCTGCAAAGTTACAAAGCACAACGTCCACTCCAAAGGGAGTTATTTCTTCCTAGAATGTACACTTCACAATTTACCTAATTTTATTAATTTCCTGCCCAAGGCATTCACAAAATAGGGCATATCCAAAAACACGTTCAAAGAAGAAAGGGCTTAATAGAGGCAGGAACTAAATAGAGCTTTACTGACAGACTAGGAAGGAAGATGTTGCATTAATGTAAAATATGTGAAAAATAATGCGTTTTTTGAACATTCAAGCATGAAATCATATTCTATTAGACCCCAAAAACAAAATCAGGATTTGTAAAAGGACATAAAGTGGCCTCTTTAAAATAAAATGAATACAATAAAATAAAATAATAGTTAGAGTTATGTTTGGTTCTATGGAGTCTTCTTTTGATATTCAGTTTTTTTTTCCCTCTTAATTCCTGTTTCCCTTTAGTTTAAGTTGCCTTGGTTTGTGATTATATCCGTGTTTGTTTCTATAGTTGGCAATTATACCCAGCTGTGTCTTGTCTAGTTCTCAGTGTATTTATATTCCCTGTTTGGTTATGTCCTATGTCGGTTATCGAGCTTAAATTATGTGTGTTATGTACTATTGGTTCTCATGAGTGTTCTTCTGTATCATTCTTAGTGATCAAGACTTTGTTTTTATATTTCGGCGTCAGGGTTTGGATTACGAAAATCATACACATGACAAAAATAAATAAAAAATAGTAAACACTGCGATTCCACATAATGCTGTATCATTTATCTCTAATGGATCATTTTTCTTTTACAGTGTCCACAGCCCAAATCTTGTCTGTGTGATAAAGGAGAGAGAGGTCCTCCCGGAAATCCAGTGAGTTTATATCTGCACTGTAGTTTCTCTCTCTCAATCTCATATCACATCCAGCTTTATCTGCATATTGAAAAAATAGAAAATCATTGTACATGTTCACTATCACATTATCACAAGTGCCAAACTGATTAATCTGTCATTGTTTCTTAAACAGTACAGCCACAGAGTTATTATTGTACTAAAACCATAAAAACATACTGCAAACTTTAACTGAAATAAAATAAAATATCAAAACTATTTTATTTCAGCTAGTTGCCAAGGCAGAATTTCCCATTTTCCTTTAGTTTAACCGGAAGTACAAAAATAACCAAAACTAAAACGGAAATAAAATTGATAAAATCTATATAGACAATAAAAATGACAAAAACACAACAAAATGACAAAAAAGTTGTCAAGCTGTCTCTAAATACTCTGAATGGAGACCTCAGACATCAGACCAATGATGTGGAAGACAGTTTCAAACACTAAATCCTGGCCTGGTCTGTGCACATGAACAAACAAAGTTAGAATTGTTTGAGGAAGAATTGTTAAACAACAGTAATCCTCTCTCTGAGCTGTGTTTGATCTAGCAATGTGAAGCGGTTAACTCCATCGCTCGAGTCTGAAATTCCTGGTTTACTGCCAGAGAAGAGCAGGTGTATTCAGGGTGAGCAGAGAAGGCGGTACATGAAAGCGTAGGAAGTATTTCCCACACTGCAAGTGTAGCAAGTGCTGGAGCTTTTAAAAGGGCCCCTGTGCCTCCAAATAAGTGTACGCTTCACAGAGGGGTTAACATCTAGACCAGTACCCAGTTGTCCGAAAGTAATCTGATCAGATTTCGGCTAACGGATTGGGTCAAATCTTGAAAATGGGTTGTTCAAAAGAAAAATTTCTTTTCTGAATTATGAAATTCAGAATTCTGAAATTGGATTAGATCACAAAATACAATCTTGGGATACCTTTGATAAAAAAGTTGAGTTATCCTGATCCCAGCAGAAGAGTAAAATGTAATACTGGTCGAAAATACAGCATTTATGTCATGTAATATGCACACACACATTTGTATATTTTAGTTTTTCTCTTAAATAGTTTAACTGTTAAAGTAATAAATTAGAAGTAGACATTAGGGTCTGGCGGTTACGGTTTGCATGGTCTGCTAATCCTCCAATAATTTTGCGATAAATGAATCCATAATTAGACTTTTAACCCTTTAATTTGTTCAATGTTGAGTCAAGAATCAACTAGAAGTAGACATTAGGCTACCTATTAAGCCTTTCAATATGTAAAGTAAAAAAATTAAAAAGAGAGAGATTTTGGCACCATAAAATAATCACCCAATCAGCTGTCAATATCAGACAAAAATAATGTATTTAATTTTAAGTGTTTTTTCAAATCACTGTATATCAGCGTTTTTCAATAGGTGAGGCGCGCCTCCCCTGGGGGGCGCCAAAGAGCCACAGGGGAGGCGCGACGTGAAGAAAAAATAAAAATAAACCATATACTCGCGTCGCGGTATACTGGGTAAAAGCTACGCGGGATACTTGCATCGTGGTACAAACGAGTTGACTGATTACTGACAAGTAGTAATGCTGACAGATTAAGCAATGGCTCCTTCTGGCTCAACGTGTGCACGGGTGCTCAAACAATAGGCCTACTCGCAAACTGAAGGATTTTATGAATGGCACCTGTTTTCAACACAAACACTCTACGCAGAAAGAGTGTTTCTTGAACTTAGAAAAAACTGCAATACAATTATTTTTTTACGGGGTAGGCTATGTTTATTTTTTTCAATCATTTTAAAATTAATTGGAGAATTAACTTGAATGTGCCTAATAGCCTATGTGTTGTAGCCATTAAATAAGCGCATTTAGTTTCATATGTTAAAATATTATGTTATTTGTTTCCATCTATATGTTGATTATGAAAAGTGAACACCATGAGTAAGATAGGATGCATCGGGAATGGAATGGAATGGGTCAGACATGATTGACCACTTCATTAAGTTTTGTTTTGTAGAAAGGCTTTCTTTAGTTTAAAGTGAATTTCGTTTTGTATAAATTGTATCTTAATTTTAATAAATGTTTATTCAACAAATTGCCTGGATTTAATAAATAAGAAGCAAATATAGCCGCGATCAATTGCATTGCACGCGTGAACTGGAGCGCATCATAAATTCATATCTCATATCAGATATATCTCTTTAATTTTTTATTATAAATTAATCGAAACTCAGTTTATGCCTCATAGACATGAAAAATATTTAAGAAAGCTTTACATTTCTTTGAACGAAACTATTCAAAACGAAAAGAAATAGGCTAGCTAACGTTACTCAATGTAATCCATGATGTGCATTTCTCTCTGTAGGCTAGGCGTGTTCAATACGGAGATGGCGATCTTCAACTTAATTTTTGCAGCTGACCCAGACAGAAAAGACTAGTGTAGGCCTACTAATACAAATCAATGCACGAAATCGAACTTTTTTATTTAAAATGTTTATTTTATTCAGCTCGAATGTGGACTTGAAGCAGAGACTGGCAGAAATGCCGATCACGCGTTTCTGGTTGTCTGTGGAGAGCGAGACTCAGATCTCCACTAAGGCTATGCAAGTCCTAATCCCCTTCACCTCCACTTACTTGTGTGAGTGTGGGTTTTCCCCACTGAACATGATTAAAAATAAATACAGATCAAGGCTGCAGGAGGAGGACGACTTGCGTTTATTTCTCTCTGCAGTGCAGCCCCGCATCGAACACCTCTGCGCGTCAAAAGCGCGTCCTCATTGTTCCCACTGATATGGGCGGTTATTCAAAGTTCAAAATTCAAATTCAAATGACGTGAATGACACGTGCAAATGACGTGAATGGTGCATTTTGTTTATTGTTTAAATCTGAATGTATGATTTTAAATCATTTTAGCCACATACAAATCTTGTATGTGGCTGAAAAAAAAATTGTAATGCAAATCTTTTTGATCTGATAACATGCCTTCAATGCAGTTGACTGTTATGTGTTATGCGCTCCGTGAACAAAAAGCGTTGTCGTTCATTGATCAGAGAGCTGTCCATTGTGCTGATTTTGTTCGAGACGATGTGCATTAAAATGTGCGCTTAAAGAGATAGAATTTTCATTTTAAAGTGAACTGTCATCATATACTCACCCTCAATTTGTTTCAAGCCTGTATGAATTTCTTTCTTCTGCTAAACACAAAGCAAGATATTTTGAAGAATGTCAGTAACCAAACAGTTAACTGGTCCCATTGACCTCCATAGTATATATATTTTTTTCTTACTATGGAAGTCAATGGGACCAGTTAACTGTTTGGTTACTGACATTCTTCAAAATATCTTGCTTTGTGTGCAGCAGAAGAAATTCATACAGGCTTGAAACAAATTGAGGGTGAGTATATGATGACAGAATTTTCATTTTAAAGTGAACTATCCCTTTAAGACCCAGACACAAGTTTCACACTTGTAACATTCACATGTTAAGCATGTTTTGTTGACTTATGGTTAGGCCTACTGATGTTCTGTGATTTTTAAAAGTAGCCTCAAATAGGCCTGCAAAAAGTTGGAAGTTATTTGCTGTTGCAAAGATTTATGAATGCACTTCTTAAAAAAAAAAAAAGGAAATAAAATACAATATGAAAAAATATTTACATTTTATTAGTTGTTATTGAAACTCATCATTGCCAGGAACACACAGAAGATGGCATTTACTGCCGAGGCGTGTGTGGGTTAGAGCAGGCGGACAGGATTTTGGGGAAGGGGGGCTCGGCTGTCCTTACCCACTCTAAGGGGAGGCTCACATTCACCCAATTTGAAAACCCCTGCTGTATATGAACTACATTGGCACAACCACCAGAGATGAATCAGTCGAAAGTAGTTTCTATCAATTGCATCCCTTATTGAATGTATATTTGTTTGTTTTTGTTGTGGGCCACATGAGGGGCTACGGAAACTCTAAAGGGACGTGGTGATGGGAGGAAAAATATGAGATGGGAGGAACAATTTATTTGAATGCCTTAGCTCTCTTTTCGCAGGAAACTCTCAAAAATTTAGTTTTTTACAAATTAACCAAATTTTTGCGAGCAACTCAAAAGCATTAAAATATATAATTTTTCACCCATTTAATTTTTTTTTCATCACCATGTCTTAGTGCCATGGTAAGGGTCTTATTTTTTAAAGGAAATTGAAAACGGAAGGGGATGTTTGTTTATTTACTCTTGTTTGCCTTCTCTTTAAATAAAACACTTAAAGTGACCCTACGCCAACTCTTCTACCTGTTGATTTCCAAATCGAAATAAATATGATCCAGATTAAACTTTTTGAACACCGGGGCCAAGGTGATTATGCAGAGACAAAACAAAAAGTTTTGCATCAACATTTGACCATTCTCACGTTCATGTTGAAAGAACGTAATGGGAAAGCTTGCACTTATCAGTAAATATTGTTCAAGTATACAAAGGTAATTTTATCCAAACATGTTATTTAAAATGTATGACTGAAATTGTTTTGCCTGCTCATTCTAAAATTGCTGTTAAATATTAGGGTAAACCAGGCGATCCAGGATTTGATGGGCCTCCTGGTCCTAAAGGATCTAGAGTAAGTCTCATTTTAATACCAAATCTTTTTTGTTTGCTAAAAGGATCAGACTTGCTATTTTTGATTGGAGGATATATATATATATATGACCTGTTCAAAAGTTTATGAACCATTGATTCTTAATACTGTGTGTCGTTACCTGGATGATCCACGGCTGTTTTTTGTTGTTGTTGTGATGGTTGTTCTTGAGTCCCTTGTTTGTCTTGAGCAGTTAAACTGGCCAAAGTTCTTCAGAAAAATTATTCAGGTCCTACACATTTTTCAGTTTTTCAGCATCTTTTGCATATTTGAACCCTTTCCAGCAGTGACTGTATGATTTTGAGATCCATATTTCCTGACTGAGGGACTCAAACACAACTATTAAAAAAGGTTGAAACATTCACTGATGCTCCAGAAGGAAATACGATGCACGGTGGGTGAAGATTAAGGTAAATTGTACTTAATTTGTCTTCCGGGAAGTATCTTCTATTGCTTCCGAAGGGCAGTACTACATTAAAAAAAAATGATATTTAAACAAAATAAGAAAAATGTGGACATCTTCATCCTGTTCAAAAGTTTTTGAATGTGAATGTTTGAACCTTTTGTTGTGTTTGTGATAATTTTTATAAATTCAGCAATTTTTTTGGATTGTGGACTATATGTAAAAAAAATATTTATGAAAAATATCTTATTCAGGTTCAATATATATATATATATACACAAGACCAGAATCAATCAGCTACTAAACAACCACCTAGCAACCAGCCAGAACAGCCTGTAACTGCATAGCAACACCCTGGCAACCACCCACTACACCCTAAAATTGTGTCAACGAGTAGTGCACAGGCAAAAACCACTTGTATTTTCTTCAAAACATGTAAAAATGGTTCTCATGTCAGATTTTATGGTTTTCTCTTTTTATTCATAGGGAGGAGCAGGTGTAAATGGACGTCCTGGATTAGATGGTATAAGGGTACTATATCCTCATATATTATCTTTTATTTCTCTAAAATAATTAAGTACTTTATATACATTTTTGTGTGCATTGGTTGGTTTCTGAGCAATCAAGTCTCTTTCTTTGTTACAGGGAAGACCAGGACCAAGAGGAGAAAAGGCTAGTATATTTGACTTACTGACAGCGGATTCAGAAATTTTAAAACATCAATAAATGACCAAAGCCATTCAATCCTGACTGATGGGCGAAGTGTTATAGATGATATCAGACACAGGACAATTAAATGTACTTTCACTTTCTCTCCATATATGTAGGGGGGGAAAGGAGAATGTGGCACCCCAGGAATGAAAGGAGATCAAGTATGTTTTAGTGAATGATTCTCTTGATCTGTGGTCTGTGGCCCACAATGTGTCATGATGATCTTGTTCTTTATTCCCACAGGGTCCAGACGGACCTTCAGGACCACGTGGACCAAGAGGAGATCAGGTTTATCCTCTTTTATATATACACTACCATTCAAAAGTTTGTGATTGGTAAGATTTTTTTTAAAGAAGGTTCTTATGCTCACCAAGGCTGCATTTATTTGATCAAAAGTAGAGTAAAAACAGAAATACTGTAAAATATTATTAAAATGTAAAATTACTGTTTTCTTTTTGAATATATTTTATTTTCTATAGTCCGTGTAAATTTTTTTCAGGATTCTTTGATAAATAGAAAGTTCAATAGAACAGCATTTATCTGAAATAATAAGCTTGTGTAACATAATGAATGTCTTTACTGTCACTTTTGATTCATTTAATGCATCCTTGCTGAATGAAAGTATTAATTTCTTTCCAAAAAGAGGAAATGATCACGCTCACACAGTCAGATCGCCTCTCCTGTCCCTGCACTTATGGAATGTGATTGCGGGATTAAGTGCTGTTCTTACACCAATGTAACATAGCTAAAGCGGTGAATCCAGGCCTACACGCCATTGTTCCTCTCTGACGGCTTTCTTTGTTCCTCTGGATTAGCATAAGGACAGGGGTTACTATCTCCTGCCCTCCTACTTCAACCTCTGTCCTTGTGGTTTTGGTTTAATGACAGCAGCCTCCATTTTTTGACCCGATTAAGATTTAGAGAGCTTCAGTTTCCCACGCAGTCTATTCTCTGGATGAGGGGGGATCTGTCTGGCTGTCATGTGTCCAGTGAAAACACATCCTAATTGATGGCATAGCTTGGTAGAGGTCCAGTACAGTGTAAAAATCCTTTAATATTTAAATAGACACACTCTGTCGGTACAACTAGCTCACAGATCAAGTGTGATTAGTGTGAACTAAAATATAGACTAATACTAATGTCTGTCTGTTTCAGGGACTGAGCGGCAACCCTGGTGACTCTGGCCCTGAGGGCCCTGTCGGACCTAAAGTAAGGATATTGCATCTCTCACCATTATGATGTGATATTATGAATGGTAACATGAAAATGAAATGACATCTTTCCTAGGGTGATCGAGGACCTAGTGGACCCACCGGACCTCCAGGGGACCCAGGGGTCGGGTTTCCTGGTGCACAGGTAATGGCATCAGATTAGTTAATTAGTTTGATTTCAAGATAATGTCAAATGGTTAGACAACAGTTGTGACACAACCCTTCAAGCAGTGTTCTGCAGTGTGACATGCTACATTTGTTTTGTATAATTGTCATGCATGCAGTTTATGAACTCAAATAATTGAGATACAAGACAATTGTTACACCGCAGAACTGTTCTTTTATATACACTTTCATTCAAAAGTTTGGGTTAAGTAACTTTTCTTTAAATAATTTTTTGTTTTGTTTAGCATGCCATGGATACATTCATTTCATCAAATGTAAAACAAAATACTTACCGGCCCCAAACCTTTGAACAGTAGTGTATCATAAAGTTGTTATTATAATTATAATGAAATCATATCCATGTAAACTCTTTGTGTTTTGTAAGGGGGAGAAAGGTAGTCAAGGCAGACCTGGGCCCACCGGGCCTGTTGGTATTGGGGAGCCAGGAATGCCTGTAAGTGAAGTGATATGTCAGTAACACCACTAGAGGGAGATAGACATCCAACTATTGGGCATCTTATCCACTGGGTATGTATATTATAATGTACTAATATTTAATATCTGTTTGTTAGGGCCCATCAGGACCTCAAGGAGTTCAAGGCAACCAAGGGTTTCCAGGAGAGGGTTTACCAGGGCCAAAGGTAAGAGTTAACAATAAAAACCTTCATCTGCCTCCCCATGTGAAAAAGAAGTGCACTTAACTAATGTGCACTTGTAGTGTACTTTAAATCTTAAAATGATATATAAAAGGGTACTTAAGAGTGTACATGACATTTCATGGCTGTTTATTGCAGTTTTCTCAATCACTTTGGCACATTTTTTAAAACTAAGTTCAAAACGGATGTTCCAGCAAACAATTGTCACAACTCTATAGGATGTCTGCAAAATGTAGTCACTCACCCAAAACATTTAATTCATGCTTCAAAACCTAGTTATATTGTGTCAGTAAATTGGCCAATACCACCAAAATAAAAAGTGTTTTTGTCATCGTGTGAGCCACACTGGTCAAAATGTTTAGATGTTTTTTTCACCATGGAAATATTTGTTATATACAAATTCCATTTTTTTTTTTCTGTTGACACTAACTATTCTATTACAATAATGTCAGTTTTGTCTAGCTGAATGCTCTTGTGGATCACACTGAGATTTTACTGTAAATACAGATTCAGATTTTCATCAAATTTGACTGGGAAAAGTCAATAATGTAGTACACAAAAAGAAAATGAATATTTGTATTTATACAGTACATTTATTTTTTGAAGAAATGTGTTACTGTACTTGTAAGCCTAAAATTCACAGTTTGTTCATTTTTACACACTCTATTATGTCTTTCTCTAACACAAACATATCTTCTTACAAATTTTCCTATTGCTCTTCCATGACAAGAATGTTCAGCTTACATCCAATATAATTCTGCAAAAATAAATGTACTGTATAAATACAAATTAGTACTGTGTGTTTGTGTGTGTGTGTGTGTGTGTGTGTGTGTGTGTGTGTGTGTGTGTGTGTGTGTGTGTGTGTGTGTGTGTGTGTGTTTGTTTGTTTTTGTGATTTATGAGGACACACATTTGTATAATGACACGGGTATTACACTGGTATTACGACGTAAACATGAAATATGAGGACATTTTATATGACATTCCACTCCTTGTCCCGGCTGTTTTGGACAAGTTGCTGGCATTTGGCTCTTTTCTTATCTGCAGCTTCCTCACAGCCTTCCTCCCACGGCACCGTCAACTCCACCAGGATGATCTTCTTTCCCTCTGGAGACCACATGATGATATCGGGCCTTAGAGTTGTGGATAGTACCGCCTCGGGAAACTGGAGTTTCCTCCCGTAGTCAACCTTCATTTCCCATCCCTGGGCTGACTGCTGGAGATTCGGCCTGGCTAGACTGTGGACAACAGGTCTTTGGCTCTCTTTCACAGAGGCGTTGTTTCTTCCTCCTTTCTTGCTCCAGGATGTCTGCGAGCACTGCCAAAACCTTGTCATGGCACCACCTGTATCTACCCTGTGTCAATACGATCTTACACCCTGACAGAATGTGCGGCATTTTTCCTTTCCTGCCACACAACCTGCACAGTGGGCCCTCCCTTCTCCCCCACCTGTGCAAATTGACTGGGGTTGGTAAGGTGTCATACACTGCTCGTAGTAGAAAGGATATATGGAAGGGCTCCAGGCCTTGATTGTTCTCTTGGGGAGGTCCCACCTCGTCCAGGCACCTTGAGTTGCGAGCTTGATGGATTTTGCTCTTCTCCCTTCTTCCTCAAAGTTGCGGCTTTAATCCTGGATCATGGTTCTCTTCTCCCTAGGGGTGGACTTTGACCACTGCTGGAACTGTGCTGTTCCTAGACCCTGTCTTCCAGTGCAAGAGTTTCCTTAGAGAACATTCTGCCTTGTTAATTGCCGTGCTGGCAGCCCACTTACGGCCAGATCTAGTTCTAACTCCTGCTTCCCTGGTGAGTTGGCTTTGAGAGTCCCTATATGTCAGGGACAGTATGCATTTGGCGACTTTAAACTCCTCCACCACTGATGACAGGGGAAGCTGGAGCTGCCCCGACCTTATGTAGAGCCCCAAGGATGTAAAGCTCGGGGGTATTCCCAAGCATCTTCTAAGGTGCTTGTTGAACTTCCTCTCCATTTTTCTTCAACAGTTGATAGGAGCACCTCATATACAGTAAGAAGCCACATGAGTCTCGGGAGCAGGCCATGTTGGTAGATCCAGCACTTGTATTTCCCAGGCAGGCCAGACCTGTCAATCTTCTTCAGCCATACTTCAACTTGTTTTCCGGTGCTGGAGATGCTTTTCTTGTCTGACAGGGAATCATCATACCACTCTCCAAGGCATCTAATTGGGCTCCCCTGGATGTCCGGGATCTCTTCCCCTTGAACAAGTAGCTTGAACCTTCCAGCTGTTTTGCCATTTTGAAGACCATCTTTGCCCATGTGGCCATGCGATCCAGTTCTGACAGGACTCATCTTACCTGCACGTGAGTTGGTGTTATCACGGTAGGATCATCCATGAATCCCCTGATTGCTGGCTGCTGACATCCAGCTGCGGTCTTCGGCCCTCTTAACTTTGTACTCACTGCAGAGATGATCAGGTTCATTCCCATGATGAACAAGATGGGAGAGATGCATCCTGTCACTATCCCTTTCTCCACTGGCTGCCACTTTGTTGTAAACTTGGCGGACTGGAATCGTAGCTTGATGTCTCTCAGGTAACTGGATGTTAAACAATGTTTTATGTCCTCACTTGGATAGCAAAACAAACCTGTGTGTGTGTGTGTGTGTGTGTGTGTGTGTGTGTGTGTGTGTGTGTGTGTGTGTGTGTGTGTGTGTGTGTGTGTGTGTGTGTGTGTGTGTGTGTGTGTGTGTGTGTGTGTGTGTGTTCGTTGCAATTTATGTCATAAATAGTTATAGAATATAACATGTCTGACAGATTTTGTTCTGACAGTTTCACTGAGAATCAACTCATCAGTTTTGATGCCATGTGCATTTAGTCAATTATAGACACATGTGCCAAAACAAATGCAATTTGCTTAAATCAATAAGAAATCCAAATTTGATATGAACAAGAAACTAATTGTTCAGAGATCTGAACTTATTGTTTTGAGAAAAAAAAGTCTCATTCGAGAATTGAGCCAAAGTGACAAGTTTCAAATGACAGTAAAATATATTTTAGTTTGCCATAATATTTTAGTTAGCTTGTCAGTACAATCAGCAGTTCAATTTAACTATATTTCAATAACAATGGAAATAAGTATGAAATTACATATAAAGATGTATTTAAGTCCTACTTAAGTAGGTCAAAAAGCACTCTAAAGTTAAGCTAATTGCATTTAGTAAAAATGTACATTTCATTTAATTTTAAAATAACATGCAATTAAGTGTCTGAAAACATTACATTCATTAACACACTCAGGTATATTCATTTAAAGTGTATTATTTTCTTAAGTACTTAAGTAATTTTTTTAAGGTATGCTAAACTGATATTGAACACATTTCAGGGTGACAGAGGATTTGAGGGTCCTAAAGGTGTACGTGGACCTCCTGGGTTAAGCATCAAGGGTGATAAGGTAGAGTACAAAAAATGACATGCTGTTGTTGAGTGTAATCAGATTTAACAATAAGACACAGCTCTACTTATTTCTACCTCCTGTAGGGTAACACGGGGGAACAGGGTTTACCTGGGCTGATTGGATTTCCAGGAGCAGGGATCCAGGGTGAAAAGGCAAAGAAAAGTTCTTATCTATCCACAGGCTGCACCCAAACACCTGCATTATCTTATAGGAAATCATAGTAGAGCCTCCAATTTGAAAATACTTTTTGATGTGGCATCTCTGGCTGCAGGGAGACCTGGGACCCATAGGACGACCTGGACCAAGAGGCCCCCCTGGAGTGGGCATGGCAGGCCCTAAGGTGCATTTTGTGTGTTTGTGTGTGTGTGTGAGTGTGTGGTTCAGGTTAACCCTATGTTAGTGCTGACGAAAGCCGACTGTGTTGTTACCTCGTGTCGCCAGCATCGGGGACTGCAACTGAACACACCAAAAGGATTACAGGCGACTGTCAACTAGCATGCGCGTTCTACACCTGCGTATGAAGGAGATAACTGTCTATTTAATCAGATTTTCGTCTGCATAAACAAAGCAGCGTTTGCTTACTGTTTTTAATATCAATCACGCTCTTTATTCCATTCCTCTCATTTTATCAAAATATTTGCACAGTATTGCTCAGGTAAGATGATGTAAAATACTTTACTTGCTCGCTTTCATCACTTTGCTCTTATTCTTGTGCACTGACTCGTTCGCTAAGCTGAACAGCCAATCAGAGTTCTCTCTCTCGCTGACAGCCCAACGCCTACATGTTGAATCGGCCAAAAAAAACAAAACAGCCAACGTTCAAAAATGGCCCGACATTGCCCAACAGATGACCGTCAGCTTGGTGTGTCCCTGGCTTTATGGAGACAAAGGGTCCCCACAAAGATGGCAATATCTGAAATCCTTGTCCTTGTGGGAAAATGTTTTGGTCCCCATGAGGGAATACAGGTTATAAATCATACAGAATAATTGAAAATGAAAAAAGAAATTCTGTGATGTGTAGGTTTAGGGGTAGAGTTAGGGGATAGAATATACAGTTTGTACAGTATAAAAATTGTTATGTCTATGAAGTCCCCATAAAACATGGAAACAGAGCTGGCCCAAGGCATAAGCGAACTAAGCGGCTGTTTAGGACCCCCCTTGGCCACCAGGGGGCCCCCAAGAGCACGTGAAATTACTTGTTGTTGCTTGTTACTTTATGATGATTGAAATCGCGAAATGGCCTTAAACAATTAGGCTACTAAATAAATGCAAAATGTTAAGTTTTCTAATTTATACACAAATTGATTATGACTGAGCTGCACGAGCTCGCGGCACCATCTTGTTAGCCAGGGTTCCACTATTGTGAGCATATTCAGCATAAGAGACTTATTGAAAATAAAAATAAAAAATCTTACATATTCCAGTCGAAACTATACTTTAAGACTTTGAATATTAAAGTATAAATTAACACCTGAGCACTCTTGTGGGTTTGCTACTGTTACAATTAAAAAACATATAAGGGTAAAAACATGACAGGCAGACATGATGTAAGCAACTCAGCTACAACTAATACAATTGATAATGGGTGTGCGAATTATCAAGAAATGCCAATAGTCAGTCGCATTGGTGGCACTGAGGGGCCCCCAAATATAATTCTGCTTAGGGCCCCATAAAGTCTTGGGCCGCCCTTGCATGGAAACCTAATACTGTAAATAAGTTGAAGTGCTAAAATTACTAAAAACGAATTAACTAACTACTGAAATTAGTATTCATTTAAAATAATATTCGAATAAAACAATAGTATATAAATAATACCAAAATAACACTGTTTAAAACCTTCAAACATCGTTTTCATTTGGAAAAAACTATTCCATTAATGGTTTGTGTGATTATCTGTTTTTTTGACTGTATGAATTTTGTTCCCAGGGTGATCAAGGCTTTCCAGGGGACTCTGGCCCACAAGGTGAGAGAGGAATTGGAGAACCAGGACCAAAAGTATGTACAATTTTAATTTGTAAAACCAAATCAAATATTATCTATATATTAACATATTTTTGATATACTATATGTTTAATGTAAAAGTGATGTTGTTTCATGATTTTAGGGAGAACCAGGACCAGATGGAGCACCTGGTATTCCTGGCATCCCAGGTGAAGATGGCTCTGTGGGTCCAAAGGTACAGTGGGACACAACATCCTAGGTCACAGGTTTCTTGTAATATGGTTACCATTACATTTAAAATCTAACCAATGGATCGTCACTTAAGCCACACTAAACAATGAATGAATGTCATATACCCGCGGTTTCACAGACAAGGCTTATCCTAATCCCAGAGTAGAATGCATGTTTGAGCTGTTTTAACTGAAAGCAAATTGCACTGGCATATCTTAGTGACATTGTTTTGTCTCAAGAACAGTAATGTGTTTTTTTTTTTTCTAAGGCATGTTTATTAAAGTCACTTAAATGCCATAATTGGACTAAGGCCTATTCCTGGCTTAATCTAAGCCCTGTCTGTGAAACTGGGCCACAAAGATTTAAGTATGGAGTGGCTTAAATGTCTACATATTTCTGAGGCCACTGTAACTATAACACATTCTTATTTTATGATTGCAAATATAGGAAAGCTTCAATAAAGCACACATGCATTGCTTTCCTATATTGTTTCCTCACCTGTGTCTTTCTGTCTTTTGTTCATTGCGTTAGGGTGAGATTGGTTTACCTGGTGGACGAGGTCCAGAGGGCTCACCTGGGAAAGGAATACCCGGTGAGAAGGTACAATAATGGTTCTTTCTTTCTTAACACAATTCTATGGATCAAGTTATAATTAAAGAGCTTCTCTTTTGGTTAAACAGTGCATTAATTGAGTCCAGGAGTCAATATTTGCCCTTTTGGGTGACAATAAGAGTAATATATTTCCTGCCATTTAATGTAAGCTTTACATTACAGTAAAACTGCAAACATTGAGAGTAATCAGATTAACACCGGTAGTAACCATTTCAAATGATGGAAAGATGTCTGACACCGGATGTTTTATGTAATTTAGTTTAGGGTCTCACAAAACCATCCATGTCCAGGTTGTATTTTACATTAATATCAAAAGAAAGTACACTACCATTCAAAAGTTTGGGGTCAGTAAGATTATAATTTTTTTTTTCAAAAGGGATGTATTCAATAATAGATCAAAAGTGAGACTAAAAGCATTTATAATGCTACAAAATATTTCTGTTTCAAATGAATGCTGTTCTTTTGACCCTTCTATTCATCAAATAATCATGAAAAAAAATTCCACAAAAATATTAAACAGCACAACTGTTTCCAATATTGATTAGGCCTATAATAAGAAATGTTTCTTGAGCACTCAATCATCATATTAGAATGATTTCTGAAGGAACATGTGACACTGAAGACTGGAGTAATGATGCTGAAAATTCAGCTTTGCATTCACAGGAATAAATACAATTCTAAAATATATTCAAATAAACTGTTATTTTAAATGGTACTTTTTTTTATTTTAGATCAAATAAATACAGTAGTTGTGCGTCATCTTTCGAAAACATAAAAGGTAACATTTTAATATTATTTTAAACATTTTATTTTAGATTTCTATACAATTTTAGTATATGTAGTATGTAGTATTTTTTCTACTGCCGTTAACTTATGCAGATTTGAATAAAAAACACTGTATTAGTATGATTTTTTTTCCCGTCACAGCAATAATGATGCAAATCAACATTGATTGACGTCAACCTTGAATTATGAGAGTGACAAAAAACTCAAAAGTAAATGTCTTAAAATATGCTGTCGCAATGCATAGTCCTAAAAATAGCCTTCATTTTCTTTATGCGAAATTTATCTTAATATCTTACATGTGTATTCGTGAGGCTTAAATTCTAAATAAAATACTGCATGTCATTCAACTCCAAATTTTGTCTATGATCAAAAAGCTGAATAATGTCAAATACTGTCGTCTTTTAATGTATTGGATGTGTAGTAGAAAATGTCACTGTCACATAAACACACTAAATAGTGTTTATGAATCTCTCCACAGGGTGACCGAGGTGACAGAGGAACTCGGGGTCTTCCAGGAAGCTCTGGAGCAGCGGGACCCCCAGGGGCCAAGGTGGGTGGGACAGTGGCAGCACTTAAATACAAAACCTGTTTTTTTTTTATTATTTGGGAATATGGAGGTTAATGTTCAGGTCGTTATGTTTAGAGGTTTGGAATGTCATATTTCATGCTCAGATGACTTTTAAAGAGTTCATAAAAGGTCTTTAGGGTTTAGCTGTACACTTTTATGGTTGTGCAACTCTCATATGAAGGATGATTATTTTAATACCTACAAAATTCAATAGCATATGTATTTGTTACAGTTTCTTTGTATTTGTTACAGTTTCTTTGCAATCACTAGGACACATTTCTCAATACTTGGGTCACTTTTTCAAAACTCTTCACACAGTGAGCACAACAGCAGTCTATGTGGGATAAACTGTGGATCAATTATCATTGTCTTGGCACAAAATGCATTCAACGATTACATATTTCAATTTACATGAATACATTTCTCACTTAGGCACAACCACCAGCAAAACTCTATTTACCTACAGACCAATTTGCACATGTTTACATACTCTTGTCAAAACTGTTAAACTTCAAAACCTAACATAAAACAAAATTGAGTAAGACAGAAATTTGACAGTAATATCATATTGAAATATTGATATTCTCAATATTGTAATTTCACTTTCCACTTCCACAAAGTAGAATACTACAAAGTATTCTGAAATATGCAAAGTGCAGTAACACTCCAGCTCTTTATAAATTATACACTTTCAATTTCAACTAATATGACCGCTCACTGTTCACATTGCCTTATATACACTATAATCATTTAAAAAAATGAACACTGGTAATAAAATATTTTCTTTTATTTATAGGGAGAGCCAGGAAGTTTAGGTATGATGGGGTTACCTGGACCTACCGGTCGAGGATTGCCTGGTTCAAAGGTACGTATGTTTCTCACTAAGTGCAAATAGAGATAGATGCTCTTCACACGAAGTGTAAAAAGAAGTAATATCCTGTTTGTACTAAAGGTAAATAGCTGAACATTGGGGGCGGAGCTAGTGAAAATAGCTTTTGCCAACAAGGTTGGCATTATTGTATGTACTGTGCATATGCTCTTCATCATTATGTTTATTGTTAGGGTGAGCCAGGGCCTGCAGGCCCCCCAGGTCCTGTTGGAGAGCCAGGTGTTGGGACTACAGGCCCTAAGGTTATAGACACAAAGACATATTATCATATTGTTTAATTTTTTTTTTTTATGCTAATAAAATAAGAATTGGTGTGTTTCAGGGTGACAGAGGAGGTCTAGGACCAGTGGGGCCTCAAGGGATGAAGGGGGAGGGTTACCCTGGACCACAGGTGCGTGAAGGAGACAAAGACTTTGATACGAACAACACAGATAACAAAAGCGGTAATATATCTATACATATGATATATTCTCAGGGGCTTCCTGGATTGCCTGGGCTGCCAGGTGAAGTTGGACCTGAAGGACAAGGAATTCCTGGACCAAAGGTATTGGTCATTATGCAATTCACAGTAAATGATGGCCAACTTTCTATCCTTCAGAAAGTCTGCAAAGTCTAGCATTTTTGCTAAGTTTATGTTGTTGTTATTTTCAGGGAGACAGGGGCTCACCTGGAGCTACTGGCCCTTCAGGGCCTCCAGGAATTGGACTGCTGGGACCAAAGGTTCAATGTCACTACTTAAAATGTGTATTGGTTCTACACACAGTTTGTTCTATGTTGATTAATTCATATGAGATTTTTAAAGGGTGCAGTTGGCCAGCCTGGTGCTCTAGGTCTTCCAGGCCTTCCAGGAGAGGGAATTCAGGGTCCCAAGGTAAGGCTCCAAGGCCCGCAGGCCTCATTATACTGTAGCTCTATCAACTTGGAAAGAAAGCAAAACATAACTTTATCATACAAAAGCTTGGAACTCTAAATAAACATTTAATTATCACAGGGAAACACTGGGTTTCAAGGACCCCCTGGCCCAAGAGGGCCTCCAGGTGATGGCCTGCCAGGAGAGAAGGTACTAGAAAGACAAACACTGACTGATTGTGTTGTATGTCAATACAGTTAATAATATATTCAGGGTTCCCACTCAACCTGGAAAATTGAAGACAAATTTTCCAGTCCTGGAAAACACATGGAACATTAGAGAAAATGTAAAATGTCTTGGAAAATCTTGTTGTTGTCCTGGAAAAGTCAGAATTGTGAGATATAAAGTCCAGGAAAAGTCAGATTTTCTCGCAGTTGCTAGATATGTTGCAATTCTTACTACTTTTCTCAGAATTGTGAGTTATAAAGACCAAGTCTGAGGGAAAAATACTGGCTTTTCTTTCAGAATTGCTAGTTTATATCTCACAATTCTGACTTTATAACCGGCAATTGCTTTATATCATGAGTTTATATCACAATTATGTAAACTCGCAATTGGGAGAAAAAAATCTGAATAGCGAGATAAAAACAAGCTTCCATAGTTTTCCAAATGATTCAGTTTTTATAGTTGTCATGGCAATAAACTGTACGCCTTTTAAAAACTTAGAGAGCAATATTTAACGTGATCCTTGTCTTTTATTCCCGCCGTAGTAAAATTGAAAATGTCCTGGAAAATGATCACTGAAAAAGAGTGGGAACCCTGTATATTACTGTTCAAAAGCAAAGACAAAATAACAAAGTCTGATGGTTTTAGGGTGACAGAGGCCTTGTTGGAGAGCGTGGGAGAAAAGGAGAGAGAGGAGAACATGGAGTGCCTGGACAAACAGGTTCCAAGGTAATATCCAGTTTCCAGTTTGCCAAGGTTCATATTCCATTTCCAGCTTATGTTTGCATGGTTTTCTGGGTAGCCTTGTAGTTGATACCAGCTAATCTGAGCCTAAATCCATGCTGAGACTTGTGGAGGTTGAGTGAGTGTAACGATTGAGCCCAGAAGAGGATTGAATCCAAGGCCAGAGAGAGGCCTGCATGGACCACAGACCACAAAACATATTTACAGTGTATTCAAATGCTCCATGAAAATATGATCTTGGACACAGTCTTGAGTTATACAACACTGTTTCAAAATTCTAGTCCTGGAGGTGCTACAAGTACAAAATAGAAATCTTGAAATGACAACAATGATAAACACAACAGTGATCAAGTAATCAAAACTTGCAGCTATATATGCCGCTATATCACGTCTTAAAGTGTGGTCACTGGTCACATTAGCAAAATTTCACAGGCAAAAAAGTTCATTGTCCATTATCAATATTGTAGCAATGTATAAAGCATTACCAACACAGATGTCAATTTCAAACCAAGAAGCTTTTTTTGCGAATCGGCGTGAAGAACTTGAATCCATTGCAAAATTTGCATTAAATAATTATTTTACTATCACGTAGAATTCTATTAAAATGACTGTATTTCGTCTGTTAAAATTTACCAAACAACTGTAAATGTACATCTTTACTCTAATTGAACCGCAATAGATTGTAGCCCACCTTTAATTCAGTTCATATATACCTAAAGCAGAGGTTTCAAGATAATGTAGAATATACCTTGAAAAATTACCCTGTTACTAATAAAAATCTACTTAAATTGTATAGGGAAAACCAGGCGAGAAGGGAGATCCTGGCCTATCTGTGAGTAAAAACGTTTTCATAAAACTTTATCAGAATGCTCAGAATATTGTATAAATAACATACATTGAACTTCCCCCCCGCAGAGAGAAGAGGTGATCAGAATAATCCGGGAAATATATGGTATGTAACCGTCCCTGCCACTCAAACACAAAACTATATATAGGTTGTTTAATCTTTTAGGTGGAGGAACTTACTTTTTTGCATTTTCTCTCAGGATGTGGTCTGAAATGCCGGACGAGTCCTCTGGAGCTGGTCTTTATCATCGACAGCTCAGAGAGTGTGGGTCCGGAGAACTTTGAGGTGGTGAAAGACTTTGTGAACGCTCTGATCGATCATGTGTCTGTGAGCCGAGAAGCCACGCGTGTTGGGGTGGTGCTGTACAGTCATGTGGACACGGTGGTGGCCAGCCTACAACAGCTGTCTGACCAGACTAGCATCAAAACTGCTGTGCGTAAGATGCAATACCTGGGCGAAGGCACCTTCACGGGCAGCGCCATCCACCGGGCCACCCAGCTCTTTCAAGCAGCTCGGCCCGGCGTAAGAAAGGTTGCGGTCGTGTTGACGGATGGTCAGGCTGATAAGCGTGATACAGTGAGGCTGAAAGACGCTGCAAAAGAGGCTCACGATGCTGGAATTGAAATCTTTGTGATTGGTGTAATGAACAGCAGGGACTCCCAGTATCCAGAGTTTAAGAATGAGATGAACATTTTAGCATCTGATCCTGATGAAGTGTACGTCCACTTAATTGATGACTTCAGACTGCACAGTACGTACTCCTATGTTCCTTTAAATATGGTGTACTCTGCTAAATATTTTTATTCTAACTTTTTTGCGATTTTTCAGCACTGGAGAATAAACTGCTAAATCAGATCTGCGAGCATGATGATGGAACGCTCTTTAGCCCAAACGGCAAACCATTCCCTCCATTTAGGCCTGTCCCATTTCCAGACGGAACTGAAGCTTCTACCAGTGATTATTTAATCACAGAGGGCGAAGAGGTAATTTTTCATACTACAGAAAAACACAGTAATAAATTAAAATGTAGCAAGTAGAAAGACACTGTAAAAGTACATGAGCAGGAAAATATTAAACTTTTCAGTCAAATTAAAATGGTAGTGCCCCACATATGACGTGGAGAAAAAAACAAGATATTTTAAGCACAAATTAAGAATTTGTTTCTGTATTTTATGTAAATCATGTCCATGATTTACCTAAGATGAGGGAATAAATTTATCAAATGTGGTCATGAATGAAGTAGTGGTAATAAATTATTAATTTGTGGCAATGATATCTGTTTATTTTTTCCAATGACGTTTGGGGCTTCGTAGAAAAAAAATGCACTTAAATGTATTTATTTTTATTTCCTGTGAGTGTACACATCCTAATCATTATTTTCAAAAAAGTTTTAAATATATTATTCAAAACAGAAACACATTTTTTTTTTCAAATATCTTAGCAGTTATGAATATTAATTAAGACATTAAAACCCTATTTATATGTATTTCTGAACAAACATTTCTGTTGATATTATAAAATATGAACAGAAACTACAGTCTTAAAAACAGAAACTTTGATATGGAAAAAAAGCATGCACATAAAATGATCCATAATAATAATGTAAACGCCAGCTAAAGGTGATATTTTGCTGGAAAGAGCTTCTGTTTCCAGTTTATGAGATTCTGCCACAATACCACATGCCATACAGTCTGAAAAATTCTCTTTATCACAGGATGAGCTTCCAACAGAGTTTGAGACCACTTCTCCTCCTCAACAACCAGATGACTATTATGACCCCTACTGGAAGACCCTTTTTGACGAGTCTGTCAATGAGCTCCCAAAAGTGACAGATGCCCCAGCTGGAGATAAAATGAGACCCCAGTCCTCCATCTCAGTAGTAGGACCCCAGACGCCCATAAACGTGCAGCGTGTTCCAGAAATCGGTCCACCTCCACAAACTCTACCTCCACTGTCCCCTCAACCAGATGCCTTTGTGAAAGGTAAACGCATTGGCTTACACTATCTATCATGGTGACTTCTTGAGCATTCACATTTAAATTTAGTTTGAAACCAGATTTTGTTCAATTTGAAGTACTTCAGATGTATGTATGTTGTTGTTTTTCAGATGTAGGCTGTAGGCAGGGATTGGACCCTGGGCCATGTAGAGAGTACAGGGTGATGTGGTACTATGACCCGGAGGCCAACGCGTGCGCACAATTCTGGTATGGTGGTTGCCAAGGCAACAGCAACCGCTTTGAGACTGAAGACATTTGTAGAAGCGCTTGTGTGCAGACATAACACACCCTCACAATAAAGCACAGGGCTTCTTTTAGCAGATTTTTTTTTACAGTTATGCACTATGCATTTTCATTGTAATACATGTCTTTTATGAGAACAGTAAGAAATCCTACACTGACTGTAGATCAGATTTGTCTTTGGACCAACATTACTTTTAATTACTGTTTACTTAGTGCTGCTCCATTTTCTGGAGAATAACATGTATATTCAAAGTACCACTTCTTTTATTTTTCCTAGTAGCACAGAAAGTTTCACAAATTTCTTAATTTAGAATAATCCTTTTTTGTATGTTGCATCCTTAAAAATACAACATTGTAAATATTTCTGCTAATTGTAATTTCCGTCAACTGCACTATTACTAGTGCTTGAAGTGGAAAAAAGAGGTGCTGGTAATCCCCTTGTTTTCAAAAAATAAATAAATATGCTTATTTAGGGTCATCATATCTGGTTATTACAGGGCAAAGTTGCAGGGAGTCCGCCAATTGTTGTTTAAAGGTGTAGTAAGCGATTTATGGTAAACGCTGTTGAAATTTGAAATGACCAAAACCAACACGCCCCGACCCAAAAGGATCACACCCTTATCTTGATGCCTCCATCCCCACACATACGTATATGTTTGCTATGCAACACATACAACGACTATGGAGGAATCTGCTGTGCCTCCTGCCGACAGTATGATGTCATCAATAACTGAAATCAATGTGTTACTATGATAATGAGAGGTCGAATGTCTAATTGTTATTTAGCTCCTCTACTCATTCGATGGCAAAGTCAACCCTTCCCAACGGTGTTCCATCCCAAACACCGTTTTGGACGACAGTCCAAGAAACTAATATATTACTAATGTGACCAGATTAAGAGTTAGGAACCAAAAGAAAAAACATATATTAGGAGTGTTATCTCACTTTTCAGACACACTTTGGGAGCTGATGCTTGAAACGGGTGGTGGAGGAGGTTTAGACATTCCAGGCTTATAATAATAATAATAATAATACAAATAAACAAACAAGTGTAGATGACACACAAGTATATTCAAGCAAAATACAGCATATCTTTGTTCTGAAAAAAACAACGTTACTCACATATCGAGAAGAAATAAAAGCAACATTGGCGTCTTTCAGGCCTTCCTACTCCTTAAAGGGATAGTTCACCCAAAAATGAAAATTACCCCATAATTTACTCACCCTCAAGCCATCCTAGGTGTATATGACATTCTTTTTTCAGAGGAATACAATCAGAGTTATATTAAAATATGTCCTGGCTCTTCCAAACATTATAATTGTCATATATAATTAAGTGAATGGCAGCCCAAAAATTGAAGCCCAAAAAAGTGTATCCATACATTATTAAAGAAATCCACATAGCGCCGGGGGTTAATAAAGGCCTTCGAAGCGAATCGTTGGGGTTTTGTAAGAAAAATATAAATTTTTAACGTTATAAAGTAAAATATCTAGCTTCCAGCAGACCGCCTTCTGTATTCAACTTACGGAAAAAGCATAACTGGCGTGACGATGACATCAGACATAGCATAATCATTTTGAACTGCGAGAGGGGCTACACTTTCTTCGTAAGATGAATACGGAAGGCGGTTTGCCAGAAGCTAGATATTTTACTTTATAACGTGTTAAATATGGATATTTTTCTTACAAAAACCCAGCATGTCATATACACCTAGGATGGCTTGAGGGTGAGTAAATTATGGGATAATTTAAAGTTTTGGTGTGAACTATCCCTTTAAAGGGAATATTGCAGGTTAAAAACATTTCCAAATGAATATATAACATTGTATGAAAATACCATATGAAAAGGTAATGCAGGATTTAAAATGTTTTAAAAGGACATAGCAAGAGCCAGAGCAAATACTTTACATTGTATCGACATTTTTATCTAGAAACAATACAGAAATCAACTATCTGTGAAATGAGATACTAGTAACACTTCCGTGGACATTCCGCACCAGAGCAAGAAAAGCGTCTCAACTGAAGAAAGCGCTCACAGCAAGGCGTTTTCAGGTGGCTAAAAAAGCTTTAGTGGACACCTTACTGCTGATTGGCTACAAGTGTGTTTTGGTGCTCGGTCCAATACACTTTTCTGTCATGATACGTAATTAATGAGTCACCTATTGACACCCTGAAGCATAAATGTAATGTTGGGGTTACGGGGCGGGGCCAAGTCAGATAAAACGATGATGGCTAAAACCTTGAACAGAAGTTGACATTAGTCTCGAAAAAACTACTCAGCTGTGTATCGCGTCAGAAATGACAAAAGCTCAAATGAAGCAAATGCATGACGAAGATCGCAGCGCATGTGCCTCTGCACGTGAAAGCAAGCACGTTGATGCAGTGAAACATAAGCAGACAAGCAAAAGCGAGCAACAAAATAAATACGAATGAAAAGGACAAAGCAGGCACTTTTAATTGCAAAAGATGTGGAACAGAGCATGCATCACGCAATTGCCCCGCATATGGCAAACAGTGCAAGAACTGTGATAAAATGAATCACTTTGCTAAGATGTGTAAATCGAAAAAAGTGCACGCGGTGGATGATGACGTCACAGAACAGAGACCTAGTCTCTTCGTCAGTGCAGTGCAAACGCAGACAGGGACAGATGAATGGACAGTTGACTTGAAACTGGAGCACAAACATGTAAAATTTAAACTTGATACTGGTGCGCAAGCCAATGTAATCCCGTACAGCCTGCTGCGAAGGATGAGACCAAAATAGAGGCAGTCAGAAAAATGCCTACTCCTGAATGCAAAAAGGATGTGGAAAGATTTCTTGCTATGGTCACTTACCTCGCAAAGAGAAGCACACCCATGGAGGATATTGGAGCATCTCCAGCCCAACTGTTGATGGGTCGAAGATTAAAAACAAGACTTCCAATGAAATCAGAGTTGCTGAAGCCTAGCATGGTAACTAACCCAGTCCAGCAGGTGTTAGAAAACAGGCAAAAGAAGCAGAAGGAATATTACGACCAAAGATCCAAACCTCTTCAGAAACTTCAGGTTGGTGACAATGTAAGAATATGGCAAGAGGGCACATGGAATCCAGCTGAAGTTACTGGACTTTCTGAGCAGCCAAGATCTTATGTTGTTCAGAGGAAAAAATCATAGAACTACTCCTCAATAAGCCTTCTTGGTTTTGAGACAACTCGTCCACTCGCCGTCTTCATAGGTAGACGGCGAGTGGAGTAGACCTCCTCACGTCATCTCAGGTCAGTATACGCAATGGCTCAGTGTGCTGTGACATGTTTGGAATAAACTTTGCGAGGTAAGTGACCATACCAAGAATTAAAAACGTTCTGTTCCTTCTGTACACCTGAGGGGCAGGTGTACAGAAGGAACAGAAAGTTTTTAATGAAATCAAAAGAACAAAGAGACACACCAAGGAAGGACGCAGACAATCAAAATGTGACAACAAAATGGGTGTGACAACAAAGAGGAAGAACATGAAATGGACACTCAAACAGGGAAAAGAGATGTCAGCCCCACCGAACTCTTAAGTCTACCTATGAAGACGGCGAGTGGACGAGTTGTCTCAAAACCAAGAAGGCTTATTGAGGAGTAGTTCTATGATTTTTTCCTCTGAACAACATAAGATCTTGGCTGCTCAGAAAGTCCAGTAACTTAAGCTGGATTCCATGTGCCTTCTTGCCATATTCTTACATTGCCACCAACCTGAAGTTTCTGAAGAGGTTTGGATCTTTGGTCGTAATATTCCTTCTGCTTCTTTTGCCTGTTTTCTAACACCTGCTGGACTGGGTTAGTTACCATGCTAGGCTTCAGCAACTCTGATTTCATTGGAAGTCTTGTTTTTAATCTTCGACCCATCAACAGTTGGGCTGGAGATGCTCCAATATCCTCCATGGGTGTGCTTCTCAGGTTCAACAGACACAGGTAAGGATCTTTGTACAGAAGGAACAGAATGTTTTTAATGAAATCAAAAGAACAAAGAGACACACCAAGGAAGGACGCAGACAATCAAAATGTGACAACAAAATGGGTGTGACAACAAAGAGGAAGAACATGAAATGGACACTCAAACAGGGAAAAGAGATGTCAGCCCCACCGAACTCTTAAAGGTCCCGTTTTTCGCGTTTTTTTGAAGCTTTGATTGTGTTTACAGTGTGCAATATAACGTGTTCATGTTTCACGTGTAAAAAAACACAGTATTTTTCACACTGTTTTCACTGTCCTCAAAACGGCTTGAAAGATTTCCCTGTTCTATGAAGTCCCTCCTTCAGAAATACGTAACGAGTTCTGATTGTGCCAGCGGTTCGCGTGTTGTTATTCGACAGCAGCTTAGCGCACGCAGAGCGCACGTTACCGGAAAGGTCACGCCTCTTACCATAACGGGGATGCATGTGCTCAATGATCTCTTAGTACAGCGTCCCTGGGAAAGCCAAACAAAGGTGATTTGACTCCGGGATGAAAATAACAGCGTCTCGGCGACAATGGCGACAAACACTATACAAACGCATCAATTCGTCTTCTCCACGCGGGAGCAACAAGACCACGCCCCCTTTTTTCGCGTATTCATGTGGGCGGAGGTTAGTCGACAAACTGCTCTACTGACGTAATTAAAGCAGGATGTACAGAGATGTAGTCCAAACCGGCCGTTCGCTGTAGGCTTTGAAAGGGAACTTCTGTTAAATAAAATATCTTGCTTGGCATTGAACTTTGAGCTTTATAATTTTACAGGTATTATTTATGCTCTAACATCAACATTACACACTAACTAAAGTTTGAAAAATGGGATCACGAAGAACAGGACCTTTAAGTCTACCTATGAAGACGGCGAGTGGACGAGTTGTCTCAAAACCAAGAAGGCTTATTGAGGAGTAGTTCTATAATTTTTTCCTTAAGTTTATACAATCACAGTTCAAAGGACAGTGTTCGGTTAAATGAAAGCCTGACAGATGTTTAAAAAAAATAATAAATAAATGCTATATAGTTGTGATGTGCAGTGATACACATTCGTTTTGTAATGGGGGGTTATATACAAGGTGACTGAAGTTTTTTTTTGTTTGTCTGCAGAATGAAAAACCTTAAAAAAAAAATAAAAAAAAAAGGGAGATGTCATGATACGTCATTAATGAGTCACCTATTGACACCCTGAAGCATAAATGTAATGTTGGGGTTACGGGGCGGGGCCAAGTCAGATAAAACGATGATGGCTAAAACCTTTAACAGCTCTCGTGTCTTCTCTTTACAACACAACAAAACATTTTCAACAGCGTTTTTCAAAAATCGCTTACTGCAACTGAAAACATTTTTGTGGAAAAAAAAGTGTTAAATAATGCAGTATGTTAACATCAGCTAAGCTAATGTTAAGAAGCTAAAGTACCGGCCAACTTATAGCACTGATCCTAAAATCATTTATGTGAGCCAATCGCATTTAGAATCACTGTTCTTTCTAAGTGCATGTGTATTTAAAATGCAAAAGCCTTACATTAAGATATGTGTTAAACTGTTGTGGACAGTTTTGTATGTTAAATTTGTATTATATTGTGTGATTAACCGCATTTGCATTTCAAAGATGTATTTCAAAAACCCATGTTTCATTATTCATGTTTCCTCAGCAGTGAGCATGGCTCATGAATTTGGGTATCAGCTCCTCCCTTCATGTTTTAAATAGATGACAATCAAACATTCAGAAGTCCTTTCCGATTGTAACAAACTGCTCCGAGACTCAAAGGTTGAGGATCCAAGTGCAGTATTTATTCAGAGGGAAATCCACAATCGTAGTCAAAATCTAGGCAAAAGGTCATACACAGGCTAGCGGTCCAAACAGGCAAGGCAGGAGAGACAGGCAAAAGGTTTAGGGGAGAGCGGGGCACAACCTGACGCTTTTTGACTTTCTCAGTTTGTGTAAATCCACTTGGGGTTCAGAGTATTTATTTTTTCCCACATTAATTGCACACATGTCTTGTACAATTATGTGGTTTTGTTTCATTAATACAGTGTATACTTTTTTCTTGATTTATCCCGAAAGAATGGAAGTGAAATGTGACATGCCCCGTAGGTGGGGTACATTGTAACATGACCAAATTACAGCTTAAAATGTTACCTGATATAATCAAAAAAATATCCAAGACATACTAAAATATTTGTCAACAAAATACAATTATTAACATTTTTAAATAAAATAATGGCATTTTTTAATCATTAAACTCATTTTTGAGTTTGACAACAAACACATCACTAAATACAGCTATACAGCATAGTTCAAAACATAAAACATTTTCTCATGGTTTCTCAAAAGAATTCATAAAAGTATTAGAATATAATGGCATATTTCTAATAGCGGCTCGTTTTTTTTCGTGTTTTTTTGAAGCTTTGATTGTGTTTACAGTGTGCAATATAACATGTGTTCATGTTTCATGTGTAAAAAAACACAGTATTTTTCACACAATTTACTTATCTGTATACTGCTGTTTTCACTGTCCTCAAAACGGCCTGAGAATTTCCTCGTTCTATGAAGTCCCTCCTTCAGAAATACGTAACGAGTTCTGATTGTGCCAGCGATTCCCGTGTTGTGATTCGACAGCAGCTTACACACGTTGCCCGGGAAGCTCACGCCTCTTACCATAACGGGGAGATGAACGCACTCAAACTACAGCCCCTGAAGGCAAAACAAAGGTGATTTGACTCCGGGATGAAAATAACAGCGTCTGAACGACATGGCGACAAACACAACCGAACCGAACGCAACACTTCCTCTTCTCCACGAGGAAGCAACAAGACCACGCCCCCTTTTTCGCGTATTCTTGTGGGCGGAGGTTAGTCGACAAACTGTTCTTCTGACGTAATTAAAGCAGGATGTACAGAGATGTAGTCCAAACCGGCCGTTCGCTGTAGGCTTTGAAAGGGAACTTCTGTCAAATAAAATATCTCGCTTGGCATTGAACTTTGAGCTTTATAATTTTACAGGTATTATTTATGCTCTAACAGCAACATTACACACTAACTAAAGTTTGAAAAATGGGATCACGAAGAACAGGACCTTTAAAGGGATGATGATGCAACACTTCTGTGAGATGCAACTGATGAGGTGTGCAGGCAGCAAAAAGAACCAACAGACTGAATTAATAACATTGAAATGGTTTATTTCCATAAAGTAATAGGTTACCAAAAACAGATAACAAATATAAGAAAAGGTAGAAAAACTGAAACAATGATAACGAGAGTCGCCCAAATCAATGAATATAAGAAAATATAAGAAAACACATGGAATGTAACATGTAGAAAGGGTTAAAACATGCGTGTTACAACTAACCCCGCGTTAGGTTGTGCCCCACGCTCCCCTAATCCACGGAACAGGCAAGTAATCCAAGACCAAGAGACAAGAAACCAGGGAGAATGCTCAGAAATGCAGTATTACACTTAACAAGACTTCGCAGTGAATGACAGAGTGAACATGGTGTATATATAGGCTGAGGTAATGAGGTAAATGAGACACAGGTGCAAACAATGAGTGCTGATGAGTCCGGGCAAAGGATTATGGGAGATATAGTCCTTGATGGAGTGATAGCCGGGGTGGAGTGCCCTCAGGTTGTAATCAGGAGCACTCTCACTGGTGATCGTGACACCGATATAAATTAATGACACCCAAAGTTTGGATCAACCAAAAGCTTGTCTTGTCTTACATTTTGTCTAACAGATTTTCCAAAGATTCTCAACTTGAATTTTTTATGTTCGATCTATGATGAAGCAAATCATTATGTTTTCAAAGCTAATGTGATTATGTTTTGGACAGTAAAGTTCTTAGTCTGTAACTTTGTTTTAATATGTATTATAGAACAATAAATATAACATGATTTACATGTAATGGTCTTACAGTGAAGTAATGTATACATGTTTTTATCAATTTTGCCTTAAAAGATGACATTTTGAATGCTGTCTTGCTTTTAGATTTGCTGTTATTTCTAATTAATCTGGGTTAAATCTGTATTTATATCCGTATGCACGTAAATGATAGGTGTAGTACTCTAGTGTGTGCATTTTCACTGCATCCATGTAGTGGAAAGAGATGGCTAAATCTGAACAGCATCCAGGGCCCTAAAAACACAAGAACAGAATAATGCATTTAACATGAACAATCAATCAAATCTCAGCTGTTAAGAGAGAGACCTATTGACCATAAGCCAGGTAATGTGAAAAAGGCCTGGAGGTGTTTTATTTTCATTCCAAGGGGGTTTGAGAGTGACCTCATTATAATGATGATTATTATTATTATTAATAAAAAATGTTGGATGAGTTGCTATAGAATTACTATAGTTGCGTTTCCACTGAAATTCCCTGGAACAATTTGTCCCATGAACTTTTTTCCCCCCAGACCTGTTGCTGTCTGCGTTTCCATTGTGGCCTAAAGTACCATGAAGATTAGGCAAATTAGTATGTTGATGTAGACTTTCCAGTTCCCGCTGGATTTCGTCCTCCGCATATAAGCTTAATAAAGTCATATTTTTTAAACGTCATTGTTGTTTTGAATAGCAAACAACTCTTACTGCACCCACCGCCACTGACTTTTAGGTTGAAATAAAATGCTGCATGAACTCAACCAATCAGCATGTTCAGCGCCCAAGTCCCACCCCCGAGAGTTCCTGAACTTTGAAAAAGTACTACCTCGCGAGCAGGGACGTTTTGAGGGGGTCATTTTTACCTGGAACTTCATTTAGACCCAGGTCCCTGCGGTCAAAACACAGTCCCTAGTTCCTGCGGTGGAAACGCAGTTTAAGTCACTCATGACTTATTCCTGGATCAACATCCTGAACACAACTCTTAACTGGAAAACTGAATATTTAAATATAAATAGTTAATTGCAGAGTTGTTCCTGGATCAACAAGGAAGCAGACATTGATCCGACTTGATGGCTTAGTTTTGAACTCATGTAAGCGGCAAATCTCGCTGATTAGTAAGGCCAGTCAAAGTCAGACAAACCTAATGTCAAGTTTAGGTTCACAACCAGGGTTAGGAGCTTCTACACCATTCTTATTCATTTCCCTCTGATTTTAGGAGTAAGTTATAGTTAGGGTTACGATAATGAGTAGGAATACGGCTAGAACAATACTTTTGGACAGGAATGTTGTTCCAGGATCAACAAAAGATGTTTATCAAGGGACATGTATTCCTTGGAAAACTCACAGCCACCAATATTTATTTAGAGTATTTACTAGTATTCACCGCCTATACATGCACTTAAACATGGCTTTATTTTAATGTGTTTGAGCCTGTATTTTCACCCACAGGAATGAGGGTGCTAATAAATAACGTCTTTATCATTTGAAAGTAGTTGATCACCCACATTAGCCTAAAGACTGGAAACCACTACACAAATTTTAAAACCTGAACAGATCTTTAATCATTAAGCATCATACACTTTGTATGACTGACTTTGTAAATGGTTACAAAGGAAAAACTGGGCATTGTATGCTAAAAAACTGAGGGTCACACACTACTTTTTAAACGTGTTCGGAATGCAATAACCTCATGGAAAAACAAGCCAGACTAAAGGTAGTGACGATTCTAGAGGCCTCTAGCCTGAGGGAAACACCCTCATCATCCTCCCCCCAACCCGGAACAGGATTTCAAAGGGGCCCACAACAACAACAACCTGCACAGGGGCCTCGGATACCCCAGCTATGGCCCTGGACACAGTACAATCGAAAACAATACGTGTTTTAAAATCGGCTCAAAATATCAAACATGTTTGATCTCCTCTGACTGGAAGGAATTACAGTCATGAAGATAGAAAAATCGGAATTTGCGCTCATCATACACTTCAGGATTTTCTGTCAACACCAACTGCACTTTTGGCAATTAGTGTTTACTCCTCCAGACAGTAAATTGTGGGCAAAAATCAGGGCAAAAGTTGTTCAGTGTATTCCAGCTAGGGCTGGGCGATATATCGCATGAGATTGTTAGGCGCATCTCGTCAGTAAAGCCGGTTCCTTGATTAGTTGTAAATCGCCATCACCTGCTTTCAGATAGAGCGGCATTTACTACACAGAGCCGTAGGTCACTGACATGCTGAGCCATATCGCATTAATTATCACGGACGTATCGCCTGCGATAATTAATGCAATATGGCTCAGGCCTAGTCCACACGTACACGGGTATTTTTATCACCAGAGTTTTTCCTCCTCCGTTTTAAAAAACAATCGCGTCCACACAAGCACGGTTTAAAAAAAAATCTCCGTCCACATGAAAACGCAAAACCGCGCTATGATTGGCTGCTTGATTTCCACATGGGTCCCATCCACGGCACCGATGCACTGAGGGATGCCATGGGCTCAGTGAAACCCTTCTACAAGTTTACTTTGGAATCAGTGACAGGTAACTGTAGCGTATATATACACAGGGGCAGGGCTCAAGTGGACTGAAGCTTCACACACTTGCCTTACTATGTTGTATTATTGTATTCTGGCGCCTCTGTACTGCAATACAATGAGATAACTGCGCATGTGTAATAAGCGCTGTTAGCAGAGTTATTAAAAGTTACGTCCGCCATTGCATAGACTCCACTCATGTATAAACAAAAGCGATAACGGCGCACATTTCGACTTAACAAGCCGAAAACTCCGGTTTCACCGTCTACACGACAATGCTGTAGTAACCGGAGTTTCTTTTTTTTTTATATAATTCAAGTTTTTATTGTTGTTATCCGGTACATGACAATATCATACAGAACACATATACAGTATACAAATGCTACATATAAGGTCAAGATACAGACAGTGGTTGTAATTATCAACATTAAATTGGGTACAAAATAAAGGAAAAGGGACGAGGAGAGAAATATGAAAAATAAGGAAATAATTAGATAATCTTGATTCTAGGTAGTACAAGATAATGAGAAGGCAAAATTAGTAACCGGAGTTTCTACAAAACTTCACCCTGGCCGGAGTTTTCAAAAAAGTCCGGTTTCAGTAACCGGATACTGCGTTTGCGTGTGGACGAACTGCCAAACCGCGTAGAAAAAGCAGCGGTTTTGAAAATACCCGTGTACGTGTGGACAGGGCCTCAGCTTGTCAGTGAACTACGGCTCTGTGTAGTAAATGCCGCTCTATCTGAAAGCAGGTGATGGCGATTTACTACTAATCAAGGAACCGGCTTTACTGGCGAGATGCGCCTAATATCATGCGATATATCGCCCAGCCCCAATTCCCGCCTTAATTCCCCCCAAAACATGTCATTCTTACCTCAACGGGGTCATAATGCTCATATTGGAGGTACCAGGGTCGTGGTCTGGGTGGCTGTTTGAGCAGGTAGTAGTCTGGAGGGTAAGGGTGAAAGGTTTGTCTACCCAACTCGTCTCTGGAATCACCCATCTTAACTTTCATAGCCTCCATGCATTTTCCCAATCCAATATCCTCAACTTCTGTGTTGTGTGTGCAAAGTCCATCAGCAAAACCCTTCACGAATCTCCTCAAAGCTTCCTTACTGAGGACGTAACCAGCCCCTCCGCTCATGTAGCCCTGTGCAACAAACGGTACAAACCTACGTCCAAAATACAGCGGCTCCTCTGTGTTGTTCTTGGAGAGACTGTAACGCAAATTCTCAAGGACAACAAATGTGTCGTCGTCAGCTTTGAGGAACCAATCAGCATCGTCCAGATGGTGCGTGTGAATGTGCTGGAAGGCTCGTATGGTCTTCCAGTAGAGTTGACTACGTCCTTCTGACACGTTGAGCCCTACCGTGGGGAAGTCTGACTCCTTCGAGCTCATGTACAGAATGATGTTGCAGTGTTTTCCCCATGTGGCACGCACATGTTGGGTTCTGGATTCCAGGTGTTGAGGCTGCGTCATTACCCAGCATAACACTCTGACCTTCTGGCTAAGGTCTAGTGTGGCTCTTCTGTTCTCAGCTATAAGAATATTAGAGTTTAGGTTAAAGCCTGTTCATTTTACACTTGTTCATTTAGCACAGGGGTGTCCAAAGTCCGGCCCACGGGCCAAATGCGGCCCGGGGATGAATAATTGCATAATTTACAAATCGTTCAGTTTCACAATGTCAACGCAAGGTCGCAGTACTAGATTTTAGGCCAGGGAAACGGCGCCAAAAGCGGAACGAAGCTGCGCTACTCGCGAGCTCTCTGAACAAATGTTCACCTATATGGTGTTTACTTGCTTAGTGTCTCGATTACGCGACCACTAAACAGCCAGTGAGAAGCGTTCGAGTTCGGCGCAAAGGTCTCCAGTACAGGCTGCAAATCTCTTGGTGATTTAATTTAGTTTAAAGCCAGTTAAACAGCGCTGACTTAACAACACTAACGTACAAATCAGGAGAAACACTGAGCCGATTCAGTTAAAATACTTTTCAAACAACAATTCACCAACATTTATCATGGATTTACTGTGGTAACACTACCTGTAACCATGGTAATTTGTCAGAAATGTAGGTTAATATCTAATTTTATTTGATTTGTAATGTAGACATGTTTTAAATGAGTAATAAAGGCCAAATTACAGACTATTTTTGTCATAAACTTGCCGTTTTGTGCATTTGTATTTATATGTTTATAGACTAAATGCCATTCTAGATATAGAAATAATATTTTTTACTTTTTACCATGCAGTGAGGTGGAGATTTACTAGACATGGGCATTTATTAGATAAGTATGACATAAGATATTTTTTCTTGTTTTCTGGAAAATAAAATGAAATTTAAGTAAGTTTTTGCTTAAAACAAGCATATTTATCTGCCAAAGGGGTAAGAAAAATAATATTGTTTCTGTTTGCATTCTTGTTTCTGTCCCAAACCGAAACAAGATTTTTTTTCTTACCCCACTGGCAGATGATTTTCCTTGTTTTAAGGATAAACCCAGGAATTTTCCCCAGGAATTAAGAAAAAATATGTAATTTTCCTTAGTAAAAGCATCTTGATTTAAGATCGTTTAGATATTTGGACTGGAAAAAAGACAGAAATACTAAGTAAAAATTTATTTTTTTTGGCAGTGTGGTTTTACCTGTGGCGACCTAAAAAGAGTACTTGTTAATTTAAATAAGAATAGAGTTTTAACTCACTAATAATATTAAAATTTCCCCCATTAAAACTTTAGTTGATGAAAGTTTTACAGATATTGTTAAATATCAATAAATTTACAAGCTATTTTTGTCAAAACTATTGTGTCTCCAAGAAACAAAACATATATATATATATATATAGGCTATATATAATAGAAAGGGAACCCGCCCCCGGGTGTGTCCACAACATCAAATCTGGCCCCCTTTAAAAAAAGTTTGGACACCCAAAATTTAGCAGATTACAAATACAATTATAATTGAGGAATACAACAAGAAATTAATCTTAAAGAGGCAATAAAAAGAAGTGCTACAGTAATACAAAGTTTCAGCCATCGTTCAGGATAGTACAAGTCAAGTTTACACCAACAACATTAATTATAACAATAAAGATATAGTTTTTAAAATCATTCTAAGAATAGCATAGCCCACACCACAACTAAAACGATAACAACACAGAGGAACGATATCATTGGAATAATAATTTTTTGTTTTCAGCTGATGAATGATAAAGAAATTGGCAGCCAATTAAAATCCTCCCAACTTTAAAAAGCTATTTATTTATTTTTTAAGATTCTTTAAAGTGGCAGTTGACAAAACTGTAGCGTGCGCACATAATACACATAACTTGTTTAACTTGTTATCTTTTGTTGGTGTGGACACTATGGTACCATTGTGCCATAGTGCCATTTACACTAAGAACACTAACTATAAAGGTACCTATAGTTAGTGTTCTTAGTGTAAACAGGCCGATACACTTTTAGAAAATATATGACCAATAGGTTATGACTACATGTTTTTACATTGCTTTAACTCATCAAAATAAGTTAAAGGGATAGTTCACCCAAAAATGAAAATTCTGTCATCATTTACTCACACTCAAGTTGTTCCAAACCTGTATGAGTTTCTTTGTTCTGCTGAACACAAAAGAAAATATTTTGCTACTATGGAAGTCAATGGTTGCTCTATCTGCTTTGTCACAAACAGTCTATCTTATTTTGTGTTCAGCAGAACAAAGAAGCTCAAACAGGTTGTAAATGATGACAGAACTTTCATTTTTGGGTGAACAGAATTACAGGACACAATTATCGGTAAGTTCTTCAACAAATGTAATACATACAGTATTCAAATTCATAGCAAACAAGTAACCTAGTAAGCTATCCATTCCAATCATATGCTTTTTTTTCCTTTTCGTAAATGTAGTATAGGTCATCATTCTACTCTATACAGAAAATGTTCATACTGTGTACAGTACATACTGCATACTCGAGCAAGAGTAGTATGTTATTTCTAACAGCCCTCTTTTCTGCTTTTTTTATATACTGTGGTTGTGGTTGATTACACAGAGGAGAAATGTAGAGACTAGAAAAAGCCTTTGTCTTACCTTCATGCCGTACAGTGTATGTATCCCTTGCTTGTGTAGAAGATGTCAGAGTCCTTGAAATGTGTGAATAAGTTATTGAGAGAAAGATACTCACTGCTATGCCACTTAAGAATGAAATTGTGTTCTTATATATTCTCATGTCTATAACATAACATATGATAAAAGCTTATTGTTCAACTAATTTAAACAAGGACAGCATCTCTCCAATTATCTGAATGCCCTGCCCATAAACACACAGATGACTTTACAGATCAAGTTCTGTAATCCAGGTTGCATCATAGTGTCCCGGTGGTTGAATATTAAAAAATCCAAATTAACAGGTTTAATGGCATTCCCAGCACACATACGACGCAGCAACCATGCAGCAACACATAATAACAAAGTGTAACAGCTGAATGGAATAGGGGCCTGTTTCAGAAAGGAGGTTCAACCAACTCTGAGTTTAAACCTGAACTCTGAGTTGACTTACTCTGAGATGGGAAACTCTGAGTTTTGGGTTTCAGAACAGCTGAATTGAGGTGGTTCAATCAACTCTGAGAAGACTGACTCTGAGTTAAGCTCATGCAATCCAACTATGAAAAGCCACGATCAATGGAGCTCCGAAATTACGATTCACCATGGCAACAGCACCCAACAAAAAGACGTTTGCATACTTCCGGGTCAATACATAAGTTTAATTCTTAATGATTTTAATTAAGTTTAATTTTCATGGGATCCAAAAGGCAAACAAAGAATGTGGCAGCAGCTAAAAAAATAAATTAAAAAAACAATTCAATCAGGAAAAGCTTTAAGCATAAAATGTTCATGGGTGTAGGTTTAATGACTTTACAAACATTTGACATATTAAATAAATATCATTCAGTGTCCAATGTGCAGCAGCTTTTCCCCCTTTTCACGACTGTGATGACGTGTTTTAATGGTCATCAATATCGTAAATCCTGCAACGTTTTTATTTAATTTTTTTTATGTATGTACATTTATAACACTAATACTTTGTATTATATTACTTTTGCATCAAATTACAAAAATCAAGTTACCGCTGCTGTGAGAGTGTTTCTAATACAGCGTCTATGGGAGTGATAGTTAAAATTAACATCTTTCTCTCTTTTCCCTGCAGTTATCAATCTAACTTTAGTGATTTCACAACTTTCAAAAAGATGGAAAAATTATTGTGGAGTTTTTCTTTTGCTATTTGAGCAAATGGAGACACAAAAATATATATTTAATGTATTCTCTCATTCACCGCTATAAGAGTTAACCCAACTATGACGACTTCAGCTTCGGAAATCCAGAAATGTGAAAATGGTCTATGCTCTTTCACATAATGAAATGTTCTCTAATCCCACCTGTTACATTTATTACTCAGGGTAATGACATTAACATTTGACTTCTACTCAAGCCAGCCAAACTGACAGATGAAGAGGAGATGGAGGAAGAATATTAACATCCAACAGGAAAAAGAATAAAGTATTTGTAGGAAATAAAGATGACTATAAAAATGTAAATAAATGTATTTAACAGCTGTGGTGGTGGTTATGCCATATATCTCGTACTATCTGGCAGCATCCTTCCATTCCATACAGTAATCCGTTTTCAGAAAGTGTGATGATGGGAATATGATTGTCATCAATGCGTCTAACCACTGGAAATCCTAAAGGAAATTCAAATTATTAGGTTACTTCTAGAGGATTATCAAGTGAACGTCAGGATCCTGTATAAAAGGACATGCCATTTTTGTCACTTTGACAGTGTCCTCATGATGAAAATATGATTAATGAATGTTCCTGCAAAGAATGCTTTTCTTACTTTGTATTTTGTCAAGTGGCAGAAAATGTAATTTGTTTTAAGTAAACTTTGCTTACTTTAGATTTAGATTAAATTTATAATTTTTTTTATATTTATACTTGAAATACGACCAAAATACTCAGTAAGAAAAGCATTTGTGGCGTTTGAATGAATGAATAAAGTATTTAAACACTGCTGGTGCTTTAAAAAGGGGGAGGAGAACGAAAGAAACTCTGGTTTTACCAAAGAAAACCTGCTTCTGACCAGGTTAGGTTCACAGAGTAAGTTACCCTGGTAACTGACTCTGAGTATAAGTTACCTCTCTTTCAGAAACGGGCTTGGCTTACCCTGCTTTCTCGGGTTTGACATACCTCCCATTCTGAAACAGAAAACCCAGAGTTTCCCTTATTTCAGGGTTAACCTACTCAGAGTTTTCACTTAACCTCCTTTCTGAAACGGGCCCCAGGAGCAGTGTTGGGGAAAGTTACTTTGAAAAGTAATGCATTACAATATTGCGTTACTCCCTTAAAAAGTAACTAATTGAGTTACTTAGTTACTTTTTAAGAAAAGTAATGCATTACGTTACTTTTGCGTTACTTTTTCTCACCTGGGCTGGGCTTGCTTTTTTGTTTTGTTTTTTAATAGCAAAAAAAGTCCTTTTTTGTGCAAATGTAAAGACCTCTTCATACCAAAATTGAAATAATAGGCCTCAGGCTGAGGTAAAAATGTGCTGCCATTCTGGATAATGGAAGAATAGGACACAGGAGAAAAACGTTTTACCAATAAAAACAAAAAATCTAGTAATTTTTGCTCATGGCTTAACTGAATCATCAAAGGTCAGCAGCACGACATTGGCCAATAAAGGTAGATTAAATGCATACAAATATTAGTTTTATTTAACATTTATATATTTGAGGTTTGAGTACTCTGATTTTGCATTTGACTGATTTTATTCATTTTGAGGAGTACAGAATCTTTATTGTGCAAGTGAGATGAGTAAATGCTCACATTTAGTCTAGAACTACAATAACCATCATGTTCACACACACACCTCTGCACTTATTTTTCACATCATGGGGGCAGGAGAGCTGTCAGACAAATTAATGTGAAAAAGTAACTTGCGTTACTTTTTTGAAAAAGTAACTCAGATATTTTGTTGTAAATTTGAAAAGTAATGCGTTACTTTACTAGTTACTTGGAAAAAGTAATATTATTACGTAACTCAAGTTACTTGTAATGCGTTACCCCCAACACTGCCCAGGAGAGCACCAGGATGTTAGTTTACTCACAATACTTTATTAATAATTAAAATACAACCTCATAAAACACGTTACCCCCTTTTATCAGAATGTACAGTCGCACGTAGACAGGCTCATGTCAGCAGGGAAGGTACTCTGGAATTCCCCTTGTCAATTAAATCCCGCAGTAGAACGAATCAGTCTTTCATGTTTAGCATCATCCACAGCTCAGTTTCTGGGTTACAGGGTCACTTGATATTTCTCTTTGCGCCCTTTTGGAGCTCTCCTAGGCAGCGACTATACCCCTGATCTAACACATTTTCCCCCCACTAACTGACTATCTTCACCGCCGGAGACACTTATTGTCCCGAGCGGCCGTTTAGCGTTTCCCCCATAATTGAGAGCTCTTGGCATACAAAAACTCACCCAGCCATTTTAAGCATTCCTTAAATAATCAGGGTTCACTCACCTGTGCACATTAATTTAATTAAAGAGCACCCATTCACATTAAGTGTGCGTGTATGTTAAACATAGCCACATTCCAGGGCGTGTACGTTAAACATTGCCACATTACAATAATTTCCTACTACACTACCCCCCTCCTAAGCAAAAGGGACTCGTCCTCAAGTCAAGCAGATAGCTCATAATATAAACAACCGGGCTGGTAACTTCCTGGCCCGCGACAACTGTCCCTCAGTCAGTCCATTATGTGCCACATAATGCGGGAGGCAAAGCAGCATTCCACACAGAACCAGAAAGTGGCACCGATTTAGAAGGCAGGGCAGGGCAGTATCAGGAAGCAATGCAGAATCAGGAGGCAACACCAAATCAGCAGGCAGCAGAGTACTCCTTTCCCCAGCCACAGCAGACATTCGACTGCGAAGGAATTAGGTACATATGGCTTAAGACGATTAAAATGTACAACTCACTCAGACCCTTTCTCTGGTGGGGCTATTCGGTACAAAACATCCATAACTCAATGAATGACAACAAACGGCCCCACAAAAAGCCTTTGTAATTTTAGACATAGCCCCTGCTTACGCGCCATATTTTTTACCCACACCAATTCCCCTTCTGTATAAAACTGATGAGAAACCTTTAAATCAAATCATTGTTTCTGCCATCCTGATGCTCTAAGTTGGTGTGTATTCACAGCTTCTACTACAGTAGACAGGCTTTCAGCTACTTTTACTACATAATAATTTACGGAATCAAAACATTCCATCTCCCCAGTCCCAGAACAACATCAACAGGCAAAACAATCTTTCGTCCAAAAAGAACCTTATATGGTGAAAACTTTGTAGTAGCATGTGTGCCCAAAGGGGTTGCATGAGTACCCATTTGTGGCCTACATGGGTCTGCCCATGTGGGTTGATTATGGGACCCAGATAGGTGTTATCTAGGGCTCTTATGGGCCACAACAGGATATATGGCCTCCATGGAAACTGAGGACAAAATTAGCTGGGTCCCAGTTGGGTAGCCCAGGTGGGCCCCAGATATCAGCCCATGTGCAACCACTTTAGGCCCCACATGGGTGTGTTGGCTGGGACTTGGAGAGCCCAGCTGGGTTTGCCCATGTGGGACCTATTTAGTTAACCTAAGTGGGCCCCAGATAAGATGCCCATTTTGAGTCCATGCCCACTCTGTACCCCTGTAGCCCATGTTTAACCCATGTGGGCCCCACATACACGTATAAGCCATCATGACATAGGGCAGGAGTGTGTCCCAATTCAGCTGGTTACTATCTACGAACAAAGACAACATGGAAAGCAAGGTATGATTAAACCACTCGACAATTTAATTGTGGATGATATGCTGTTGTTCTTGTTTTATGCATCTGCAACAAATGACATAATTCAGTAAATAATGTTGATTCAAAGTTGTGACCTTAATCAGAATGAATACTGCATGGGACCCCAAATCTACACACCCACTCATGCACAAAAACCTTATCTATAGATGCTTCCTCTTGATATGGGAGGGTGAACGCTTCTGTCCACTTCGAAAAGTAATCCCCAATCACCAGGATATACTTATTCTTCTCCTCAGTCAAGGGCAGAGGCCCAAAAATATCTACTGCTACCCGATCAAAAGGCAGAGAAACATAAGAAGGCTGTAAGGGAGCACAAACATTTAGTCCTGAGTAGGGCTGGGCGATATATCGCATGACATTGTTAGGCGCATCTTGTCAGTAAAGGCGGTTCCTTGATTAGTAGTAAATCGCCATCACCTGCTTTCAGATAGAGCGGCATTTACTACACAGAGCCGTAGTTCACTGACAAGCTGAGCCATATCGCATTAATTATCACGGACGTATCGCCTGCGATAATTAATGCGATATGGCTCAGCTTGTCAGTGAACTACTAGTCCTGAGGACTTACGAGACGCACATCAGTACATTCACTGCACCATTTCTTTACATCCTCAAACGTCTTTTTGCACCCCAAGATGGCCACCTGTTGCAGAATTATGCAACATTTTCAATACATCTGGGACCATCACCTTTGGAAGGATCACCTGAATTTTTGAAGCCGCATCAGTATTCAGGGGTGGTTTACGCACTAACCGACCTCGTTCAAACTCCAATTGATTCCACACAGGCAAAAGTCCCCTCACTTCCGCTCTGGTCTGTGCTTCCGCGAGCCCGTCCTCCCCTCGCGACCACAACTGTACTACGAGCCGTAAAATGGCATCCGTCTTCTGTGCCCCTACCAAGTCATCTTCGATTTCTTCAGAAGGAGGCGAATTACGCACAGTGCAGACAGAAGCTCTACCATCCACACGCACCACCATCCAGACAGGGATCTAAAGAATCTTCTCGCTTACGATGGCAATCGCGAAAGCGCATTCGCATTAACATGCTTTCTCCCAGGGCGGTGCACAATTTTCTTATCGATTGCTCGATTGCTCTCCTGCCTGATCGATTGCTCCTGTCTGCCTGCTGTGTCTGTTGCTCTGTAGCTCAAGTCTGTAGCTCTGTAGAGCCTTGCTTACGTTTGAATCTTTATTTTGATATTTCCTCTTTCTTCTACTGCTAAATATAACTTACTCATCACCATACATTGTTTAAAAATTGCCTATCACGTTAAATTTGACATCGCTAGCTTTTAATCTAAATCACCATCACACGTTAGCATTTTGCTAGCCTGTTAGCTTGTTATCTCTGCACCCGGGCCTCCCTTTTTCTGAGTTCATAACTTGGATTAGTAAATTGTGTCCAGCAAACGATTGTGGTAAGTGGTAAATTGGATTAATCAACAAACACGGTAAGTCATGTCTTCTCCTGTCATTATCACCTGCAGTGCATGTCGCATGTTTAGTGTAGGCTTCTCCGCTGGCGAACAGGGCTTCACATGTGATAAATGTAAGGAGATAGTTAGGCTGACGGAGAAGATTTCAGAATTAGAAACACGCATCCATACTTTATCTGAGAGTAGTGAGGATGTAACAGCTTTAGACACTGATTTGGATGCGAATAGCTTAGTGAACTCTGTACATTCTTCGGTTCCGGCTGCAGGGCCCCCGCAGCAGGGAAACTGGGTAACAGTGAGGCAGCATAGTCGCAGACCAAAGAACCGCTTTTCCGTTCCGGTTAGAACATCAAACAGGTTCTCCCCTCTCAGTGAAGCACACACTGAGTATCCTGTTGAAAGTGCCCTAGTCATTGGCGATTCTATTACACGGAACGTGAAGATAGAGACACCAGCCACCATAGTCACTTGTTTACCGGGAGCCAGAGCACCTGACATCAAAGCAAATTTAAAAGTGCTGGCTAAAGCTAATCGTAAATTCTCTAAGATTATTATTCACGTCGGCACTAATGATGTTCGACTTCGCCAGTCGGAGATCACCAAAATTAACATTAAAGAGGTGTGTGAACTCGCTAGTACGATGTCTGAGGCTGTTTTTTGTTCTGGACCGCTCCCGGCAAAAAGGAGTGATGAGATAGTTAGCAGACTATCATCACTCAATGGCTGGTTGTCTAAGTGGTGTCTGCAAAATAACATAGGGTTCATAGACAATTGGAAAAGTTTTTGGGGCAGACCTGACCTGTTGAAGAAGGATGGCATCCATCCCTCTTGGGGTGGTGCCGCTCTTCTCTCTAGTAATCTGGCACATAGTCTTAGAGCTAAACCTTGACTCACTAGGGCCCAGGTAAGGAAGCAGACAAACTGGCTAAACCGACCGTCTGCTAGCTGTCTCACGTTACCGGAGTCAGATAAATCCCAGCACATAGAGACTCTTTCACCTAGATATTATCATATAGAGACTGTGTCTGTTCCCCGAATTAGTAAATACAAAAAAACATCAAAACCATTCAACAGTAAAAATTTAATTGACGTCCAACAAATAAACAAAATATATAATACAGATGAACAATTGATAAAGCTTGGGTTGCTGAATATTAGATCCCTTTCCCCAAAAGCGCTTATTGTTAATGATATTATTACAGATAATAATCTAGATGTGCTCTGTTTGACAGAAACCTGGCTAAAACCTGACGACTACATTACCTTAAATGAGTCCACCCCCCAAGATTATTGTTATAAACATGAGCCGCGTCTGAAAGGTAAAGGGGGAGGGGTTGCTGTAATTTATAATAATATCTTCAGTATTACTCAGAAGTCTAGTTTCAAATATAATTCCTTCGAAGTTTTGGTGCTTTATGTAACGCTATGTAGTGTACATGATAAAACCCGTTCAACATTTGTGTTAGCTACTGTATACAGGCCACCTGGGCATAATACAGACTTTATCAAAGAATTTGCTGATTTTCTATCAGAGTTAGTACTGGCCGTAGATAAAGTACTAATTGTTGGTGATTTTAATATCCATGTTGACAACGGAAAAGACGTATTGGGATTAGCATTTAAAGACACACTAAACTCTATTGGAGTTAGGCAACACGTGTCAGGAGCCACTCATCGCCATAATCATACTTTAGACCTAATATTGTCACATGGAATAAATGTTGATACCATTGAAATTCTGCAGCAGAGCGATGACATCTCAGATCATTACTTAGTATCATGTATACTTAATTTAGCTAAGGTTGCAAAGCCGCCCCCTCGCTTTAAAAATGGCAGGACAATCACTGCCGCTACTAAAGATTGCTTTTTAAATAATCTCCCTCATCAGTATCATCTGCTCAGCATCCCAGATAGTATAGAAGAACTCGATGTTGCAACAGAAACTATTGACTCTCTCTTTTGCAGTACTTTAGACACAGTTGCTCCTCTGCGCTTAAAGAAGATTAAAGAAAATAGTCCAACGCCGTGGTACAACGAGCACACCCGGGCCCTTAAAACAGCAGCCAGAAAAATGGAGCGCAGCTGGAAGAAAACAAAATTAGAGGTATTTCGTAATTCGTGGAAAGAGCACATGATCACATACAGAAAGGCTGTAAAAACTGCTAGATCTGCTTATTTCTCAACTCTCTTGGAAGAAAACAAACACAACCCAAGGTATTTATTCGATACAGTGGCTAAATTAACCAAAAATAAAGCTTCAACTTCTGATGATTACATTTCTGATGATAAACAGCACAGCAGTAATGACTTTATGAACTTCTTCACATGTAAGATTGATAATATTAGGAAAAAAATTTTAACCATGCAGCCGTCTAATACAGCATCACATCAGACAGAGCATTGTAGTGTCACTGAGGAAAAATTACACTCATTCACTGCTATAGGAGAAGAAGAATTGGCTAAACTCGTTAAATCATCAAAATCGACAACATGTATGCTCGACCCTATACCAACTAGGCTATTAAAAGAGATGCTACCAGAGGTCATAGATCCTCTTCTTAATATCATTAATTCATCTTTGTCATTAGGATATGTACCGAAAACTTTTAAGTTGGCTATTATTAAACCACTTATTAAAAAACCGCAACTTGATCCTACAGATTTAGTCAATTATAGACCAATCTCAAATCTACCCTTTCTGTCAAAAATACTTGAAAAGGCAGTGTCTTCACAATTATGTTCCTTTTTAGAAAGAAATGGTATCTGTGAGGATTTCCAGTCAGGATTTAGACCGTATCATAGCACTGAGACTGCTGTCGTCAGAGTTACAAATGATTTGCTCTTATCATCCGATCGTGGCTGTATCTCTCTATTAGTGTTACTCGATCTTAGCGCTGCATTTGATACTATCGACCACAACATTCTTTTGAATAGACTCGAAAATTATGTAGGTATTAGTGGAATTGCATTATCATGGTTTAAATCATACCTATGCGACCGTTATCAGTTTGTAGTAGTAAATGAAGATATGTCACACCGATCGCAAGTTCAGTATGGAGTACCACAAGGCTCAGTGCTAGGACCGCTACTCTTCACCCTGTACATGCTACCACTGGGAGATATCATTAGGAAGCATGGCGTTAGTTTTCATTGTTATGCTGACGATACTCAGCTCTATATTTCTTCACGCCCTAAAGAAACTTACCAATTCACAAGATTAATGGAATGCATAGCTGATATAAAACATTGGATGACTGGTAATTTCCTGCAACTCAATTCAGAAAAAAATGAATTTTTAATTATTGGACAAAAAAGCTCCACAAGTAGTAACCTAGAATACTGTCTAACACTTGATGGCTGTTCTGTCAAGTCCTCGTCGTCAGTGAGGAACCTGGGTGTGCTCTTTGATACCAATCTTTCGTTTGAAAGCCACGTTTCTAGCATCTGTAAAACTGCTTTCTACCATCTTAAAAATATATCTAAATTACGGCACATGCTCTCAATGCAAAATGCTGAACAGTTAGTTCATGCGTTCATGACCTCAAGGTTAGATTATTGTAATGCTCTACTGGGTGGTTGCCCTGCTCGCTTAATAAATAAACTCCAGCTGGTCCAAAACGCAGCAGCTCGAGTTCTTACTAGAACCAGGAAGTATGACCATATTAGCCCAGTTCTGTCAACACTGCACTGGCTGCCTATTAAACATCGCATAAATTTTAAAATCTTACTTATTACTTACAAAGCACTAAATGGTTTAGCTCCCCAATACTTGAGCGAGCTCTTAACATATTATACTCCATCACGTCTACTGCCGTCTCAAAATTCTGGCCAGTTGATCATACCGAGAATATCCAAATCAACTGCAGGCGGTCGATCGTTTTCCTATTTAGCACCTAAAATCTGGAACAGTCTTCCTAACATTGTTCGGGAAGCAGACACACTCTGTCAGTTTAAATCTAGACTAAAAACACATCTCTTTACTGTGGCATACACATAAAACACTTTTTCAATGAAATGATTGTTAGGCTGCATTAACTAGGTCAGCCGGAACCGGGAACACTTCCCATAACACCTTATGTACTCGTTGCATCATCAGAAGAATGGCATCTACGCTAATGTTAGTCTCTCTGTTTTATCCCGAGGTTTACTGCAGTCAGCTGGATCCGGGCCGTATCCAGATCAGATGGTGGACCTGCGCCCAGAGAAGACCAACACAGGACCCCGAAGTGTCTGGGAGACCGTGATTAGACTCCCCCTGAAACTGCCTCATCGACACGGCATCTCAATAAACCCGTCTCCAGCGTGTTGCCTCCGATCATTCGAATATTGCACTTTAATAATTATTTAATCAACATCATCCTCAATAAACCCGTCTCCAGCATGTTGCCCCCGGTCCCTCGAATATTCTGATCTATTATGACCTCCGAGCTGTAAAACTGCCAGAATAATAATAATAATACGCTGTTTGTTAATTGGCCAGAGGAGAACTGGCACCCCGACTGAGCCTGGTTTCTCCCAAGGTTTATTTTTCTCCATTAGGTCACCTAATGGGGTTTTGGTTTCCTTGCCACTGTTGCCTCTGGCTTGGCGTGCTCAGTTGGGGACACTAAATTTTTCAACTAAACATCGAAATACATCTAAATAATAAACTAAATTAACCATTTAAACTAAATTACTGATCAAATTATTGATCTAAAGCCCACACTGTCACTGTATGATACTTGAAATTTTTCCAGAATGGCTATACAGCTGAATAAAATTATGCTGCATTATTTTCCTGTTTAACACTGTAAAGCTGCTTTGAAACAATCTACATTGTTAAAAGCGCTATATAAATAAAGTTGACTTGACTTGACTTGACAATTGTATATTGAAAACTGGCCAACTGTTCAACCCATCTAGCCAGCTGTCCCTCCAGCCCCTGAAAGTTATGAAGCCATCTTAGAGAGTTCTGGTCTGTACTCAATACAAATTCTTTTCCGAGCAAATAATGTTTGAAGTATTTAGTAAATACAACCAAACTAAGTAACTCTTTTTTTTGTAGTGGCATACTTGCGCTCCAGTTTCGTTAAAGCTCAGCTAGCATACGCCACAACCCGTTGCCTTATGTGGGTCGGGATATGCGACAACTGGAGTGGTCACAAAGGCTGTTTTGGGCTGTAAAAACGCCTGTTGGCACTCATCGTCCCACTTAAATTTCTGACCTTTCTCTGTGAGGCGGTTTAATGGTCACGCAATTTCAGCAATGCCAAACCCACAAAGCTTCGCACATCGATACGGGCCATTGCCTCACTGCATCAATTTAAGCTGGATCTGCTCGTACTCTGTCCGCTGATATAACGTGTCCTAAATAACGAACCTGAGTGGCAAAAAATGTGCATTTCGGTGGCTTAACCTTCAGATTAGCATGCCGTAATTTACAGAGGACCTCACCTCATCAAGCCGTTGTACATGTTCTCCAAATGTCCTGCCAGAGACAATAACATCATCTAAATAGGCAAGGCAAGTGGTCCACTGTAAATCCGCCAACACCAAATCCATAAGGCGCTGGAATGTGCTTGGTGCGTTGCATAATCCAAAACTTAATTCAAATAGCCCCTGTCTTGTTATAAATGCGGTCTTGTGTTTATATTTAGGATCCACCTCGACCTGCCAATAACCACTGGCCAGGTCAAGAGTGGAAAACCACCGGGCATGAGCGAGGCTATTCAATGCATCATCGGTACCTTGAAATGATGAGGCCAACTGACAAAAAAGTTCTTGAATTGGGGCAGGCATTTGGCCTATTGTGCCTGCCCCCTCCCGTTTCCCTGCACATAAGGGCAGTCTCTCCTAAGATGCCGATTACAGCCACATTCCCAACAACCACCCCCTAAAGGTTGCACCTGCCTATTCCCAACTCCACTAATAATTAGTGGCTCAACATTACTTCTGGATGGCGCATCTTTTAATTATGGAACTGCCTCTAGGAGTTGCACAGATTTTTGTAATCGTAATCGGATACAAGTTTCCCCATTTCCCGCATGGGCAATAAAATGATCTCTAGCCAATAGATCTTGCGTATCTGCACCTACTGAAGGGTATGCTTTAAAGTGGCCAGCTTCCGCAGTGCATTACCAAATTTATCCGCGGTCTTGCATGGTTCAAAACATTTACCTAAAGCACCTTTCAATAAAACATAACTGCGCTTGGCCTCTGATGAAAGGCCTCTTGAGCGCGCCCTGATAATAAAAGTGCCATACATTTCTGTTTTATTATCAGGGATTAATCCCCACCGCTGCCACCAGTGTAACAGCTGAATGGAACAGGAGAGCAGAGAACACTACACCAGGATGACAGTTTACACACAATACTTTATTAATTATTAAAATACAATACAACCTCAAAAACACGTTACCCTCCCCTTTTATCAGCCTGTACAGTTGCACGTAGATGGACGTCAGCAGGGAAGGTACTCTGGAATTCCCCATGTCAATTAAAGGGGTCATGAACTGGCTTTTTACCTTTTTTTATACGGTTGTCTGAGGTCAACTTATGACGTTTGTGTGGTTTTTACATTCAAAAACATCATATTGAATAAGCAATAGGCTATTTTCTACCCTGGTTTTGAGGCTCTCTCAAGAAACACTGAGTTTTGATGGGCGTGCCGCACTGAAGACTTGGAAGTATACCCAGAATGGTCACCCAGGCATTCAGAGCGGCAATCAAACATTCCGGGTTCACACGCATCACCTGTGCACATTCATTTCATTAAAGAGCACCCATTCACATTAACCGAGGGGACGTGTATGTTACACAAAGCCACATTCCAATAATTTCCTACTACACTACTGTAACAGCTGAATGGAACAGACAAGGAGTAACTGAAAAGGAAGAACACAAACAAAGTAACGAACAGAATTTCAGAACAGAATGAACTAACAATGAAGGTAACCATGGTGACAAAGGGGTGGCGGCGAAACTAACAAAGGAGCACATGAACGAATCCGAATACAAACAGAAAGTCCAAACACAAACAGACATGTGACACATAGACATTAGTGCATGTATTATATTATATTTAAGTAATGTAATTACTGCCACATTGTATAACTAATTAGATAAAAAACTTTCATGTTTGTTTTTATTAATACGGGTGTGTTAGCACTGCCTGATCTGACCTAAAGTTGACAGCCATGTTATCTCGGGCAGCCGCGAGTCTCGCGCTGGTGTGGAACTCCGCCCAGTCGCGGGTGCTCGTGGTTGCGCGATTGGTTTTTGGGGGCGGCACCCGACAGCTGTTGGGCCCCGCCCCCAGTGCCTTTCGCTCCCGGGGTGCATGAGGAGATCACGCGGTCCCGGAAGTCCCCGTGCTTCCCGTGACCGTTTGGTGGCCTCCTCCGCCTTCTCTGCCCTTGATGGGGCCGCGGCCTAGGGTACACTGGGGCCCCCTCCCCCCCACTGTTGAACTCTCTGTTGCGCACTACGGTGTCCACAGAGGGCTTTGACGTGGCGTGGTGTGGCTGTCCTAAGCACCCCCCCCCTAAGCCTGTGGGCTCGTCTACTTCGGTGGCGTGGTCCCGCAGAGCTACGGGCAGGCCGCCGCCCCTTTGCACATGCACAAGGGTGGAGTCGATCCAGGGCTCTTCAATGAGCTGCGTGCCGCAACTGACCCCGCCCCCGGGCGGTGAAGGTGGCCACACGCTCCCTGGGTCGGGCGATGTCCACAGCTGTGGTCCGGGAGAACTCCGGGCCTTACCTGGTGATGTGGAGGACAGCTGCTGCACCAGCCGCCGGCCCAGTCGCCTCAGTCCGCTCGCCGCCGAGGGCGCCCTCCCTCTTCCCGCCCGGCCCCAGCAGCAGCCTTCACCTGGGCCGCGCCGTGGAGGTGGTTGAGGATGTCGCCCAGTCCGCTCCCCAGACTGGTTAAACGCCAGGATGGAGGTGGACAACTCAGAGATGGGTTCCAGTTCTTCCCAGGGGATGGTAGCAGGGCCTCTCCTTCCCCCGGTGGAGGGCCGGGGGAAAATCCTTCCGCTGTTGGCCCCCGGGCTAGCAGCGCTTGGGAAGAACTCATGTTCCTGTCTCTGAGCACCCAGAGACCGGTGATGACAGTGCGCGCCACCCTCGGGTCTCGCCACTCGCATCCCTCTCTGTCGCCAGCCCCCTGGCAGAGCAGACCCCAGTGGAACGCGAGTCCTTCCCTGGTCTCCTCTGTCAGGGCGCAGCCGTTAACCGTGCTCCGACCCCGGGATGCCCAACAGCCACCCTTGTCCGCGCCGGTAACGCTGCCTCGCTGCCCCACCCAGGGTACGTCTGTCGTCCGTATGACCCCGTTGGTGCAGTCTCTGGAAGCCTGGCTTCAGCTTCCGGGGCTGTCCCGCTGGGTTGCCCGGACCGTCAGGCTCGGCTACGCGATTCAGTTCGCGCAGGCTCCTCCCCGTTACAGGGGAGTCCGCTATACCGTGACCGGGGCCCATGCCCCCGTCATGCGTGCGGAGATTGCCACTCTACTGGCGAAGGGTGCGATCGAGCCTGTCCCTCCAGCCGAAATGAGGTCGGGGTTCTACAGCCCCTACTTCATTGTACCCAAGAAAACAGGTGGGTTACGACCAATCCTGGACCTTCGCATCTTGAACCGATCCCTTCACCGGCTTCCGTTCGAGATGTTGACTGCGAAACGCCTTTTCGAATGCGTTCGTGTACGATTGGTTTGCAGCGATCGACCTGAAGGACGCCTACTTCCATGTCTCCATCCTTCCTCGACACAGACCGTTCCTACGGTTTGCTTTCGAGGGGCGGGCATACCAGTACGCGGTTCTCCCATTCGGGTTATCTCTGTCCCCTCGCGTCTTTCACGAAGATCGCCGAGGCAGCCCTTGCGCCCCTTCGGCAGCACGGGGTCCGCATCCTGAACTACCTCGACGACTGGCTCATACTAGGCCACTCTCGAGAGCAGGTTTGCGGACACAGAGATCTGGTTCTCCACCACTTAGCCCATCTGGGCCTTCGGGTCAACTGGGAGAAGAGCAAACTTTGCCCCGTGCAGAGGATCTCTTTTCTCGGTATGGAGATCGACTCGGTCGCCATGTACGCGCAGCTTTCGAGCGAGCGCGCGCAGTCTCTGCTGACTTGCCTCCGACAAATCGAGAGCAAGAGTGCGGTTCCACTGAAACTATTTCAGAGGCTCCTGGGGCATATGGCATCTGCAGCCACGGTAACGCCGCTCGGATTGCTTCATATGAGACCGCTTCAGCACTGGCTTCGCGATCGAGTCCCGAGATGGGTATGGCAGTCTAGCACGCTCCGGGTCCAAGTGACTCGGGCCTGCTTACAGACGCTCACCCCGTGGTCGAACCTCAGTTTTCTACGGGCCGGTGTGCCCTTAGAACGAGTTTCCAGGCATGTTGTCTTATCGACGGATGCCTCTGCCACGGGCTGGGGTGCCATGTGCAATGGACAAGCAGCCGCGGGCTCCTGGACAGGACCCCAGCGCCTCCTGCATATCAATTGCCTCGAGTTGCTGGCAGTACGGTTCGCCCTGCACCGCTTCCGAGCGCTGCTGAAGGGTCAACATGTGCTTGTCCGGACAGACAACACGGCCGTAGTAGCGTACATCAACCACCAGGGCGGTCTACGCTCCCGCCGTATGTCTAAACTCGCCCGCCATCTCATGGAATCTCATCTCATCTCCCTGGAAATGCCCGATCAGGTCCGTGCTTGAGTTTCTCCAAGAGGGGCTGGAGCGAAGGCTGTCTCCCTCCACCCTCAAAGTATATGTGGCCGCAATATCTGCCCACCACGATCTCTTGGAGAACAAGAAGGTAAGTCAGCACGACCTGGTCATCAGGTTTCTGAGGGGAGCCAGGAGACTGAATCCTCTTCGCTCTCCTCTCGTACCCTCTTGGGACCTCGCAGTAGTGTTAACTGCTCTGCAGAGACCTCCCTTTGAGCCTTTGCGGTCGGTTGATATTAAGTTTCTGTCTATGAAGATGGCTCTGCTGACCGCATTGGCCTCAGTCAAGAGGGTCGGGGACCTGCAGGCATTTTCGGTTGACGAAGCGTGCCTGGAATTCGGGCCGGCTAACTCTCACGTGATCCTGAGACCCCGGCTTGGATATGTGCCCAAGGTTCCCACCACTCCGTTTAAGGACCAGGTGGTGAACCTGCAAGCGCTGCCTTTGGAGGAGGCAGACCCAGCCTTGGCATTGCTCTGTCCAGTACGCGCCCTCCGCGCCTACGTAGACATGACGCAGTGTTTTAGGACCTCAGACCAGCTCTTTGTCTGTTATGGTGGAGAGCGGAAGGGAAGTGCTCTCTCAAAGCAAAGGCTGTCTCACTGGATAGTGGACACCATTGCTTTGGCTTACCAGCAGCAAGGCCGACCATGTCCCCTTGGTGTGAGGGCACACTTCCGGAGTGTGGCCTCCTCTTGGGCTCTAGCGCATGGCGCCTCGCTAGCAGACATCTGCAGAGCTGCAGGCTGGGCGACACCCAACACATTCGCCAGATTCTACAATCTCCGAGTGGAGCCAGTGTCCGACTATGTACTCGCCCCCCCGAGGGGCCGGTGATGGGCCAGGCTCAGGTGTCTTCGCTTGCTCGCCACTCCACTCCACGGACTGGATACGTGCGATATTTTCCTCAGGTGAGCTCCCTGAGAGCCCTGAGCTCCTCCAGCACTGTCGACGCCGACATCAGTTCAGTCTGCCCTTTCGAGCCCAGACCCTCATGTCCGGCCAGGTGCCCCATGTGCATGGTTCCCTCCGGCGACCCCCACATGTGTATTTCACCGTAAGTCTCCGCAGTGAGCGGGTTTCTTCCCTTGGAATGTCCCCGCCACCCCTAGGGTTAAAAATCCACCTTCGGCTGGTACCCTAGAGATCTTCCATATGCAACCCTCAGCGGGTCATATGTGTCTCTTAAGTCCTCCCCACGGGTAGGCATTTTTGGCATTCCCTCACTGGGATATGCTTCCCAGTGTACCTTGGTATTCCTGTGTTAAGTGGGAGTCCTTCGTCCGTACTAGTCTTACGACAGGGTACTCACACTTACGCAGGGCGCTGGAAGACAGCTGAGTGGCGGGATTATATTGGGACCCCCATTCGTTAGTCACTAACGTTACGTCGTAGTGACTGAACGAAAGGGAACGTCTCGGTTACGGATGTAACCCTCGTTCCCTGAGGAGGGAACGGAGACGTAACGTCCCCTTGCCACATCAGCTGTGCTACCTGGAACGCAGGAGTTCAGTCTTGGCTCCTCAAGCAGGTAACATAATGCGATATTGCCTCGTACTTCCTTATATACTCAAGCAGTGAGGCGGAGTTACGTATGCAAATTCCGCATGCCCATGGCATTGGCACGCCATTGGGCGTTTTCTCAACTCGAAGTTGATAGGCTTCTAAGCGAAACCCCCATTCGTTAGTCACTAACGTTACGTCTCCGTTCCCTCCTAAGGGAACGAGGGTTACATCCATAACCGAGACGTTTTTTTTCCTTCTGAATCCATACTGAACTAAACAAGTATCAGAATAGCTGCTGAAATTCACATACTCTGGTCAAACTGTTAGCTAACCTACCAGCTGCCTGGACAATTATTCCCCAGCAAATATGAGATGACTTACTGTCAGGGCTCAACATTAAGCCTGTTCATGTGCTTGTCATTCACTTCTCCGAGTAAAACATTTGCTTGTCCAGAAAAATATATAAATATTTTTGTGTGTGTGTGTGTGTTGTAAATAATTTATTCTGAAGCAATATTCACACCATTGTTCAATCAGCTTTGACATATTTAAATATGCATGTTTGTGATATTTTTACCTTTTATGAAGGGCATTTTTCCATAATCTTATTAAATATAGGCTATGCTTCAGCTTTCATTTTACATTCTTAAATTGTATCTATAAATTAAACTAGAATAAGACACTACAGGGCAGTTGCAAATCAAATTAAATAATTTACACTGAAAAATGTTATGAGATTGTTTTAAATATTTTTGAATATACAAATAAGAAATGAAGAGCTCTTTTCCAAAACGCAATAAACGCCATTTAAAAAAAAAAGAGTTTATCATATCATTTTGCTGTGTACTGAACCTATTCACAGCTCCATCAACATTTCATGCCAAATCGCTATATTTCCTTGTTTAAAATGTACTGCAAGATGCAGTTTCTTTCCAAAGTGCGATAAACGCCGAACCTATTTTTAGCCTAAACACTATATATCCTCTCGACGAATCAGAATTCGATGAGCGTACTACGTAATCCAACAGGGCGGCACTCTGAACAGCTGTTTATTTACGTTCATTCATTCATACAAATGAGTGCTTTAAACTCTGATAACACTTTTGATGGCCTTGATGAGCAAGTGAGACCTACACCTGGGGGTAGAAAACGCCGACTGGACAAAGAAAATCACAAAAAACAACAAAAAAAGAAGTTTCGTCACTCAGGTATCGCGTTGATAACAACAGTGGGATATCAACACAAAGCTGCTGCCAAAGGTTTCTGGAATTAAAACATCTAAAACGTAACCCTACAATAAATGAGACTAGAGCCTGTGGACAATAAAAGTAATATAATACTATAATTTGGTGCAAGACACCACCATCGGTTATTTAGGTTAAAGACGCTATTCTTTTATTTGTATTTGTATTAGAAAGATTTAGGTCAATCGTGAAGTTTATAGGAATAGTTACCCAAAAGCAAATAAAAAGTTGGCGCAGGTTGAGGTTAAGGTCCTTAAATTGTATTTACAATTTGGCTGTTTTTCACATGTACATAACAGATTTTCAATAAAATATCCAAGTCTCCCATGCAGTGAATGACTTTTACTAAAATTGTATTATTTACAATCCCTTGTTGTTAAAAATTGTACACCAGTGCTTCTCAAACGTGTTCTGGGGACCCCCACCATATCCAATAATTGAGTTTTTAACATCAAACAGGTAAGATAGGGGCACACTTGTTAGGAAAAGGTATAATGTGTAGAAACATACTCATGAGCAGGTTCACTCTAAAAAGAGATGTGTTAAAAATGACACATGTTGTGTTAGTTTTAACACATGTAGTGTGTGTGCTCAGGGACAACACATGTTGCGCAAATTTAACACAATAAATGTGTAAGTCATTTTAACACACAAATTGTGTCAGGTAATCACATACTCAGATGTAATTTTAAAAATAAAGTGAAACTAAATTATTAAGCATTTAATCAATAGTGGAGTACAGAATGCATGTGCACACAAAGTACAATGTTTCAAACTCTATGACTCTATAAACTCAATTATTCACACTTCAACACCACATTGATGCTGCTTTTGAGAAAAGATCATGAAGAGATAACAGTTGACAGAGTTTGCGCTTTGAATTAAATTAAAATGTAGCAACTGATTAAACATTCTATATAAATAACTTTTATTTACTCAGGCCTGTTTGTTTGAGAACATAAACACTGCATACAATGCACAATGATGGTGTGTGTCGCGCTTTATAATATGATGTGTTGAGAACAACACAACCAGATGTGTTAAAAATTGACACATGTTGTGTCGGTTTTAACACATGTAGTGTGTGTGCTCAGGGACAACACATTTTGTGTACATTTTAACACATGTAGTGTGTGTGCTCAGGGACAACACATGTTGTGTAGATTTTAACACATATTGTGTGTGTGTTCTCAGGGACAACACATGTTGTGTAGATTTTAACACATGTAGTGTGTGTGCTCAGGGACAACACAAGTTGTGTAGATTTTAACACATATTGTGTGTGTGTTCTCAAGGACAACACATGTTGTGTAGATGTTAACACATGTAGTGTGTGTGCTCAGGGACAACACATGTTGTGTAGATTTTAACACATGTAGTGTGTGTGCTCAGGGACAACACAAGTTGTGTAAATTTTAACACATATTGTGTGTGTGTTCTCAAGGACAACACATGTTGTGTAGATGTTAACACATGTAGTGTGTGTGCTCAGGGACAATACATGTTGTGTAGATTTTAACACATGTAGTGTGTGTGCTCAGGGACAACACATGTTGTGTAGATTTTAACACATGTAGTGTGTGTGCTCAAGGACAACACATGTTGTGTAGATTTTAACACATGTAGTGTGTGTGCTCAGGGACAACACATGTTGCGTAAAATTTAACACACAACCTGTGTCGTTTTCTTTAACACATCTCTGTGTTACCTGTAACTCAACTAATGTGTTATTCCTCTTACACAGAAGTGTGTTGAAACCTTTTACACAATAATGTGTTATAGTTACACAACGTGTGTCAGATGTGTGTTACATGTGACTGTATGTGTGTATTTGCCAGAGTTACTTTGTGTTTGGATGAATACTGACACGTATTGTTAACTTGTGTTTAGTCCATTGACGTTTAATAAAGAGTGTTTGACTGTTTATTGTATTACCTGGATGTTTTAGACATCATGAATCTACACACACCAGCTCTTATTGAGATGAACAGAGGTTTAGATGTTGAAGGTTCATTGAATGTTTCATCTGAAGTCACCAGAATCGTGATCAGTGGCTCATTTATTTGAGCTCTTGACCCTTTACTTGTCTTTTAATTTTTCTCTTCCTGCTGTAACTGCATTTTAATCAAATATGTTTGTTATGACATGAACACACGATCAGAAGTTTCTTGATCAAGTCATAATCTCAAGATCTGATCCAGTTTATGTGTAAATGGATGGTACAAACTTACTTTATTTGTGTGCTTGTTAGCTGTAAAAGTTTTGTGAAACTACTTCATGATGTCCAGCAGTGCAGAATGAATTCTTAAAAAATAATAAATTCAATGTTTTCAGGAAGTTTAGAGCTGCAGCAGATACTCGTCAAACACACACATCAAGAATCAAATCATGAATCTCAACAATGGTAACAAACGCTTAATCCTGCAGTGCATGCTGGGAGTCATGAATGAGTTTTGATCATTCAAAACTTGGAGATTCATGAGCTGATTCTTGATATGTGTGTGGGCCTGTGTGACACCATAGACTAAAACATCCTATGTGCACTGTGTATCCAAAAACAAATGTGCAGATAATGACAACAATATGATAAAGATAATTATTAATAACTCAAAATATTTTTATAGTAAAATTTCAGATATCAAACACTTGCTGAGATCAGCAAATGTATGCGATTATAACATTATCACCTGATCATAGTATTCTCATGGTAATGCCTGCTGCTTCAAATGTGCAAAATAAACACACAGTCTCAACAAACAGAGAAAAACTGATGTGAAAGAGTTAAGGGTCAAGAGCTCAAATAAAGGAGCCGCTAATCACGATTCTGGTGACTTCAGATGAAACGTTCAATGAATCATCAACATCTAAACCTCTGTTCATCTCAATAAGAGCTTCTGTCTGACAGAAATAAAGTCAGTCTGGTCAGTGATAAGTGAAAAGCGGTGAAAGCATCTGAAAAAGACATTGAAAAAGAGGCATGATGTGATTGGCTGTCAAAACACCCACTACCGTTCATCCAGAGTAACATTTAACACACATTGTGTGTTATATCTACACAACATGTGTCAAAATACCATCAACACACTCAGTGTGTTGTTTTTAAAGGTCCCATGGCATGACATTTTCATTTTATGAGGTTTTTCAACATTAATATGAGTTCCCCTAGCCTGAATATTGTCCCCAAGTGGATAGAAATGTTGATCAGTGTAAACCCGAGTTCTGGCTGTCTCTCTCTGCCTTTGAGAAAATGACAGGCCAGACGAGCCAATCCTGAAGTCTCCTGGTTTGACGTCCAAGCAGGAACGGTTACCTCCCTTTCTCCCGCCCAGAGAATCTGGCACGCCCATGCAAACGCTCGAGAGATCATTGCATCATTGCTTGTGAACGAGTGAACGCTGGCAGTTTCTCAGTGTTTGGATATACAAATGAAAACAGAAGTCTTTTTTCAGTTCCTTCTGATCTGTGATCAGTGATTTCTTATGTGTAGCTAATTATTTATTACTCGTGCACATGCTGCGGCTTCTCTCTCTCCCGACAGAACGGTGTTTTCGTGTTTTCTATCTTGTGAGTCAGTGTTTTTGTACGTCCTCGTCGCGTCTATCGGTTCTACAATGTGCATACAGTCGTTACATCTTTAGAGATAAACCTTACACATAGAGAGAGAGAGTTGCGACAACTCCATAGACTCCAATGGAACGTTTTTTTTTACAGCAATGGCGGCTCGCGGAGACTCTCAATAGTTCCCGGAAGTAGCAGCCGCGCCATAGAGTTACAGCAGAACAGACCGTTTGTGATGCACTTTTAAAAGGTAAGACGTTTAATCAGTAAGATTTTAAATGATCAGCACATTTTAATCAAATTAACTTGTACATTAAAGCCTGCTTGTGTAGATTATTCATCATTAAAAAAATATATATTTTAAAAACAACATCGCTGTAACTACATACTCATGCTACATACACATGTCGATGTGTAATAAAATTATTGAAAATCAATGCATTTATTGACTATTAATTACCAAAAAGCGCAGTTCTGTCACTGTGACTATCAATTTGAATTGCCCGTCAAAGCACTTCCTGGAATTATTCGAGGTCTACATGAATCACGTGACTATCAAGCGTTTTGAACTTCCGTTGTCGCAACTCTCTCTCTCTATGGCTCTGATCAAATGCAAAGATGTCAGCCAATCACAACAGTGGCCGTTTTTACTGAAGTCTCACAGCAGACACGCCTCTTGTAACAGGGCCTTCAGCCACAGGGCAAACAGCAGTATAGAAAAAATGCCTTTTATTTCTAAATTATAATATTTTATGATGTAAAAATCATACTAACAATATAAGTACACCTCAGGAAACATTAAAAAATAATAGAAAAATGCCATGCCATGGGACCTTTAACACATCTCTTTTTAGAGTGTTCAAACTGTAAGGTGTGGAGTGTTTTGTTTAAATGATCACCCTCATACAATTATTCTGTGGTTGACTTTAATGAAGTATGAATAGTCAGACAATATTTGTTTGAAGAACAGGTGGATCAGCTTCAGATGATGAACAAATGATCATTGTTTGAGCTTTCACTGTGAGCTTTCACTGTTTTACACGTCACTGATGCAGTGGAGTTTGCAAAATAAAGAATGAAATTAAAGTTTCTGTGTTTCTGTCAAAGAGGACAAACTTTACAGCCGCATAATTAATACAGCATTATCTTAAAGTGATGTTCAATAAACCACCTGCTGAATCAGTATATTTCACCTCAAGAATACTACCCCCCCCCCCCCCTTTAAAAGACAGGTTATTTAATTTAATGTTACTTTATTTACAAGTGTTCATGTACTTTAATTCAAGGGCATTGTGAAAACAAATCTATAGTATGATCAGGTCAGCTGGTGTGCATGGCCGGGGTCCTGCGAGATCACGAGTGAGCAAGAGAGATGCACGATGTTTGATGCTCTGTTTTTAGTTTTGTGTTGTTTAATAAATACGAACTGGATCTTCATTTCATCATGCTTGTCTACGGTCTCGTATTTCAAGTGTGCAACACAAAACTTTGCTGTTTTTATTGAATCTGGGGATGAAAATGGATGGTATATATTTTTTTATATATATTATTTTATATATTAGTAATAAATCAAATGCAACATGATATGACTTTTTTACTTTTCTAGTCAAAGTAAGATGATATATGAAATATGAAAACAATTCACTGATAGCTTCTGTGTTGTTTTGAAAAGCCTAATGGGAAAGCAAATAAAATACATTTCCCACACACAAGACCAAACATTGCTCTTGTTTGAGCGTGAGAGGACATTCATGCAAACACTGATGGTCCTGCTGGCACTAATGTGCTTCTTTTAGGTCAGATCAGGTACAGAGGTGAAGCTTTTAGGAAACCGGATCAGTGATGAGATAAAACCCACTGATTTCCATCTGTCCTTCCTGTCTTTGTCACTTTACAATTCCTGTCTGTTCTGAAAACAAAGCAGAAAGTGAAAGGCATTTTATTTCTATTTTATTCAGGGTTCCTACGTTTGGAAAAGTCTGGAAAATTATTTGTGTTTCCAGACTTTCAGTTTTCTAAAATATAATTTTAATATTAAGAATTTCTAAAAAATACAGATGTGTGTCAATACACGACACTACACAGCAAAAAGTTAAATAAACTCTCCTGGGAGTATATGTGAGACCACACTCAAGAGTGTTAAAGTGTTAAAATAAGAGTGTTAAAGGGCCCCACTTTATATTAGGTGGCCTTGACTACTATGTACTTACATCAAAAAATAAGTACAATGTACTTACTGTGTTCAAATTGTATTGCAAAACACCTTTGCTGATTTTGAGGTGGGATACGGGTAGGGTTAGGGACAGAGGGACAGGTGTGGTGGTGTGGGTAAGTTTAAGGCATACCCATGGCCATGTGTAGAAACATACCCATGCCCCTCTTGTGGACATACTATAAACTGCACTTAAGCCCTTCAAATTAATAAAATAAGACATAATAGACACTTTATATTATAATGGTATTTGATGATTTGTTAATTAAATTTAATATTACACAGTCAACAAAACGGTCTTTAAAGGATGTTTTTATGCATGTTTGGGCTGAGTTCTCGCTGCATTTACACTGTTTTGACCAGCAGGTGTCACCAGCGTATCGCGTTTGGAAACAGAAATAATTTTGCAAATCAAATGATTCAAAGTTTTGAAAAGCTTGGTTTCTCCCAGCATACACAAAGTGGAATGGTTGGAATGGAATGATGTTTTTGAAAGAAGTCTCTTCTGCTCACCAAGGCTGCATTTATTTATAAAATACATTAAAAACAGCAATATTGATAAATTGTATAATTCAAAATAATATTTTTAAATATATCTTAAAATGTGATTTATTCCTGTGATGGCAACGCTGATTTTTTAGCAGTCTTCTCCAATCTGCATTGTCAGAAATCCTTCAGAAATCACTCTAATATGATGATTTATTGCTCAAGAAACATTTATTATTATTATTAATATTATTATCAATGTTGAAAGAGTTGTTCTGCTTAATATTTTGTTGGAAACCATTAGCTTTTTTCAGGATTCTGTACATCCTCTCCTGGGACTCTCTTTTGTTTCTTGTTGTAAAGTTGTAAAAAGTTGTAAAGCTTTTAATCCATAAATTTTTCCGTTTTTCATCACACCATCTTAAAATTATGATTATAGTTATAAACGTATAAATTTGCTCATATAAATATTTGAATGCAAGATCCACACAAATATCGTTTATATATTGTACCACAGATTATTCATAGCGCTTCTGCCTCCGTCAGTCCGAATCGGCACATGACAGCGCAGATAAATTAAACTGTTAATAACTTAATAATCTGTTAAGCATTGTTAGAGAAATATAGTGTTTATCTTTATAAAATACATGATAAACATAATCCTCCAGTCCTTCATTAGTAGAATCATAAATGGGCTTCCCTTTCGAGAGGTCTCTCATATTGCGTTATGGGAAAACTCCTTTTCTCGAGAATATGAAGCAAAACTTTTATTCATACAAGTGTCCATGTAAAACGCAGTGCCGCTGCACGGCAATATAACAGAGCGAGGTGCGTGCTGATTGACCGTGCTGCGGCAACTGCAGGAACTATACAGTGCTCACCACCAAGCATAAGCACTATCCCCTCATTGTTACAAGCACAAAGCACATGGGCCACCGGGTCCCCGCCATTAGGCGACTAGCCTACCCGCCCTATACGTCTCAAATCCAGCCCTTAGCTTCCCGGGCGCAAGCCTGGCGGGCTATCCCCGGCATATCAAATTGGGTGTTGAACATAATAAAACGAGGTTACTCGCTACAGTTTGTTTGCAGACCCCCGTGCTTTCGCGCCGAGGTCGAACCCTTGGTGAGAGGCAGCGCCAGTCACGTGCTTCGCACCGAAGTGTCGAAACTGTTAGAAAAGGGAGCGGTGGAACCCGTTCACCCGTCACTAAGCGAGTCAGGCTTTAACAGTCGCTACTTCTGTATTGACTGCACTATTAACACAGACTGCCATTCCTCAGAGTGCTTTATTGATCTTTCTCAGTTTACAAGCAACATAAATAAACACAGCTATACGGCGCCCTCTGTTGGTTAACTGATACAATAGTCAGTATCAGTACATCTCCCTTTTTTTAAACTATAACTTAAATTAGGTCTGTAAACTTTAACAGCACTTACTCTTAATAACATAAAAACTAATAGATTCAACACAATCTTGCAGCATATTTCTAGCATTAGCTGCACAAAACTTTGTTGCATTCAACTATGCAAATACTCAGTAAATACTAAGTAAACATTTATTTCAAACCAAACTTAACACTCTTCTATCAGTCTTTTAGGTTTCATTGCGTGACGACGTGGTCTTCCCTGACCCATCTCAGTGGAAGGTGAGTTTTCTGTGATGTTTTCAGTGACAGCTGTAGAGCTTGGTGAGTTTTCCTCTACTTAGTGTTAATTTTGTCACCCATTTTTAATTTAGTCTTAGTCTTAGTCTTGTGCCAAATCTCCTTGTTAGTTTTAGTCATATTTAGTCATTCACATATCTTTTTTTGTTAGTCAAGTTTTAGTCGACTAAAAGTCTCGTCATTTTAGTCTAGTTTTAGTCAAACGACAACTCAAGGTATCTTAGTCAAGTTTTAGTCGACCAAAAGTCTTGTCATTTTAGTCTAGCTTTAGTCAAAGGAAAACTCAATATATTTTGTGGCAAAATAAGTTACATAAAGTACATATAACCTGCATAATGTGCAACAACACCATAGCTAACTGGTTGATTTACAGCTGCCATAGATGCCTAAAATCAGCATTAGCTTATGAGACGATGGGCACAAATATTGATTTCGATCTTGATTCAGTATGAATGCATATGTATATTGCCTACTGTACATATAAGGAAAAATAAGTTTTTTACACTTTTTTGGGGTTATATTATATTTGCTTGCATTCTTTACTATTCACTATTATTAACATTTCAAAATTTCCCAAATAAGTAAGCAGTTATGATCAGTTATGATCTTTTGAGCAACTAGACTTCATGTATATTTATTAAAGAGCCATATGGGCACCAGTGGGGAATGGCATTACAAGTGAATTTTTTTATTTTTCCAGCCACAAAATGGCTCTAATTTGCCTCTTTGCAGTGGAATTCTCTATTTTAACCTTAATTAATACACTAATTGTAATATAAATAATACAAATATTAGAAGAAAAATATTTTAAGTGGTCATTAATGGACCATAAGCATTGCACAAATAGTATTTAGTACCAAAAGATCTCCTCAAAATATTCAATAAATATTATTGAATTAAAATATAGGCTATTTATTTTTAAAATAGTTAAGGTGTATGATCACATTTGACCATCAATGAGTACAAGTGTGACTTAATTAGTAAGGAATACCTGAGGGCTAAATACAAGAAAAACATTAATATTAATGTTAACAATGTTGATCTCTACCACTCTCCATAATAAAATGATACTGTAAATGTGGCTGACGCACACTATGCTGTACTGTTTACCAAAAATTGCTGCAAACACCTGTAAAGTGAAGCTGTTGTGTAACTTACGCGGCTTAAGCCATTCAAATATACGGACACAGCGCTAGAGGTATTGAGCGCTCCGGGAACCACGTGACCACACGCGCGCGGCCGCGAGATGACAGGCGGAGTCCTGTACTCCAGCAACAGCGGGAACTCTTTCGGAATATTTTGAACAGCTGAATATTCATCTCATAATGAAAAAGTAGACACGATTGTAGACGAAAATGAAGAGAGATTTTATCTTAGTTTTTATTTTATGCAAAACATTTTAGTCTCGTCCTTTTTCGTCAACAATAATGCATGTTAATTTAGTCTTAGTCAGTGTTTTTGGACAATGGTGCAGTCTCGTCATCGTCTCGTCTTCGTCACGGAAAAAAAGGTCGTTAACGAACATATTTAGTCTCGTCTCGTCTGACGAAATGAACACTACCTCTACTCGTGTTTGCTCAGTTAGTCCATCATTTATAACTACGTCTGTCCTTTCAATACAGGTGTCTGGCACTTTCAGAAGATGACGACGATTTCTTCGCAGTGTGTTACCATACTCAGTAAGTACCTCGTAGGATCTTGGTGTTGTCTCTTTGATGACCTTCGCTACAGGTCCCCATTTTCCATCGCATCTGACACGTACCGTATCCTTTTGTTCCAGTGGACATAACTGCTTGGCATTCCTGTCATAGGCTCTGCTTTGGCTGTTTATCTTTGAATAATCTCCATGTCTCTTTTGAAGCAGGTGTTCTGCTGAGGGTAGCCGTGTTCTCAGCTTCCTGTTCATGAGAATTTCACCTGGAGACCGTCCACATTCAAGAGGGGATGCTCTGTAGTTTAGCAGTGCTAAATAAGGATCCTCTCCAGTCTCAGCAGCTTTCTTCAGCAGCCGCTTCACTATCTGAACTCCTTTTTCAGCCAAGCCGTTTGACTGGGGGTACAGTGGACTTGATGTTACATGTTTAAACCCATAAGTCTCTGCAAAGTCTCTGTAGTCCTGACTGCTGAACTGTGGTTTCGTTGTCACTCACCACAGTCACCGGAATTCCATGTCTTGCGAAAATGGCTTTAGTGTATTTTATCACCTGCTGTGCTGTTGTATTAGACAGCATCGCCAGCTCTGGATAGTTTGACTTGTAGTCCATGATGACAAGGTAGTCCCTCCCTGCCAGATGAAATAAGTCTGTTCCGACTTTTCTCCATGGTTCCTCAGGTTTACTGTGGGCCATTAGGGGTTCCTTTGGTTGCTGGTACCTGTGCCGCTGACATGTCTCGCAGCGCTGCACTAGTGCTTCAATGTCCCTATTCATGTGTGGCCAATACATCAAAACTCTTGCACGTCTCTTGCATTTTTCAATGCCTAAGTGTCCCTCATGCGTGAGTTTTGCCATTTGTGAGCGCATGGAGGTAGGTATGACAATCCGTTTCCCTCTCAGGAGCACACCATGCACAACTGACAGCTCGTCTTTAAAGCTCTGATATGGATTTGTCAACCTCTGATCTCCTGGCAGGTGGATTTTGTCGATTACCGCTTGTAGCTCACGGTCGTCTGCTGTTGCTTTAGCAATCTCTCTCCATTTATCCTCAGACACTGGTAGGTGTTTTTGTATGCAGTCTACATGAACCTGTACATCATGTTCCGTGTTACTTGATCCTGTATGGCTCAAAGATGCTCTGCTGAGTGCATCTGCCATTACCAGGTGCTTCCCTGGAGTGAACTCAAATGTCAAACTGTACTTCTGGAGACGGAGCATTAACTGTTGGATGCGAGGAGGAGCATCTCCTAGTGCCTTTGTTGAGATCGCAATCAGTGGTTTATGATCCGTTTCTAGTACCACTTCTCTTCCATAAATATATTCATGGAACTTTTCACATCCAAAAACTGCTCCTAATGTCTCTTTCTCTATTTGGGCATAGTTTCTTTCCGCCTCAGTCATCGTTCGTGATGCATATGCCACTGGAAACCATGCCAAGTCATGTTTTTGAAGCAGAACTGCTCCAAGTCCATCCTTTGAAGCATCAGTAGATACTTTCACTGGAAGCTCAGGATCAAAGAATTTCAGCACTGGTTCTTTAACTAGGCTGTTCTTGAGCATGTCCCATTCTGTCACATGTTCATGCTCCCATCGCCACTCGGTTCCACTTTCCAGCAAACTGCGCAATGCCTTTGTGTTAGCCGACAGATTTGGAATAAATCGTCCCACATAGTTGACTAAGCCTAATGCTCGTTGCAGCTCAGTCTTTTCTTTGGGTTGTGGCATTTCTTTTATAGCTCTTATTTTTTCAGGGTCTGGCTGTATTCCTTCAGCAGACAGTCTGTCTCCCAGGTAAGTAATATCTCTCACCCCAAACTGACACTTTTGTTTATTCAGTTTCAGTCCTGTTTGTCGTGCTCGTGCCATCACCTTTCTCAGTCGCTCATCATGTTCTGCCCTTGTAGCACCCCATATGACTACATCATCCAGGAAGACTCCCACACCTTCCATGCCATCGAACATTTGTTGTATAGTCCTGTGGAAAACCTCTGGAGCTGAGGCTATTCCAAAAGGCATTCGTAGGAAGCAATGTCTACCAAAGGGAGTGTTAAATGTGCACAATGCTGCACTTTCCTCATCCAATTTAACTTGGTAGAACCCTGATGATGCATCAAGCTTGGAAAATAATTGTGCTCCAGTCATTGCGCTTGTGATGTCTGATTTAGTTGGCAACTTAAAGTGCTCTCTTTTTATCCATTTATTCAGATCTCTTGGATCGATGCACAGTCTCAGATCACCGTTCTTTTTTCCACAATGACGAGAGAATTCACCCAGTCAGTAGGTTCTTCTACTTTTTTCACTATCCCTTTGTCTATCAAGGATTTCAATTCTTTTCTCAGTCTTTCTTTCAGGCTAATGGCACTTTCCTTGCTGCATGGATAACTGGTTCAGCATTTTCTTTCAGCCGTATTTTGTACTGATTAGGTAGGCATCCGATACCCTGGAATACATCCTTGTACTCTCTCACTATCTCAGTGGTAGAATCTGCACATATGTCCATCTGCTTGCTATGTGCTGCGCCCCTAGTGGTCACTAGAGCGCTATCAATGACATGAACTCTCTTTATAAGCCCAAGTCCTTCACTTGCTTTCAGTCCTAAAATCGGCTGTCTATCCTCTTCAACTAGAACAAACAGTGCGTTTATGGTGCGCCCTTCTCCTGAAAGACTCGCCCTGAAAACACCCATATATGGGATCGGCTGATCATTAAATGCCCTTAAGTCCAATTTCTTGGGTCTCACTTTTGGCTTAATGTTCATCTTGTTATAGTATTTTCTCGGCAGGACATTTACTTGTGCAGCTGTGTCGATTTTCATTGGCACTGTTACACCATCCACTATCAAAGGTGCTATCCATTCATCATTATTACCATCCTTATTAGTCAGAATTGCTGCTTCGACATACAGTGGTTCTCCATCCTCACTGTCACTTTCTTCTTGTTTCTGTCCGACGACATGTACTCTTTTCTTTGTGAAACAGGACTTGGCAAAATGATTTTTTCCTCCACACTTTCTACATTCTTTGCCATAAGCTGGACATTCTCTTGGAGCATGTTTACTTCCACATCTATCACAGTCTCTGCCCTGTGGTTTCCATTTGGATTTCTGTGGCTGTCGTTTATCAAATCTCCTTTTGTGTTTTTGCACCGTATCCACAGCGGCAGTTTCACTTTCGTTTTCAAACGACTTCAATTGTATCTTCGTACTTTCTGCAGCCTGACAAATACCAATTGCTTTCTCAATGGTAAGTTCTGTTTCTTTTAACAACAGCATCCTTACTCTCTTGTCCTGCACTCCTATTACAATCTGATCCCTGATCATGGAGTCGCACAGTGTGCCGAAATTGCAGGATTGACTCTTGAGGCGCAAATCTGTCACATACTGTTCTATTGATTCAGTCTCTTTTTGCATTCTGTTTCTGAAGACATACCGTTCATATGTTTCGTTCTTTCTCGGCATGCAGTAATCCTCAAACTTGCTCAGTACCGCGGGCAGCGTGTCTCTTTCTTCATCCGAAAAGACGAACGTGTTGTATACATCCAGCGCAGCCCGTCCAGCTACAGTTAGCAACAGAGCTATCTTTCGTCGATCGTTTCCTTCGTCGAGTCCTATAGCTAACAAATAAAGCTCAAAACTTTGCCTAAAGGCTTTCCAGTTAGCGTGGACATTACCCGTCAACTTCAGCTCGTCCGGTGGGCGTATATTATTCATTACACTCATGTTTTACGAGTTTACTCCTGGTACCATGTATTGACTGCACTATTAACACAGACTGCCATTCCTCAGAGTGCTTTATTGATCTTCCTCAGTTTACAAGCAACATAAATAAACACAGCTATACGGCGCCCTCTGTTGGTTAACTGATACAATAGTCAGTATCAGTACAACTTCCTCGTCCCGAAAAAGGACGGAGGCCTCAGGCCCATCCTAGATCTCAGACATTTGAACAAAGCTCTCATGCTCCGTTCATTAAAGATGCTTACAGTGAAACAAATCCTCGCGCACATTCGCCTGTCGGATTGGTTTTTCACGATCGATCTGAAAGATGCCTACTTTCACATTCAAATAGCCCCCCACCACTGGCCATTCTTGAGATTTGCCTTCGAGGGGCAGGCTTTTCAGTACACAGTCCTGCCATTTGGTTTATCCCTGGCACCCCGCACTTTCACGAAGTGTATGGACGCGGCATTAGCCCCGCTCAGACTGAGAGGTGTACGCATTCTCAACTACCTTGACGATTGGCTTGTAATAGCCCAATCAGAGACACAGTTGTTAAACCACAGATCCTGACTCCTCAGCCATCTAGAATGTCTGGGTCTCAGAATCAATACCGCCAAAAGCTCACTGTATAGTTATAGACTCAATACACATGAGAGCGCGGCTTACGTCACATCGCGCACTCTCTGTCCGGAGCATGGCAGCGTCATTCAAGATCGCGCTCCCTTGAAACGTTTTCAGAAAATGCTGGGACTTATGGCCGCAGCATCAGCAGTACTCAAACTGGGTCTGTTACACATGCGCCCCCTTCAGCGTTTGCTGTATCCCCGCGTTCCGACTCACGCATGGAAATCAGGCCAACTTCGCATTAAAGTGAACCACAGCTGTGTCAAAGCTCTGGCTCCTTGGAAGGCGATCGCCTGGTACCAGAAGGGCATGGCTATGGGGACAGTCACGAAGTTGAATGTTGTCTCGACAGATGCCTCCACCAAAGGGTGGGGTGCCCTACACGAGGGCAAGCCAGTCTCTGGCCGGTGGGCAGAATCAGAAAGACAGCTGCACATAAACTGTCTAGAGATGGGAGCGGTCATTCTATCGCTGAAAGCTTTCCTTCCACACATAAGGGGTCACCACGTCTTGGTCTGATCGGACAACATGTCGGTGGTATCCCATATAAATCGCCAGGGCGGTGTAGCAATTATGGCCGCAGACATATAGATGAATTAATCTTCCAAATGATTCGATCAAATTAACATCCTTTTCACAAAAGCCCAATTCAGCTCTAGACCCCAGGAAATCGACCATCGATCACGAGAGAGATGGGGGCTCGATTCTGCCCGGAGCTACTAGTTGTGACTTCCTACCAACTGACTTCCTATGGACTCATGACCAAACTCAGTTAAAGAGGACAAAGGATTTATTGTGTCACAAGACAAAGAAACAACCACACCTCTGTCTTTGCAATCAGCAGTAAATGAACAGCTAAAACTCCAAGCAAGCTCACAGAAACTGTAAGCTTATGGAGTACATCAAATAACTGATTATTGGACTTTCATTCAAATAGCCTTCGACATAGCTTGTTAGTGTGTTTACAACTAATACACGTTAGTTAGACTATTAGGCATGTATATTACTCACAATTCATGCAATTATGTAACTATTGAATGAGTGGATGAAAAGGCATTATGTTTGATACCGTTGTGTTCGTATGGGTATAATCCAACAGATGAGCTGAATGAAATCTTTATAGAATTGATCATGTCCTTATAGTAAGAAATTAGGTCTAAATGTACTCTCTGCTTAAGAGCAGGAAACTAAATTCTATAGATAACCCAATTTTGTGGGAGGGGTGGAGACACAGTCACCCCTGAAGCCTAATTGGCCAGAACCCATCCAGGGGATGGGCAAATACTGAGTTTAATCTCAGAACACGAACGAAGAGTTCAGTTCAGAGTTTGCAGTTCAGAGTTGAGTTTCCAGTTCACAGTTCAGAGTTCAGTTGAGTTGAGTTCGGTTCAAGTCAGCTCAAGTTCGGTTCCAGTTCGGTTCGAGCTGGTTCGCGGCCTGTTCGCAGTTCAGAGATGAGCTAAGTCCTAGCAGTATGACCAGAGTGAGTTCTGAACGGAGAGCTCCCAGGAGACGATCTGACGATCGTGACAGACCAACATCAGAGAAAATGGGTTAACAACGATTTCATTCAGGCCATCTGTCTTTCTCTCACTTTCCTTTCTTTTACTTAAAGTTTATTTTATTTCCGTTAAGTCTCGGGTTCTGCAAAAGCTCCTCAACAACGAGTCTCCAACCGCGCACTTCAACTTCAAACAACGCCCACAAGACTTTCATCCAGCCGCCAACACGCCACGTGATTGGCTTCCCCAGACGTCGACCAGACCTTCAGCGAATCAAAGATCCGGGAAAACCCCTGTCCAGCCAGGAAAAGGGGATCCCCTTGTCAGACGACACACGAGACATAAACGCAAGTAATGCCTCTTGATTCTGAGCTGAACTGGTGCATTAGATCAAATGTAATAACCCTGCCTAAGAAACGATAGGAGGTTAAATTACTGATCAATGGTTTCTTCAGGTCATGTTTCATAAATGCATAGATTGCTTAGGATTTCATAATTTCTCTCTCTTAGAACTTATTCTTTCCTCACCTTCTTCCTTTCTGCAACGTGTGAATGTGCGTGTGTTTATGTTAGATATTAGTTTGATGTGTTAGAGTAATCAATAAAGTTCCGTTTGTATTCAAAGATAACTGTTCTTGTGTTATGTGCTTATCAATTTAATGTCTTGAACTGCCGATCTAAGTTACCTAAGTTAGCTGTTAAATAGTGTTTCACTATTGTTTGGATATTAATATCCGCTGCAGAGTTGATATTTACGGCCCGTTCAAATGAACGCTTGAAGAGTCATTTGCTCGGCTGTAAAATAGACTCTCAAAATTCCCTATGAATTCATTAATTCATTCATTTGAGCTAAATATACATGTTTCCCTTTAACAGAGCCCCCTTTAAGTTCTTACATATCGGCGGACGAATAAGTTAAGGTGTAAACATTAATTCTGAATTATTTATAAATTATAGTGTCATTCGAGTCTCTTTCATTTTAATTCAGTTCCCCGTTGAGTTATTATTTTATCTGACTCATAGTCGCTACAGCGGTCTGTGGTCAGACGCTCTGCACTCCATGGCGAAACACCTCCTTTTATGGGCAGAGGGAAACCTGAGCTCCTTGAGAGCGGCTCACGTGCCAGGTATCCTGAATCAGGGCCCGGATATGTTATCCAGGAATGGCCCCAGGGGAATGGTCCCTACACCCACAATCGATTCAGTTAATCTGGAGCATCTTCGGGAAGGCAGAAGTAAACCTCTTCGCCTCAGAAGACAATGCCCAATATTTTTCTCCAAACGCAGGGACGCACTGGCCCACGTTTGGCCCAGAGTCCCGCTTTATGCTTTTCTCCCGATCGCGATGCTGCCACAGGCCATCAAAAAGATCAGGGAGACACGTTCCACAGTGCTTTTATTAGCCCCTGTTACGTCCTCCGCACATCTAGGGGTTTAGGGAGGGAGTAACAAAAGAAAAATGAAAATTATAATTACGTAAATTAATAAATAAACGTTGAGGAATCTCCTCGTCCACTATCCCAGCTCTTTTCACTCTTATTACACTAGAACACAAACAAAAGATCAGAACAGGAATCTAGTTAACCAGTGTTTTATTAAAGGAGTTAACATAAATTCAGGATTAACATAAGGAACAGAAAACATAAAGCAGATGTAAATAACCAAATCGTCAGGAGAGGGCAAGGCCAAAATAACAAACAAAACAGTCTCTTACTAAACGGTATTAAGTGAACTAAATTCCCTAACAAAGAAAGTTAAACAGAAAGACAAGAACTCTTATCTCTCTCCTTAACTGAAAAACATAAACAGGAGAAAACTTAGGAGTGGGTAAACCCAAATAAATTGGCGCCCACCTCCCTACACGTTTAAAGGACTCACACCGAGTCCAAGTGGCAGAGTCATTGTGAATGCACCACAAATTCACAATAAACAATACACAATTTGCTCAATCGCAACTAAAGCCACACAGCGTCTGGGTTAGTGGAAAAGGGACTCCTCACGAGCCTCGTCTCACTGCTCTTTTAGATCCACCACGCTCCCACTAATTAAGATCAGCTGCGGGTCGTTTGGAGCTCTGCATGAAGAGAGGGATAGTGAGAGAGAACAAGAGGGAGGGGAGAAAACACAATCACACTGTTCAACAACAATTACGTCACGGGACGTAACACCCCCACCATTAAGATTATAAACAACGAAAGTGGTTTATAATAAACAGTCAATTTACCGCCACTTATAAAAATGACTATCATACACATGTCACAGCTGTCAACATTTTCTTACGACCTGGACAACGCATCAGCCACAATATTGTCTGAGTCTCTTTTATAACGAATGTCAAGATGAAATTCATTAATAGCAAGAGCCCATCGCATAAGACGCTGATTTAAATTGGACATGCGCTAAAGGAAAACTAGTGGATTGTGATCTGTGTACGCAACTATAGGAACCATACTACCACCCAAGTACACTTCAAAGTGCTGTAGTGCCATCAACAGTGCCAATGCCTCCTTCTCGATAGCACTATAGTTCTGCTGACACCTTGAGAACTTTTTAGAGAAGTATGAGACTGGATGCTCTACACCGAATTGATCTTCCTGCAGGAGGACTGCACCAGCTCCTGTAGCTGAAGCATCAGTTTGCAATTGAAATGGGGCATCATATTGAGGAGCTTTAAGTATAGGAGTACTACAAAGTAAATCTTTCGCTGCATTGAATGCATGCCCACAACTGGGTGTCCAGACAAAACTTTTTGTAGTGCTTAACAAGTCAGTTAGCGACGATACCACAGAGGAGAAATTGGGACAGAAAGCACGATAGTATCCACACATTCCAAGGAATCTTCGCAACTCACGTTTGTTAGTGGGAGTAGGATACTCAAGGATTGTGGTGATTTTGGCTTCAACTGGCTTAATCATCCCCTGTCCCACTTGCTTGCCCAGATAAGTAACTTTCCCCTTTGCGAACTCACACTTCGCCAGGTTCAAGGTTAACAAGGCATCAGCCAAACGCTGAAGAACCCTCTTTAGGCTGGATAGATGATCTGCCCAGGTTAAAGAATGGATCACCACATCATCTAAATACACTTCACAGTTCTCCGTATCTGATAGCACACTACACATTAAACGTTGGAACGTGGCGGGAGCGTTCCGCATCCCGAAAGCTAACACAGTATATTGCAGGAAGTTATCTGAAGTGACAAAAGCGGAGATCTCTGACGCACGCGGAGTCAGAGGCACTTGCCAATATCCTTTCAGGAGATCTAGCTTCGTTACAAACTTAGCGTTACCCACCCTATCCACACAATCTTCCATCCTAGGAAGCGGGAAGGAATCAGCTTTAGTTATGTGATTGACTTTACGAAAGTCAGTAGAGAAGCGATAGCTGGAATCAGGTTTTGGTACCAGTAAGCAGGGCGAACTCCAGGGACTCTGACTTGGCACAGCAAATCCATGCTGCAGCATATACTCTACTTCAGCCTTCATTATGTCACGCTTTTGGGGATAAACTCGGTAAGGATGCTGTTTAATCGGAGATGCACCTCCAACATCAATGTCATGGGCACATAGTGTAGTCTTTCCAGGCACATCTGAAAACAGACTGGGAAACTCATGCAACACATCAGTCAGTTCATTAACTTGACTTTCACTAAGATAAGCAAGGTGAGTCTTTAAGTTGCTTAGAATGGCAGAATTCGGTAAACGTGTAGAGGAAACTTGTACTTCCCTATTACGCAATCCATCTTCTTCCATTATATAGCTGGCGACCATAGCGACAGTGGGAGTCGGCACACTTGCTGTCTCACACTTTTGTTCGTCAGTAAATTTGTCACATCTGGTTTCACTTTGGGTAATCACATACCTCTTCAACATGTTGATGTGGCACACACGGTTTTTGCGCCTACGATCAGGTGTATCAATGACGTAGTTTGTGTCACTCACTTTCCTTTTGACCACATAGGGACCGGTAAACTTCGCCTGAAACACAGAACCAGGGGTAGGTAATAAAGCAAGAACAGAATCGCCAGGTTGGAAAGATCTTTTAACAGACTTCTTGTCATAACGTGCTTTCATCTTGTCTTGAGTTGTTACAAGGTGTTGTGCTGCCACTTGACGAGCGCGGTGCAGTTTTTGACGGAGAGAGTGCACGTAGTCAGGGACAGTCATAGGGGTTGAATGTTCATCCAATAGCCGGTCGCTTAACAACTTTAATGGTCCTCGCACCACATGACCGAAAACAAGCTCAGCCGGACTGAACCCTAGAGATTCCTGCACGGTCTCTCTCACAGCGAACAAAAGAAAGGGAAGTCCCTCATCCCAATCTTTTCCTGTCTCAACACAGTAACTGCGCAGCATCGTTTTCAGAGTCTGGTGAAACCTCTCAATCACACCCTGTGACTCTGGGTGGTAAGCACTGGATAACTGGTGATTTATGCGAAGCCCTTTGAGAATCTGTTCAAACATTTTTGACGTAAAGTTTGTGCCACGGTCCGTCTGAATTATCTTTGGTAAGCCAAAAGTAGAACAGAATCTAATCAGCGCCTTCACAACTACTTTGGCTTTCAGGTTGCGTAAAGGAATAGCTTCAGGGAAGCGCGTTGCAGCACACATGATAGTCACTAAATACTGGTGTCCTGCCTTGGTCTTAGGCAGCGGGCCGACACAGTCAATGACCAGTCTCTCAAATGGCTCGCTCATGACAGGAATGGGGTTAAGCGGAGCAGCAGGAATTCTCTGGTTTGGTTTTCCTGCAAGTTGACAAGTGTTGCAAGCTTTGCAAAAGGCAGACACAGTAGACTTAATACCAGGCCAGTAGAAGTATCTGGAAACTCGATAATATGTTTTTGTCACTCCTAAATGACCAGACATTATGTGTTCGTGAGCAAGTTTCAACACAGGTGTGCGATAACTCAAAGGCAAGTCTATCTGCTGTACCTCCTGACAATTCGCATCATCAACATCCGGTCTCCATCTGCGTCTCAGCAGTCCGTCATCCCAGAAATAAGTCACTCCCGAATTATGCATTTCCCCGAGATCTGCAGCTTTAACACAACTAGTTAGTGTCGGGTCTTCTCTTTGCGCATTGACCAAATGCTCTCGCCTCCCGACTAAGGCGAGTTTTGACTCTAGCGTAGGATCAGGTTTTAACTCAGGCTCTACAGACAATGTGCCCTCCAATGGAGTAGAGTCAGGAACTAGGAATGAATCAGCAAGATCAACCATCTCCGTGAACTTCTGTGCTTGGGCACGGGTCACTGCACACACAGGGAATGCTGAAGGATACAAAGTAGAAAGGTCAGATTGCCCCTTTTGAAGTGGGATGTGCGTCACAATTGGAGTAGGAAAAACCTCGCCACTTGCTAAATCATTTCCTATTATTAAGTCTACGCCTTCCACAGGTAACTGTTTGCAAACACCCAGCTTAACAGCTCCACTGACAAGATTCGACTTCAAATGAACCGTATGCAAAGGCACATTAACACAATGCATCTCAATACCTTGAACCAATACATCAAAACCAGTGTAGGTTTGAGCAGAAAATGGTAAGCAATGCTCAAGGATAAAGGATTGAGCAGATCCTGTATCTCTAAGCATAACAACTGGCTTAACCTCAGCGTCAGGAAAAATAGAAACCATCCCCTCCAGAAGAAACGGCTGGTAACTTCCTACATCAGCTGGACTTAGCTTTGGTAATGTCTGAGCAAGTGCTACACTTTTAGGTTTCAAATTCTTTTGCTTCCACGACTGACAATCTGCAATCAGATGTTCAGGACTCAGGCAGTAGAAACATTCTCGTTTCTCGGTATGCATAGATTTACTTTTACGAGCACTTCTCATAAAACTTTCGGCTCTAGCAGGGCGCATTACACGAGGCGTAACATTCAACAAATCGGCTGAATTTGGTGGGGCAAATTTAGTCTGTCGCGCTGCGAGAAAAACCGTGCGATGTGTCAAAACGAACTCGTCAGCCAAAATTGTGGCATTAGACAAACAAGCAACTTTTTGTTCGTTCAAATGAACTACCAAATTCTCCGGCACGCAATCCTTAAAGTCTTCTAACAAGATTAACTCCTGTAACTGCTCCAAGGTCGTTATCTTATTAGATAGACACCACTTATCAAATAGAACTTTCTTCTCCCTCGCAAACTCGACATAAGATTGTCTGGCTGTTTTCTCATGACGCCGAAATTTCTGTCGGTATGCTTCAGGGATGAGCTCATACACACGTAAAACAGTGGTTTTAATTGTGTCATAGTCAAGAGAAGACTCAATTGACAAAGACGAACAAACTTCCTGTGCCTTTCCTGTGAGACTACACTGCAGTAAAAGAGCCCACATATCTCTCGGCCACCCTAACTTTCCTGCAATCCGCTCAAATGCAGTGAAGTAGGAATCGACTTCCGCTTCTCTGAAAGGTGGTACCAGTTTAATATATCTGCTGGGATCAAAATGATTATCAGCAGATACGTGACTAGACTGTACAACCAAAGGACTAGCTACCGTCGACACAGGAGAGGAAATCGATTGGGTTTTGGTACGCGGTAAAGGGACGGGTTGCGCAGCCACACGCTGAGCTTCTAAAGCGAGTTCTCTCAACTTAATATCCCTATCAGCTTCTGCTTCAACAGTTCTCAATTTAATCACTTGAGCTTCACACTCCTGCTTCTTTATCTCTAGATTTAACTCCTTTAACCTCACTGCTAACATAGGGTTCTGCAAAACCATAGCGTCAGTATTAGGTGGACTCACCCTATCCACTTCTTTACCTGCTACAGCCTCAAGTCGTTCTACCTCCTCATTATCATCCTTCACGGGACGTAACACCCCGCTGTGGAGGAACCGGATTTGGTTCTCCGAGCTGACTCAGCTGTCAGACACAGCCCCATGGCCCATTCTGCTGAGGAGGGATCTCCTCACGCAGGCGAAAGGGAAGATCTGGCATCCCAGTCCCGAACTATGGGCCCTCCATGTATGGCCCATCAACGGATACCCCGGAACCTCTCTGAAAGAGTGCTGAATACTATTTCCGAGGCTAGAGCCCCCGCTACCAGGCGGCTTTATGCTCTGAAATGGTCACTATTTTCTAACTGGTGTACAGCACGAAACCTAGACGCACATTTATGCGATGTGACGGAAGTTCTTTCTTTCCTCCAAGAGCTACTGGACGCGGGCCTTTCCCCCTCCATGCTCAAAGTGTATGTTGCTGCCCAAGCAGCTTATCACGCTCAGGTGGCGGGACAATCACTAGGAAAAAGTGAGCTTATCGTACGTTTTCTTAAAGGGGCCAGGAGAATGAACCTGCCTCGCCCCCCCCCCCCCCCCCCCCTCCCCCAACGACTCCAAAGAAGTCCTTAAACAGAGACATGGGTATGTACCTAAAGTGCTTTCCACTCCCTTTAGAGCACAGTTCATTTCATTGATGGCCTTGCCCGAATCGCAGGGAGAAAAAGACGCTAGCCTGCTCTGCCCAGTCAGAGCATTGAGAGTATACATAGATCGCTCCGCCCCCTTCAGGCAGTCAGATCAGCTCTTTATTTGCTTCGGTGGCCGCACTAAAGGCTATGCTGTCATGAAGCAAATACTGTCACACTGGATAGTGGACGCTATCTCATTGGCTTGTTTGCCCAATAGGCATCAAAGTCCATTCCACTAGAGCAGGGTTCCTCAAATCTTACCCTGGAGATCCAATGCGCTGCAGAGTTTAGCTCCAACCCTAATCAAACTCACCTACCTGTAGTTTTCTAATGAACCTGAAGACATTGATTAGCATGTTCAGGTGTGTTTGATCAGGGTTGGAGCTAAACTCTGCAGCGCATTGGACCTCCAGGGTAAGATTTGAGGAACCCTGCACTAGAGGCATGGCCTCGTCATGGGCATGGTCATGTGGTTTTTCAATGGAAGATATCTGTGCGGCGGCAGGCTCTCCGTCCACTTTTATTAGATTCTATAATTTGGAAGTTCCTGCTTTACAAGCGGGAGTTCTCTCCATCTAGGCTCAGGCCAGTTTTGCCCTTCATGAACGCATTGTTTCACAAGCATGTGCTACATTATACCATAAGGCCCGACTGGTCAGGTGTTCATATGGCCCGATTTTATCCGGTCTCTCCTTCCCTTCAAAGGCCCACTTTCGTCGGCCTCGCCAGGGATTTTATTACTACCCATTATCATGTGTCTCTGGTTCTTCGAACCAGTCTGGGTCAGTCAGCACGCACAGGGCTTTACATTGTGTTCCCATAACGCAATATGAGAGACCTTTCGAAAGGGAACGTACTCGGTTACTTTCGTAACCTCGGTTCCCTGAGAGAGGGAACGAGTATTGCGTTTCTCGCCGTGCTTGTGCTTCTCAGGTATCGCTTCAGTCGATTTTTTAAAACCTGATTTCTATGGCTCGACAGGGTTTTATATAGCCTCAATATGCAAATTTAGTAGACCCTTTTCGGCGGGTTTTCTAGCGACCCTTATTGGCTCGCTCTCTCAGCTGCCTCGCCATAGGTTCCTGCAGTTGCCGCAGCACAGCCAATCAGCACGCACCTCGCTCTGCTGTATTGCCGTGCAGCGGCACTGCGTTTTACATGGACACTTGTATGAATAAAAGTTTTGCTTCATATTCTCGAGAAAAGGAGTTTTCCCATAACACAATACTCGTTCCCTCTCTCAGGGAACCGAGGTTACGAAAGTAACCGAGTACGTTTATTAATTTGGATATCTTCACCACTCTAGTGATACTGAAAGCTGATTGGCCCTGGTGGTTATATATACGCGGAAAAGGGCAAATTGAAATTAATCCATTTACTCTTTATAAGATAATATCTTATTTATTAACCTCCCTTGTTCTTTTTTTGCACGCATTTTGGACAGAAGCAATGACTATGAGATTCATTAGTGCCTTGCGCAGTGTATGCTTTTGCTCAATGAATCCAATGAAGATTTTAGACACAAATAATTCCACGGATTTTCCATTTTATCCCCCAAAGTGGTCACCTGTTGATTCCTTTCATATGAAATAAACATTACAATTTGAGTAACCAGCCTATAGTACGAATTTGTAATTGACCTCTGACATTGAAGATTATTATGAAAACATTACTAACTATGTGATGTCTGCAATATTCCAGCCTCGGGCCGCTCCAGATCCAGTAGAGCTACTTTCTCTCAGAAGGCTGGTCAGGAGGTTTGGAGACCCGGTTCTGGTGACCATGATGAAGATCCACTTCAAGACCCGACACAGACACAGAAGATTCCTGGATATTTAACCCCTTTGTCTTGTGAGTCTGTTTCTGTGTCCACAGGTCAGGCTAACAGGAAGAGGAAGTGGCAGAGCGGCAGCCGGCAGAGCCCAGATGATGGAAGTGCGTCCACTTCATCTAAATGCTCTCACAGAGGTCAGAATAGGCTTTTATTAAAGAAGTTAATAAATTATTTGTCTTTGAAGAAAGAAAGTTGGAAAAAAAAAGTAACGATTTGATGTGACCCCAGACATTGATTATTAATATTATTTTAAAAAATCTCTTCCACAGATTCTTCACCAGGCATCATGCCGACACCCTTCACTGAGGACAAAATAGAGAGGCAGTTGTTAAGCCCTAGCAGTGGTGATAGCTGGGATAGCCGAAACAAAGAGGGCAGTAGCAGCGAATGCTGTTTGTTCAGGGCCGACAGCCTCTGCCCTCCACTGCCATGTTCCTGTCGAGCCAACAGAGACTTCAAATGGCCGAACTGCTCAGGGTGCCATGGAGGCTTCTCCTGTGAACAAGAGCTCAACAGGTGAGATTGACATAAGGCTGGCCAGTGTAAAGTGTACAGATAGAGATTTTGCTATTTCATGCGTAAGATTGCTTGGTAATGTCCGGTCACATTTACTGTTGCTCAGCAAAATTTAGCTGAAATTTTCTTTCTGATTTTATTTTAAAAGAAATATTTTAATTGGATGTTCAGAGAACATTCAAAAGTAACGTTCCCATAAATTATGAAATAGAAATGTTCCTTTAACCAAGTTAAAACATTGAAAAAAACGTTTAAATGTTCAGGGAACATTTAGAAATAACGTTTTCTTAACTTAATGGGAACGTTCTCAATAAGCCATGAACTCAATGGTACTTGCACTGTCTGACACACACTCGAAACACACGCACAGAAAGCCGCTTCTCAGATCCCCAATTAATTCTATTTCACGACTTATTGCTCTTGAATTGTCAAAGGGAGATCGCTTGGAAATATTTCCATTACTTTGGATTTGTAACATTACAGATAAGAATTTAACAGTAAAATGTAAGTTATGTCATTATATCATTCCTCAATTTGACATCAGAGATGTTTCTAATAGTGTTTTCAATTGTTTTTCTCCATTTAAGAAAAACCTACAGAATGTAGGAAGAGGGAAGTGATTCGTCCTTTCCTCACAAGGCTCTGGAAGGCTATGAAGAGTCCTTTCCGCTGCTGTTGCCTCAGTGCTGTGGATGTTGTGGAGCCTTTTGTCCCTCCACCAGATCTGGAGCCAGAACCTGATCCTAAGCCGTCCTCACCTGCACCAGATCATTCCGGCGTTGAGCCAAATAATGGTAAATCGTCAGTCATTATTTCTCCAACATTATTCTAAACAGTATTGTCGTCTTGTTTTCCTCTAAAATATCTTAGGGCTTGTTTTCAGAGAATATTAAGCACTGATATTTTTAAAATAAAACAGTGGATCTAGCAAGCTCAAGTTTGTTTTTCAGAGTCCTTTGAGTCTTTCTATAATGTGGGAGAGATGATTGGATCCGGAACGTTTGGCAGTGTGTACGAGGGAGCACGCAAATTTGATGGCAAAAAGGTAAATCTTACTGAATTGTACAAACATTTTGCTTATGCATCAAAACATATGTAAAACAATTCACAGATGGTTTAATACTTTGTGCAAGGTCAGGTGCTTGAATACTGTTACTGTTATTGAAACTGTGTTTTTTTTTTTGGTGTTTTTTTTGCAGGTTGTCATCAAGCGGATGAGCAAATTTGATAATTTTCTTTATCTTGATATTGTAAGTTGGCCAAAACCTGAATATGTATTTAGTTGTTCAGATTACTGTAGTTAATACACCCGTAGTCAGCATTAGGTGTAAACGTGATTTGACAAATGAGCCACCAAATAACTTTGAGCTGAAAAGGCTAAGCTTTTTTCCCAGCTAACCTTCTGTCTACTACTTTTCTCTAGCCTGGGCATCCCGAACCTCTCGTTACAGAAGTGGCGCTGCTGCTAATGATGAGGCTGGAACCCAGAAGCCCCTACGTCATACAACTATACGAGTGGTTTGAACACCCTCGAAAATTCACCCTTGTTTTGGAGTACCCCGAACCCTGCGAGAGCTTGCATGACGTCATCACTCGTCCTCCTGGACTGTGTGAAACAGTAGCACGGGTCTTCATGCAACAGGCTGTGCTGGCGGTACAACACTGCATCGAGCATGGTGTTTTTCACAATGACATTCATGCACAGAATTTCTTGTTGAAGAAAAACACCTTCGAGCTCAAGCTGATAGACTTTGGCTGCGGTCAGCTATTTAGCAGTGATGGCTACGAGAGCGACGTATACTTTGGTGAGCATTTTGGGAGTGTGGAAACCTGAATGTAGTGACTTACTAATTATTCTGATGCTTTAAAAGAAAAGTTCAACAATGTGCAAATGTCTTGCTTACAGGATTACAGGATCACTGCCCACCTGAAGTCTTCACAGAACCTAGATTCCACGCCGTACCAGCAAATGTCTGGGCTCTAGGAGTGCTGTTGTACGAGATGGTGAACGCACATCGTCCTTTTCGCCATAAAATGGAAATCATACAAGCCGAAGTTAGATTTCAGAACGCCAACTTATCCATAGGTGAGTGAATAATATTGATAACATTGATAAACAGCACATAAAGCAAAGGCTCTGGACAGAAACAGTTAAGGTGAAGTACGTATGTGTTTTTTAAAAATATATCTCAACATATAGCGAGATTTTGGGGTGTGGCTACTGTAGCAGGCGGAGCCATGGGAAAAGAAAATCAGCTTAAGTTACAGAAGTAAAAGCCAAAATTTGCTCGGGATTAAACGGGTTAAACAGAGCATTGTGATGCTATACGCGCTACAAAGCATGCTTCAATCCCATACATCATCATCATGCACCCGTTCAGAAAGACGCTGTAGTAAACGTTGTTTGTACGGGAAGAAGGAGGCGGGAACCGGCGGACATTCAAAATAACTTTTAATTAAACAAACACAAACTAAAATGGCGGCGACAGCCCCTCGCGGACGACTGTCGCCTACATACAAATAAACACAAAATGAAAATAATAAGCTGCAGCCCCTCACGGTCGACTGCAGCAACACATAACAAAACATAAATAAAATACAACATAAAATCCAGGCCTGGTCCTCTCTCGTCCCTCACTGTCGTCGCTCCTCCTTTATAGTCCCTCACTCCTCCGCGAGGGCCGAGATCGCTGCGGCGCGCAGCTGGCGCTCATCCTCCCTGACGTTATAAATGCACGTAATGATAGTTAGTAGACTTAAATAGACGTATACATTTTTACAAACCATGCCACCAGCAGATGTACAGAGATGGAGAGGAAACAGGGAGCACCTAATTTAATTAAAAAAAAATATTTTTGTAATGTATTTAAAATTACAGGCTATTATTAAAAAAACAAGTAGGCTATACTAATAATAACATTAGGTAGCCTATGGTTCGAATTTATTTTATTATAAATATGTGGCTATATTGCAGCGCTCCCTTAGTGCCTGTCTGTGTCCCAGTGTGCATCAAACGTATAGTAATAAATAGTATGTGTCATTAGTAATTTTCAATACTATTTAGGGCAGATATATGCACATTGAGATGTAGGGCTTATCTTTTACAAGGTTTTGCAGTGTGTGTTCACTACTACTTACTGCCCATAATATGTGTGCACTTACTCCGACTATGGGTTACCATAATTGGCCTTCTTGTCACTTTTTCTCTTTTTCCATCTCCAAACCTCTTCTGTTCACAGCTGATCGGAGGATATTGAGTGTCCTTATTGCAATTTGATAATTTTTGTAAAATAACATCTGTTTTTGCTTTTCAAACTCCGAAAGGTTTCAGTGTAATATATTGCAGGCCCATTTATTGATAAAAAAAATATTTAGTATAAATAATATTGATGATAATAAATAATTTAATAATATTGGGCTTGTTTTGGGCTTGTTTTTGAAGCTGCGGTTGCTTATTTGTCTCGCGAGAGTTGGCAACACTGCATCCAGGCTACTTTTTGAACGGCAGTGTATTCGAATGTGAACGTGATTGGCACCCGTTTTCTTTCCAATCGGCACCAGAGGGCAGCAGCGGCTCTAATAACACTCATAGCGCTGCGGTGAAGAAGCCTGTATGTACTGTTGGGTAACTTACAGTGTTATGTACATATGACCTTTTATCATATATATTATCACATCAGTTCGTCTCTCATATGAGCTATGGTTTTTGGGCTGAAGCACTAACACTTCGTTCGTTGCTGTGTTCAAACAGGACGCACTTGTCGCTGTATCATATCTAGAGTTTTCTGTCAGATTGTGAAGTAATGGCACACCCAGCACATGTATCAGCGGTTCGGGCTTTGTATAAGAGAATATTGTTACTGCACCGCTTCCTTCCCATAGACCTGCGGGCTCTGGGTGATCAGTATGTGAAAGATGAATTCAGAAGAAACAAGACTGCATCAGGTGAAGAGGAGGTCACACGCTTCATGACAGAATGGCAGGTAAGATGGAAACCAGCTGTGAGCTTCTATCACTTGACTGCAGAGGAAGCAAACGCATTTAAATCACTCAAGTCAGATTCAGTTTTCGAATCAAGTACTTTCAATAAATAACCTCACATGTCAATAAATACCCCTTGTTATTCTTCATCCTCATCCTATTTAGTATTTTATAACTTGATTATCTTGTCAGTGCATTGTAAGTGTGGTCCAAAATGAAAATCTGTCGTCATTATTCACCCTCAAGTTGTTCCAAACATTTATGAATTTGCTATTGCTGAACACAAAAGAAGATATTTAGAAGAATATGGGTAACTAAACAGTTGATGGACCCCATTGACCTCCATAGTATGGAGAGAGAGAGAAATGCTAGGTCAATAGGGGGATTCAATCCCCCATCAACCGTTCGGTTACCGGCATTCTTCAAAGTATCTTCTTTTGTGTTCAGCAGAAGCAAGCAACAAATTCATACATGTGTATACACTCATAATGTAATAACTGCACATAATGTAATAAGTATAACATTATTGTTGTAATAAAATGTTCATAATGTAATAATTTTATAAAAATATAATGTAATAATAATTTTGTCATATTGTCATAGCTTTTTAAAATATAAACAAATATTAGTATTCCTGGAATGAAGTTTGCAAATTGCAATGTATTCCTTTAAAATCTAAATCCAGTCTTAAACTACCTGTGAAATGCAACCTATTTAAATATTCATGCAATTATTATTATTATTGTTGTTGTTATTATTATTGGATTTTGTAGGCATGTTAAGACTGGATTTATATTTTTAAAATGTACTGTAAAGGAATACCAATGCTTTATGTTTTAAAAATATATAAGATTAATAATAACAATGTTGCATTTCGCAGGTAGTTTAAAACTGCATTTAGATTTTTAAAAATAAACTGTAAGGGAATACTTTTTTATATTTTAAAAGCTATTATAATTATGACAATATGACATGTTTATAATGTAATAAATTTCTTATAATGTAAAAATTGTTATTACATTATGCGCTCAATGTTGTATTACATTTTGATTACAATAAAAAAGTTTTTACATTGCTGCTACATACATGTTAGGAACAAATTGAGGGTGAATAATTGACAGAATTTTCATTTTTGGGTAACCTATCCCTTTAATGAGTCGGGCCTTTGCTGAAACCTTCCACATGATGGCAGCACCTTCCTAAAGTCTCTATCATCATGAAAACATAATGGAATTCATCCATAACCCCATAACTAACAAATCCTTTTCTCCCAGGGAGCACAGTCGTTTCCAAACACCATCTGTGTACATTAATTACACTTTAATCCAGCATCACCTTGATGAGACTTAATTCTTCATTTTCAGTTATGTAGTTACAGAACCGAGCCACTTATGAGAGCTCTGACGCCACGCTCGTATGAAATGTTCCATGACAAATCCAAAGATCGAATTCAACGCATGATCTCACCTTAAACATGCAGCAGCATACATTCAGGGAGCAAGGATGCACATCTTCCTTTACGCTAAGGCTGGGTATTGGTGATGTTTTTTGAGCCGTCAAATTTATCAACATGTATCACACTTGTAGTATGGTTCTGTTTCTGTTACCAGCTCAGTGGTTTGTGACATGATTGTGGACAAAGCTGGCTCTTATTGCATTTTCACAGCCATGCAGTGTGATTTCAGAGGACTCGATGTTCCTGGACTGGCATTGACAGTAACAGATTTTCCTAAAGAGGGTAAAAACCTCACACATGCAGGTAATGAGAGTCACTCTGTCCTTGTACAGAAGGACATGTACTCCTTCCAAAATGGGCAGCTGACTGTCCTGAAGACATATGCATGCATGTGCCTATGCATATACACAGTTACAAAATAAATATGGTAAACACAGAAATACACAGAGTAAACCTTTAAATGATAGTTCACCCCAAAATGAAAATGCTGTCATTATTTGCTCCCCCTTTCTTTCTTTTGTGGAACACAAAATGTCATACAACAGCTTGGTGTGCGAAACGGACTGAAATTCGAGTGCAGATAAATTCAGACCATTTTTGTGAACTGGATAACACAATTGAAAAGATTTGACATGAAAAAAATCTTTCATGAACACATCAAGGACAGCTACAACTTAAATTATAGTATTTTTTTTTCTCACACAAAGCTGTCGTATAACTTTAGAATGTAGTTTTATAGTCTTATGGACCACTTTTATGCTACTTTTACAGTACGCTGCATGAAAAGATCGGCCAGTAAATTTTTGTTGCATAGATGAAAGAAAATTATACAGATTTGGAATAACATGAGCAGGGTTTTTCCTGGGTCAAAAATGGTCTTCGGTGGTGGCTGACAGACATGGTCATCCATACACACACACACGCACGCACAGTAAAAAAGTACCCTACCCAAGTGATCTGCAAGCGCAATACTGACAATACATTTTAAATAAATTCAAAGAAAGTTTGTAACTTTTGCTTTTCTTATTTTGATCCCACATGAAAAAATACTATAGTATATTATAGTAAAATTACTCTAGTAAAGACTATAGTGTTTTGAACCGTACTATAGTAAATATACTACAGTAAATTAACAAAGTGTAGTAAATACTACAATATACTACTATTTACTGTAGTACTTACTATAGCATGGTTCAAAAACACTATAGTATTTAGAGTAATTTTACTATAATATACTATAGTATTTTTTTCATGTTGGATACCTTGATGTTTGTTTTTGTTCCTCATTTTTACACTATTTACTGATAATTGTTTTGATATATAATCATATCAATATTAAAAAGTAGTATTAAAAAAATGAACAAATAGCCTAATTTTCTGCCATATACAATTTCATAAAATGATCAGCTAACTACCAACAACTTTGTTCTGGGTTCACCTCACTCCAGTCTAAACTAAATGATTTTAGGCTATTTATTTTACTACACATTGTCCACATAAATAAGCTGAAAGACTGTGGATAATTCAAACTAACTCTTACACCCACTCTTGCTAAAGTGGGTAAGCACACTTGTGTTCTCATTTCAGGTGTTCAGAGTAAATGATTAAACTGATTGGTGAGTTCAGTGTTGGACAGATCAGTCTTTAAAATGATTCGGTTCAAAGGAGTCATTAGGTGGCGAATCGGACATTAGCAGACACGTTGTGTGTGAATCCCGTCTGTTAGAACATCGCAAAAGATTTGTCAACACACAGAAAACACTTCATAACCAGATAGGATTTGTTTCCCGTTTATTGAAAGTATGGTTTGTCAGCTGGTTAGAGAATCAGTCAATGTTTTTTGAGCGCATTTCACACCCAGCGGTAATTAAAGGAAAACATCGTCTGATAGCGCCACGTGCAACATGGATTCGGTCTTCCGACCTTTTGATTTTGATTAACGTAATATGTGAAATATTAGAAAGCTAAGAATGCTTATTTTGAAGACAGAGAGTGTGCGAGCGGGGGAGGAGCTCTGATCGTTCTCTCTGTCACTCAGTCACAAGGGCAGCATCTATTCTACATCACTCATAAATCACAATAACTCATCAAATAAGGCTTTGGCGGGACAAAAATTTGTTTTGGCGGCCGCCAAAAAATTTTCAATGTACGAAAAACCCTGATGAGGCTGATGATGACCGAATTTTCAGTTGTGGGTGAACTCAACTCACAAGTTTGACATGAGCATGTTACTAACCATGTGATGTGAAAATTGTAAAATGACAAATAATGGGTAAAGTAATCACTTTTTTATTCGATTGTACAGTTTTCATATAGAGTTCACTTGCAGCGAGGAAAACATAGTTTGTGCAGACCACAATGTGCTTTTGTGGTTGCAATTCACTGAGCATGAAACCATTTAAATTCAATTTACAGTTTAGGAAATACAATTTCCGTACTACACCACTTGACGTCCACTGTAAAACCTGGGTCCAGAATCAAAACTAGTGTGAGCCTTTTTGTGTATATCATAAGAGCATGCCCTAAAGGGAATCCCCACCCAAAAATGAACGTTCTGTCATCATTTACTCTCACCCTCGTGACATTCCAAACTTGTGTGACCTGCTTTCTTCTTGGGAACATATAGAAATATATTTTTGAGAAATATCTGTGTTTGTTTGTCAATACAATTGGCTCCAATGCTGTTTGGTTCCCAATGTTCTTTCGAATATCTTTTGTGTTCGCAAGAAGAATGTAAGTTATACAGCTTTGGAACATGAAAGTGAGTGAGGGTGCACTGGTCCTTTAAGATGTTGTCTAGGTAGGCAGCTCACTATTTTACAACTGAGAGCTTGTGCTTCACACTCGCTCACAATACAGCTGTGAATGGAGGAGTCCATTCTAATATTAGTTCTGGGAAGGAGTCGTGTGTGCTTAAGAAACCCCTCCCCATTTGTTCATTTGGAGGTGAGTGAATCACTGTGGGGTTTCGGTTTTCAATGCACTGCTGGGGGAAAAAAAAGAAGGGTGGCGGAGCCAGGAACAGACGTAGAGCGAGCCTCCAAATATGATTAGGAGCACTGAGTGTTCACTTTAATCCAGTTACAGTAGAGGGCCCAGGGGGCTTCTCATCGCCTAATAAATCGACCGCATTGCAACAGACAAGCTTTCCCTGAGGAATGAAAGAAAAGGAGAGAAACCGAGAATGTGAAGAAGTGAAAAATGTGTGCGTTAGGGCTGCTTCATTATGGCAAGAATCATAATCATAACTGAAATCACGATTATTTAACACGATTATACAACCCCAAATCAGAAAAAGTTGGGACAGTATGGAAAACGCAAAAAAAAAAAAAAAGAAGTGATTTCTAAATTTACTTTGACTTGTATTTCATTGCAGACAATATGAACACAAAATATTTCATGTTTTGTCTGGTCAACATGTCATTTGTAAATATGCATCCTTTCCTGTCATTCAGACCTGCAACACATTTAAAAAAAAAGTTGGGACAGTAAAGCATTTACCACTTTGTAATGTTGCCATTCCTTTTCACAACACTTAAAAGACGTTTAGGGACTGAAGACACCAAGTGATGAAGTGTTTCAAGTGTAATTTTGTCCCATTCTTCCTGCAAGCAAGTCTTAAGGTGGGCAACAGTACGGGGTCTTCGTTGTCGCATTTTGCGCTTCAAAATTCTCTATTGGAGACAGGTCGGGACTGCAGGCAGGCCGGTCAAATACCCGTACCCTCTTGCTCCGCAGCCAGGAATGTGTGCAGAATGTGGTTTTGCATTGTCTTGTTGAAATATGCATGGACGTCCCTGGAAAAGATGTCTTCTTAAAGGCAGCATATTATGCTCCAAAATCTCTATGTACTTTTCAGCATTAATGGTGCCTTCACATTAGTGCAAGTTACCTTTGCCAAGGGCACTGACACAACCCCATACCATGACAGACCCTGGCTTTTGGACTTGTTGCTGGTAACAGTCTGGATGATCCTTTTCTTCTTTGGTCCGGAGCATACGGCGTCCATTCCTCCCAAAAAATACCTGAAATACTGATTCATCTGACCACAGTACACGTTTCCACTGTGTGATGGTCCATCCCAGATGCCTCTGAGCCCAGAGAAGTCGACGGCGCTTCTGGACACTGTTAACATAGGGCTTCCTTTTGGCACAGTACAGTTTTAACTGGCATTTGTGAATGTAACTATTGTGGTACTTGACAAAGGTTTGCCAAAGTAGTCCTGAGCCCATGTGGTGATATCGCTTATAGATGAATGACGATTCTTGATGCAGTGCCGCCTGAGGGATCAGAGATCACGGTTGTTCAGCTTAGGCTTGCGCCCTTGTCCTTTACGCACTGAAATTCCTCCAGATTCCTTGAATCTTTTAATTATGTTATGCACTGTTGAATGTGAAATATCCAAATCTCTTCCTATCTTTCTTTGAGGAACATTGTTTTTAAACATTTCAATAATTTTCTCACGTATTTGTTGGCAAACTGGCAATCCTCGGCTCATCTTTGCTCCTAAAGGATTAGACCTTTCTTGGATGCTGCTTTTGTACCAAATCATAATTACAATCACCTGTTGGCATCACCTGTTTCAAATCACATCATTATTTAACCATTTTACCTCATTACTAGCCCTAAATTGCTCCTGTCCCAACTTTTTTTTAAATGTGTTGCAGGTCTGAATGACAGGAAAGGATGCATATTTACAAATGACATGAAGTTGACCAGACAAAACATGAAATATTTTGTGTTCATATTGTCTGCAATGAAATACAAGTCAAAGTAAATTTAGAAATCACTTCTTTTTTTTTGTGTGTGTGTTTTCCATACTGTCCCAAATTTTTCTGATTTGGGGTTGTAGGTGGGTGATATGATCAAAGTCGTATTTCTTGATATGAGTCATTTTAAATGTCAGTGAAATTTCACAATTATCCATACTTCAGCAAAAACTAATACTAGGTTAGTTAATGTAAGTAAAAGTTCTCAAAACAGTTACAGAAGACAAGTAAACTATGGGATGATTTTAGACTCAAAATTATTAATAAATGCACACACAATTATCCATGAACTTGATAAATGTTGCAGACATGTTTTACTATCCACAAACAAATGCCTTTTAACTTGTGTGTGCAAAATACAGAATTACATGAATGTGCAGCGATTTGTACAAATAGAGACATAGTTGTGAATACAAAACTTCAATTTTGTATTATTGTAAGTCAGAATTTGTGTGTGCAACGAGTAAGATGTGCATTTGTGGATCCAGTGACGCATTCATTGACTCATTTGTGAGTCGGTCCTATTTGATTCATTTGGATTTTGAGACTTTCATTTCGCCGGTTTGGCCTTGCACGATCCACACACACAGCTGTCTAAGAAAACCTGCTGCCACTAGATGGCAGTATTCTGCCGCGAGCGTTATTTTTCTCCCATAGAAAACCATTATAAAATGCTTAATATGCAATATAGGCTAGCGCATGTTCAATAAAGTGTATAGCCTACTTTTAATATCACCGTTTTACTGCAGTAAGCCACATTAAGCGTTTTCTTTTATTATAGACTTTATGGGAGAAAACGCTTACTATGTAGATGATGAGCCCAGGATAATTACAAGTAAAACATATGAACCCAAAACGCGCAAAGTTTCACATTGTTTTCTCGGGAATATTCTAACAGGCTTAATGCATTAAGAAGACCAAACTCTTATTTATAAAGCATGTGCAAAAAAAGGCTGATGAGCCCAGAATATGAACGCAACGCATTTATAATTACACATTTAAAGCAATTTCCTGCACGCTTAAACGTGGCTTAATTAAAGACGGATATATATACAAACACCACAACATTTTCTTCATATATTTAGGTCTGGGTGACAAAGTGCTGAGTAACCTGTTAACCAGAAGTTTGCCTGTTCAAGAACTATAAAGGCCCTGATCTACTCTCTGAAGTTGTTCTTCGTTCTTTTCTCTGAGATAAACAGATGCTTGAAATAGTTGCTCAGTGGTATATTGCTTGCTCTCCATTTCAACTCCGGCCATGCTGCTGGGAGTGGTGTCCAAAGTGACAGCAGTGAGAAAAGAGTATCATCGTGAAAGCAGCTCTACATGTTTTTCACCCGTGTTTGACTTTGATGAACTGAATGAAGAAAATAACTTGAAAATATTTATATGCCAAAGAAGGTGGAAGTCAAAGCACACCTATAACTGTCATGGCAGTTCAAAGGTCATTAACAGTTGAATTAGAGCTGCACGTTATTGGAAAAAAAAAAACTGACATTGAGATATTTTGTTTTTCTGAGATTATATATTGCGATATGAAAGCAGTTTCACCAGATGAATAGCTCGATTTGGAAATAATAATTCTAGAATGATTAGGGTAATTTTGATCAATTGTAAAATAACTGCATAATCTTCACTTTATAAATTAGATGTAATTAATCTTTGTTAACGCTACAAAAGTGAGTCTTTTGTTGTTTGATTAACAATAATGACTCGATAGCAGGTATATTAGGCTGCTGTCACTTTAAGAACTAATGCGCGGAATCGCGGATCCAATACAATTAAACACTAGGGCTGTCAAAATGGCTGAAAAGCTAAATTCGAAATTCTTTCTTAAATATTATCAAAATTTGAATTATATTCGAATTCTAAAGGCAATACTTAATGTTAGAGGAAAAAAGTACTGTATTGTCTCCTATGCCCACAAGAGGGCAACAAGCAAATGTAAACCAAATCAAGCATCGCGTCTTATATTGAAATGAAATGACATTCACTTTTTACATTGCATTAACTTTTCAAACAATTGTTATTAAATAAAATATAATTTCATTAATGAGCATGTAAGGAAAATTAGGTAACAAAAGTGCATAAAACTGCAAGTGCATCAGTAACCTGAGAAAACACGCTTCAACGGACAATGCAATGTGAACACAAAATAACAAATGGACATTCAGAAACAATCCATTTCCACTCACTAAACATCTACATATTGTTCTTCTGCACTGCTCGGTGTCTGACTGTAGTGTATACGCCATTGAACAGGTTGCCCATTTTCTCTCTGACTTCGAGTCCTCTTTTTTTTCAGCCTTTTTTCAAATTAACATTACAGCGCTGTACTGGATAAACAAACCGTGTCAGTTCCGTCATCGTCATGTCTCGTGCACCTCTACCAAAAATTTGAATGCATGGTTTTTGCATTCGAATGTGCATTTTTTTTTTTTTGTAAATTCGACGAATATTCAAAATTCTAATTTTAATTTGACAGCCCTATTAAATACACATCCATTTATTTCTTAATTTTTTATGTTCAAGCCATAAGCGACTGTGTTTATGAGGATATACTCGCTGAGATGGGCGTTTTGACAATTTTGCTTGTATGTGTCCATTCAATGAATTTGGCGTTTGCGTGCTTTGTACACATGCTTTGTATGGTTTATATGGCTTTGTGCGGCTTTGTACGGTACTGTGTGTGCACAGAAAACAGCTCACACAATATCTGAATTGAGTTCTTTCGCAAAACAAATATGATCTTTAGTATCTTCTTGCACTTGAATGGTTTAAAATCGCTTGAATGTTTAAACTGACAGGACCTACAATATGCAAATTCTACATTTTCACTCTATGATGGTTAAACCTTGCAATTAATCTGAGAATCACATGCGTTTCGAACCTTGTGCCGGGTCTGTATGGATGACACATCAACTACGCTCCCTATACTTGATATCCCGATATCAATGCTAAAACGATATATCATATAAAAGTTTTCTGGGAAGTTCAGAAAACTCTAAAACACGTTCATTTGGCCAGATTTAGTTTGATGTAAATTGGATCTCACGTGAACCTTGAGCCATCTCCATTAACCCCAGGTGGCTCCCAGGGGATTGTCCCTGTAATTATTATACTATATGTCACTTTGGGTAAAAGCCTCTCTTAAATGACAACTGCCTTAACTGTGAATCCATTGGTATTTCAGTGGCACGTTTTCAAGCTGAACTGTACATACAAAGTAGTGGTCATAGACCTAATCTATTTATCGGTATAGATCTTTAAAGTTCTGTGCCCTTGGGAAAGTCAGGCTATTTCAGTCAAGCATAAAACGGGTTGCCTGATTACGTCATTGTGGTGGGATGTGAAGTGTTTATATTCAGAAGGTGAGCTTCACCAAAAAGCTTGCCATTCAGCATGCCCACATCCCTTCCATTCTTAAAATATTACTCTTTGGCAAATGTTCAATCTAATTACATTATGTAGAAGAGGAAGCTTCTCAGACAAATGGCTTTTTGCTTCCAAAATTGAATTGCATCCAAATTCCAAGACGTTAGGAGAGTGAATGAGAGTTCTTAATGGTTTTGTTTTCAGTGTGTTTTTCTGAATGAGTCTGCCTGTAATGTCTTGTAGGTTTGATCATAAGCAGTCATGACAGACGTGACGAACAAGTTTCAATTAAGATGTCCAAACACACAAGCTCATATGATGGAATCAGGGGTGTGGTGTAAATATGTTAAGTTCTACACTCTGGGACTTTGTGTACTAGTGCTACAAAGGATTGGGGAGGACTTCATATTTAACAATTTTGGTTCTGATTCCAAATTATCATTCCACTTAGTACTTGTGAGGACAACCAACCCACAATAATTTATTCTATATATTAAAAAAATATATGTTTTTAGTAACAAATAAGTGATTGTTTTAATAATTAAAATACTTAAAGTCTATCGTGAATGTCTGTCTTTAAAGGGATAGTTCACCAAAAAATGACAATTGTCATCATTTAGTCACGCTCAAGTTGTTCCGAAGTTAATTGTATTATAATGACAAAAATATTTTAGTTTATCTTGGATATTTTTTTGAATATATCAGATAACATTTAAAGCTGCCATAAGGTCATGTTACAATGTACCCCACCTATGGGGCATGTTGTCCCAATTCACTTCCATTCTTTCGGGGTAAATCAAGAAAAAAGTATACACTCTATTAATGAAACAACCACATAATTGTACTAGACATGTGTGCAATTCATGTGGGAAAAATAAATACTCTGAACCAGTGGATTTACACAAACTGAGAAAGTCAAAATGCGTTAAGTCGTGCCCCGCTCTCCCCTAATTTATATTTTCACGGTTTAGCACTGTTTTTTTATTTATTTTTGGAATGTAAAGTTCAGCACTAGTTTACTTGGAGTATTTTGTTTGTTTTCATTCAGTATCCATTTTAAAAACTATCGTTTGGTTAATCGGTTATCGGCCAGTGTGGTCCAACCTAGTTATCTTTATTGTTAAAATCCACCTTTGGTCGACCTCTACTCCATGAGTACACACAACACACTTTATTTATTTACTTTATTTAGAATCAGACATGACTTGAAGGTGATTTGCTGTTCAGTGAGTAAGGGAATCGCTAAGACTGAATCAAACCGAGCACATTTTTGAGCTACTCATTTAAACAAATGTATCGGTCAAGCTGGTCAAGCTGTATGTTTATTTGTTTTTGTTTTTTCACTTTAGTTCTGTACATTTAGTAAGAAAATCTGTCCGTCACTGCCTGTGTTTTGTACATGGCAGCAGAAGAATGTAGACCTTGAACAATATTGTACGTCATGAAAATAGTTTGCTTTTTAATGGACATAATAATAATATAACAACTGTTCTTTACCAAGTTATCAGAAAATAACCTGCAACTCTTTATTTTACTAGTAAGTTGAAGAACATTGGTTTTGAAAAACTTGTAGAGACTTGGTAAAACAGTGTGGAGCTTGGTACAGATGGTAATCACTGATATAGACAGTGATTTCAGTGGGCTAAGAGAGAGCAGAAGGCATTGACCTCCATTAGACCTTAGTAGATTCCATGATACTTCACATCCCCCAGCAACCCTTGTGACCTGCATTTCATCTTGTGGATTGCAATCAATGAATCTCCAACAAAGACAAATAAATAATTCTGTCACAGTCTGTTATAAATCAATAGCTCTCTATCAAATTAATTTGTGTAAAATCAATACAAGAACCAATAGTAGGTGCAAGCGTTAAGGCTTTGGTTATCTCAGAAAACTTCTAAAAGTACCTAAAAATTATATAAAGTTGCTTATTTTTTCCTGTTTCCATCTTATTTTCTGTGCAGAACTACAAAGACACCCTACAAACCCAGGTGCTGGAAGCGGCGGGAAACAAGAAGTTGGTATTCGGCGCTGATTTACCAGTAGAGAAACTCAAAGACTTTCAAGACGAGCAGATCGGGCAGCTTTACGAGCTTATGCTTGAGTCCACAAAACCCAACCGGCAGTTTGATATTCAAGAGGAGGAAATGCCAAAGTAACACCCTCTAAAGGGGAAAAAAGGGGAAGCTGCCCATACAGGACATAGTTTGACTTATAAATAATTTTGTTCATAGCCAAGACTGATGATTACATTAAAATGCTACAAAGAGTCTTCATTGTTGCTGCTTTTTGATGTGAGGATAAAAGGAAAAGATAAAAGTGGCTTTGCGATCAGCAGTTATAATGAAGATGCTTGAGCTTTAGAGCCAGCACCACCTCTGGTCAAAATATCAATACATTGGCTTTTAAAAATTTGGCTCAAACTCACTTTTTTATTTAATTCTGCCGTTTTGAACAGATTTGCAATAGTTTTGTTTTTCATGGCAACTCCTACAAAGTTCGTCTGATCTTATTCAGGCAAAGTGCGATTTTTTTTGTTTGTTTCTCAAAGCCATTTGACTTCTAACACACCAAAAAGAGTGATGTCAAGGATGCTAAACAGGAAGTGAGACTTTTTTATCTGCAGTGCTTTGACATTATAAGTTTGTTATTAGCCTCTTTCACACACAGTTTTTACTGGTAAATTGCTGTTAAGACATCCAAGTGTGAGGCCATTCAAAAAAGCCACCTTTTCAAAAATACTGATAAATCAGTTATGGCAATTTAGAAATATGAGCAGTTGAAACAGGCTACCGGTATGATTCTATGTGTGAATGAAGAACCGGTACGAATACCGGTATGAGCATGTACGAGGGCAAAATGCACTGACGTAAGAAGTCTACTTCAAGCCAATAATGAAGCTCTTTCAAAGACCGGGACACTTCAGAAACGGATTTAAAACATCGGCAACAAAATGGTATACAGTACACTACAGTACATGTTTTCATATCATTATAAAGCAATTAATTTGTTGACTAGATGCTGTATTAGTAGAGAACAGCAGTATGTTTGTCATCGAGGTTGAGAGAATTCCTACATTAGTACCTCAAGCGGTTAAAACAATGTGAGAAAAATACACGCAAGTATGACCCAAATGTTTACTGTCACGATTATTACCATCTGTTTGCATTAGTTGCATAAAGCTAATGACACGAGAAAGCAAACTGTGTCATCATGCAGCCTGGTTAGATAATCATCAAGTGTTCTAAAATAGAAGCAAATAAAGTGTAAACCTTAGTTAATGTTATAAATGGACTCTTATTGTATGCATGCATGTATGTACACTCTCACGCAAAATGCTGGTTGGGTTAAATGTTTGCATAAAACAACCCAATCTTCGAGTTAAAACAACCCAATTGCTAGGTTAGTCCATTTTCAACCCAACTTGGGTTGTTTTTAACCCAGAGTTTTTTTTAGAGTGTATGTATCTTGGCCTTTGTGTAGATATTTAAATATGTACATCTTTAAGCATGACTGTTTGGATTTATATGAAATGGTAACACTTTACAATAAGAGTCCATTTGTAACATTAACTAAGATCAATAAAAGTATTGTGCATTGTTAAACATTTACAAATACATTTTTACATTTTAAAATTGTATCTCTTAACATTAGTTAATGCACTATGAATTGACATGAATGATCAAGGTATAATTAATATATTAATTTTTTTATATTTAAAAAATACTATTCATTTTCATGGTACAGTACTGTTTTTTAAATGTTTGTAATAATGCACCTATTTATTTTTTGTCATGTTTTCATAACAGTAGCAATTCAACTATTGATTAATTGGTTATCGGCCAGCATCATGGTCCGTTTAATGGTAATTTCCGATGACTGACATCAGAGTTTTACTGGTATTTTGGTATTGATGTGTGAATGGTATCTTAAAAAGATTCTGCTTCCGTGAACAGCACATTTTTGTATTTACCGGTAAAGACGATAATTTACCGGGATTACTTCGTGAAAGGCGCTATTGTCATCATATACATACAGGAAAAGTTTGCAGACATGATAAAATGCCATTCTCCAGACACTCTTTTCCTTCATCACAGATGAAAAAAGCCCAAATCAATAATGCTTCTCTCACTCTGAATGATTAGATTGTCTGAAAAATAATACCTCATTAGCCTGAGACAGTATCTGTGTATACACTTTCACAGTAGAGCTGCACAAAAAGCCTCGGCACTGTCAGCTAGCATCAGCTGATTGGTTGTGAGATATTTTCCCCCATGTTGAACTTCACCAAATACTGCACTGGAAGACAAGCATCTTTAGTCAAGTAAGAAAACCAATTTAGTCGGCACTGAACACTAAAATCAATGGTTTGTGAAGAAATCAGTATTCATGTGAGAGCATACATACAGTCTCAATACAAATAATGATAAGAAACGGCCCAAAGTGTTTTGAATAGAGGCGTTTAAGCGGAGGTGGTTTGTTTTGTTGCACTTCAGCACGGCTCCCTCATCACACAGATTAATTTCTGAATGCCACTTCAATCATAAAACAAACTGTAATGACACAATACAACTCCTATAAGTGTGCACGAGCCATAAACTGATCTCCCACAACAAAAATGTTGCGCAATGACAGTCACGCCACATAAATCACCTATTTCTTATAATAGTCACGATCATTTCAAAGTGTTTTTCTTCTTTATTCTAGTGCTGACTGCGTCAAGGTGGAATTAAACATGCTAACCACAACATATTCGCTCCATGAAGATGTACCTTTGTTCTGTCATGTTAGAAGGGCATGACTCTGGATCGAATGGCTTCTGACAGGAGAGAAAGCAAATGCATATCCTCGGGGATTATGGGAAGACTTGGAGGTAATCTCTATGCTTTCGGCTCAGAACACAAAGAGAAAGTGATAAAACATTAATGTACGCACGGCAACCTTTGCGCAAGCTTGAGCTTCTAGGGTAAAAAAAGCTGAACAAAAGATGGGAAAAGGGCAGAAATCAATGGATAGAGACGATCCAATGCTTCAGATGGTGGGTGCACTTCAAATTGACAGACAGGCCATTGGAGAACATTTTACACACTGTAGTGTGTATGGAGTAGCCTATGTTTTACAAGAAAATACTACTTCAGTATTTCTACTTTAATTCAATGTGTTACTTCCATTTCTCTTTCTGAGTGACAATTGTTTTAAAGTAAATCCTGCAACAGCTTATTTTCAGTGCAGTGTTTTACATAAGACACATGGTAGCTACGTATTTTTGTGTTTCTAAAGTTAAATATCAGGGAAAGATTACCCAAAAGTCCTTGTTTGAGCTTTGAAGACAAGGGTAGTAATTACTTCTTGTGCAACGTATCATCATTGGCTTAAGTGACAAGTAGCCTATTGTGTGCTAAACTATAACATTTATACAGTGTGTAATTAGCATAAAACCTTGATTGAGGCCAAAGCTTATAGGGAGGAATGGTAGACGTTATGGTCATGGCTCTCAATGTGGAATACTGTGTGAGGTTAAAATGAGTCAACAAGCTATAAAATGAAGGATATACGCAGAGCCAATAGAAAGTTTCCAGGTTATCATCAGGGTGCAGAAATTGAGACATCAGACTGTGTGCCTCAGACAAATCAATTTCATGTGTTGACACATTGCATTATTCATAACATAAAACAATGCTTTATTCAAACAAACCCAGCCCATCGCAAACAATTTGGCACAATAGATGCAGATGATTTTATTAATGTAGATTGACACAGATATAATGGAATTGAAATAAGAAATGTTATTTCTTAAATGAAGGAAAGTCCCAGATGTCTAAATATAACTTCAGCTAAATGTGAAGTTATGAAATCTCATAAAAACTGGTCACATTTCACCCCCAAATGTAAAAATAATAAATGCTTTTTGCTATGTGACATTATTTTCATGACAAATAAGCCTGTTTTTCCCAGAAAATATTGTTGATGCTTTTTTTATAATTGTAATTCTAATTAGTTTCCATTTACTATAAAACAGTCTTTTTCACCTGTAGGTTTCATGTGTTTTGGCTGATATCGATAACCGAAAAATCTTTATATTTGAAAGCTGATAACCAATAACTTTTTATTTTTTGAGAGCCTTACACAAACAAAAGTCTCACCGATAAATCCATGCCCCAAGCACACAATTGTAACGATGTTCTTGTTATAATTTTATGTAGCCTATATGACAGACTTGCGCTGTGCATGTTGTACTTATAGAGATAGTTCAGCCAAAATGTTTAATTATAAACATAATTTATTCACCCTCAAGCCATCCTAGGTGCATATGAAATGATTCTTTCAGACGCATACAATCAGAGTTATATTAAAAAAATATCCTGGCTAATCCAAGCATTCGGCTAATCATGATTCGGATCGCGTGTCAAACCGCCAAACTGCTGAAATCACGTGACTTTGGCGGTCCAAACCGCTGAATCGACTCACTTATTCATAACGCTTCGAAGCTTCATGATGCTGTGTTTTGAAATCGGTCGTCACTATATAAGTTTTTTTTGCGCACAAAAACTAGTCTCGTCGCTTCATAAAGTTATTGTAGAACCACTGTAGTGAGATGGACTTTGTAACGACGTCTTTAGTGCCTTTTATGGGTCTTGAGAGTGTAACGTGCATTGTGCCAATGGAGGCCTTTCTGAGCCATCGGATTTCAACTAAAATATCTTAATTTGTGTTCCGAAGATGAGCGGAGGTCTTACGGGTGTCAAACGACATGAGGATAAGTAATTAATGACAGAATTTTCATTTTTGGGTAAACTAACCCTTTAAGAACCTTCATCCCTCCACAAAGGTCACCATATACCAAGCAGTCTGTGTTACCACCCTCAGCTGTGAAACTTGGGTAACCTACAGCCGACACATCAAGTCCTTAGAGCGCTTCCACATAAGCTGTCTCCAGCGCATCCTGGGAATTACCTGGCGAAATCGTGTGCCTCACACTGAAATATTTTAAAAGACCAGCTGCAGAAGTATTGAGACCATGATCACCCAGCGCCAGCTGCAGTGGTTTGGGCACGTGATAAGGATGCCCCCATGCCGGCTGCCCCACAGAGTGCTCTTTGGCCAGTTACATCATGGTCGACGCTCAGCTGGAGGGCCGAAGAAGCGCTATAAGGATCAGATGAAGAACGCCTTGAGGAAGTGTAAGATCAGACCTGAAGAATGTTGCTGCTGATCGTACCATCTGGCGACAGCTGTGTAGAGACGGGGCTCTTACGCTGGAGATGGAGAGGACAACCAGAAGACAGCAGAAACAAGCCAGGCAAAATACAACCATGGCTGCCACCACTACCACCACCATCACATATATATGCCCCACCTGCAATAGAGCTTGTGGGTCCAGGATAGGACTGTTCAGCCATCAAAGATCTCACCGTTAAAGGCGTGGACGCCGTCATCGGATTTCGATGGACAACTGTAGTAGAACAATAAATGCTTAACAATTTAAATAATATATAATATTGTTTAAATATTATTTATATATTTAAATAATGTCTCCATTATAATTATGAGTATTTTAAATATTGATAATGCCATATAATAATTGCCATGAAAATGATGTCCTAAATAGACTTCTAAATATAATTTTTTTTTAAATGAGCTTTTGGAATGAAATGTGACCTGGACACGTGTGTGGGCAGGCTTCATGAGATTCACCCATTCTTTCCGTGATATATAAATAAACTGTATACCTCACGACACATATAATTGCTCAGTTTTTTCAAACCAAGTCATTTCAGCAAGGAGTTGACTACTTTAAGTGCTTTTGAAACGTATGTTGGTTCTATTGAGAACTTGTACTTGGCTTGAATCCAGTCGTACATTTCCAGTGAACAGGGAGAGCTGAGATCCGTGACTTTGAAGAGTGCATTCGGGAGGTGACTCATCGCCTCATTCAGGAATGGCTCTTTAAATCTGAAGAGCTTTTTCTAAACTCTCTATTTATGTTTCAAATATCTTCTGCAAACCACCTCCTTTTTCAGAGATGTTTATGCAGCGCTGCACATTGTTACTGAAATAAACCAGACTTTTTGTTTTTTTTAAAGCAAATTATATCTGAAGTATATTTCAAACACAATGTAAATGTAACGCATTAAAACATACTGCGTGGTGTGAAAAGCACTTGTGACAACAGTTTTAATTATGGTTTATTAGAGCACTCTGCTGATTTCAAGTGTGTTGTAAAGATGAAAATTGTCATTTACTCATTCTCATGTCTTTCATACACACATAGAAAAAGGGTGTCGAAATTGTACCTTTATGGGTACAACAGCTTGTCACTGGGGCAGTACCCTTAAAAAGACAATCTTTGTACCTTTTTTTTTTTTTTACCACAAAAAGGTTCATAGTAGGACTGTAAGGTATTTGTACTCTAAGGTACTAATATGCACCTTTTAGGAGTCTTTTTAAGGGTACTGCCCCAGTGACAAGCTGTTGTACCCATAAAGGTACAATTTTGACACCCTTTTTCTCAGTGTGTATGACGTTCCTTCATCACTGGAACACAATAGGAGTTTGCCAATTGTCTAACACTGAAAAAAAACAAGTGTAGGATTTATTTCACTCAGAAATTACTAGTAAATTTCACAAATAATTAAAGAGATAAAGCAAGTAACACATTTAGTTAAACATGACATTTTTAATTCTGTTTTTATATATATATATATATATATATATATATATATATATATATATATAACAGTATGACTATAGTGTGTATGGAGTGTATCTTTATTGAGCTTTTAGGTCATTTTTGGAGCTTGACAGCACTTATCTTCCACTTTCATTGTATGGAAAAGACCAGCTCAAACATTCTGCTAAATGTATTATTTTGTGTTTCACGTATATATGAAAGAGAGTGAACTAGTCTTATCAAAACAATTTCTTGAAGCCTACTTCTCGCTGCTGTAATTCAACTTGCTTAACTAATTATCAGTAAGAACACGATGCATGCGTTGAAAGTGAAAGGGATCTGAGATTGTTTGTAGCGCTGGTGTCACTCATGAGACATGACAACAATAAAATGTTTAAGTGTTTTGCCCTGCTAAAGGTCACTCTGATTAATATCATTCTCTGCCTTTTGTTTCATTATGATTCAGCTCTCTGCGCTGATTACAGCTTTTACATTTTTGATGCGGCAAATCTTCACAGCTATTTCTATCCTTTCTTTTTATTCGACTCCCAAATCTGCAACATCAGTTCCAAACGGCTGAGCAATGATCATTCATTTCCCCCTCTTCAACTTTGCTCTAGTTAGTGAAGAGAATTAATATAGTAGGTGGGCAAAACATGAATTATTAAAAGTCAATTATTTAAGCGTTTCTGGGGAGCTGCTGTTCAAATGTGACCTCCAGCATTTCATCTATTATATGCGGAATCTTCTACTTTATAATGATTCCTGAGGGTTGTGAACGCTATAGGTACAGAAAGTTGTATTTTGCATCATTAAATTACTGTCTAATCACATTTTCCTCAAAAATATATGTATTTAATTTAATAATAAATGTGCATTCCTGTGTTGACGTTTCAGTGGGACATATCGAAGGATATATATTTTTAGAGCCAATAGTCTTTAAACATGATTTCAATTTAAACATATATTTGTAAGTTAATTTTGTTTACGAGTGCACTCACATATAGATGAGCCACAAAACTGCAAATGAAATATGTATTGTATTTTGATATTAATTGTATTATTCCCCCTGTGAAAAAGAGAGTACACTTTCATGTTTCTTAACACACTTAAAGGGTTAGTTCACCCAAAAATAAAAATTCTGTCATTAATTACTTACCCTCATGACGTTCGACACCCGTTAGACCTCCGTTCATCTTCAGAACACAAATGAAATGTAACGTCGTTACAAAGTCCATCTCACTACAGTGGTTCTACAATAATTTTATGAAGCGACGAGAATAGTTTTTGTGTGCAAAATAAATCCAAATTTATTTGACTTTATTCAACAAGTTTCTGTCTTCTGCCTAGGCCTTTGACGTGAACTCACGAAGCACGACGCATGCGCAAGAATATGACTTTCATATTGATTGGTTGATCTTTAGTACCTTTTATGGGTCTTGTGAGTGGAATTTATATTGCTGTCAATGGAGGCCTTTCTGAGCCATCGGATTTCAACAAAAATATCTTCATTTGTGTTCCGAAGATGAACAAAGGTCTTACGGGTGTCGAACGACATGAGGGTAAGTAATTAATGACAGAATTTTCATTTTTGGGTGAACTAACCCTTTAAGTAAACTTTTAGAAAGTGCACTGTAATAATGTCAAAATAAAAGTTTTACTTTAAAGTATTTTTTAAATCATATTTCAATGATTAGTGTGTTATTCAATCTTACATTTAAAGTTCATATATTTTAAATGTACGAAATTGCAAATATAAATTAAAGTAGCTTAATTCATTATACACTGCCTAACCCAAAAAAAAGGTCTGTTTGGATTTAAATAGGCAAATGCTTCCACCAAAATTAACCAGGAACAATTTGTCCCGGGAACTTTTTTCCAAAACTTTTTTTGCGGTCTAAAGTCTAAAGTACTACCGTGAAGATTAGGCAAATTAGTTCGGTGACGGAGGACTGTGCGTAACTTTCCAGTTCCTGCTGGATTTCGTCCTCTGCATATAATCTTAATAAAGCCTGAACCTCGTCGTCGAAGGGCATTCAAATTCGAATGGCAAACAACTCTTACTGCACGCACCGCAACAGACTTTTAAAAAAATCAACCAAAGTCAACCAATCAAAATGCTGCGTGAACTCAACCAATCAGCATGTTCAGCGCCCAAGCCCTGAAAGTGCCTGAACTTTGAAAAAGTACTACCTCATGAGCAGGGACTTTCTGAGGGTGACATTTTTACCTGTAACTTCATTTAAACCCTGGTCCCTGCGGTCGAAACACACCGAGTACTACCCCAAAGTCCCTAGTTCCTGGGGAAAGTTCCTGTGGTGGAAACGCGGCTTATGTTTGGATCATTATTGCAGTGATTATTATATCTTATGGCTTATGATTGTATCATTATTGCAGTGATTATCATATCTATAGCATATATTATATGTTTGGCAACAGTTCTTCCAACCCTAATTGATGGAATGTGTAGCTTTTCATTTCTTAAACAACCATGTAGCAATGTCAAGATGCATCACGCTCAAATTGTAAAAGAATGGTTGGAAGGGAGCATGGAAATCATTTTCACACATGAATTGGCATCTCTGAGTCTTTGGGATGTGCTGGAGTCGACTTTACAGAGTGCTTGACTCTTGCATTGTCAATACAAGATATTGGCCGTCAAGCACAGTCAAGACAATGCAAGAGTCAAGCCCTCTGTAAAGTCTACTCCAGCACATCCCAAATCTTTTTTCTTTTCTTTTGGCCAGGCAGTGTAAATGTGCAATTACAAATTATATTTAAATACATGGCATGCAAGCTTCAATAGAAATTACATTAAAGTGTATTTTAACATCTCTAACAGTTCATTCTGCAGTTCCAGGGTTTGTGAGAAAATGACAGATTGTACTTCAGCATTTTTGTATCTCTGCCCACAGACAGTTGGATTGACAGAGGGCTATTAAAAAAACCTTCTAGTAAGAGTAGGTTTATCACTAAAAAAATGTATTGTACGTGGTCTACTTTTTAAACAGCATTATGGTAAAAAATACTATGGCAACAGCTTTCTTTACTTATATGTTTTGCTGCAGGAGGCTGGGCAGATCCTTTTGAAATTAAATTAAAAATTTGAAATGGAGACTATAAACAGGGGTGCACATAACTTCTTTGGTCTGGTTCTCAAGGGAGCACCTGGAGATGCTGCTTGGTGAGATGCCTGCTTTACGCGACACACTTATCCTACAAGCTGTCGTCCTCACTTTCCTCCTGACTGCTCTCCTCACTATCTTCTTATCTATCAAACATGGTAGATGATGCTTCTTTCTCCCTGGTTAAGCCTGCAATTTGCATCCACAAGTCAACAGCTGGCTTGTCAAAGTCAAAAGATCTGGTTTCTCTTGTCAGGCAGTTTTTATCTCTCTCGCCTTTTACTGCATATAGGCAGCCAAGTTTTATTGAAAGCCCATTTCACCAGATGAATTACCCCTGTAAGTGCCCGAAAACAGTTTTACATTTTGTACTTGAGTAATTAAGTATATTTTTTCTATGATAGGCTTCTGTTAGGAGACAACAGTTTAGGACCCAAGACCAGTTGTGAAGAATGAAGACCAAGAGTCAGGAGTGGAATTAATTCAAGAAAAAATTACTGAAGAATAGTTTGCAGTTTCCTCAGCAGAAGCCAGCTTCAAGTCTCACCCAAGGAGTTTGTTCGCACATACAATTTCTCAACAGTTATACTTTTTTCAAGGTCTAGCTAAGTCATTACTGCAGGTTGAATGATTCTGATTGGCTAAGAGAAAACAGATAGTCAAAGTAAATTTCCACACATTGAAAACAAGTCCACCCATCTCTTAGGATGCCCATATTCCACCTCCAATTCTGATCTGTAACAGATGGTGCACATACACAGATACACAGTTTCTCCAAAGTTGGAGTGTCAACTACATAGTTCTCCAAAACATACAGATAACATGTTCTTCTCCTCAGAGAGAAGTACAGGCAATAATACAGGCAATATTCATCTTTATTCTATAGTGTTTCTGCAAAAGGAAATAATATAAAATGAATCAATTATAATACAAAATAAATATAAATAAAAGCATATAATTCAGTCAAAAGGAATGAAACCAAACATTCAAGAGAACATTCAAACATTCAAAAATTAATTAAATTTAAATGTATATGTATATTGAAGCGGCAGTGGATTTCAGAACCCCTTCACTACACTAAGTACTTGTGGTGGGTGTACATAATCTTTTTAAATGGGTGATATGTTTTATATAGACAGAGAGAGAGATAGAGAAAATGAATATTATGTAATTCTATACAACAGTATTAATGAATCATGTCGTCCTACTCTAATTTGTCCCCTTGAGAATGGAAACCATCAAGTTGTTTGCTTTCATTGAGGGTTGTGATGCTAATCACAGCTGTTTGACAGACAGGCAGTGTGTGTGCGTGTCTCAGTGGAGCTGCTTCCCTCACAGGTCACTGAGAAGGGTGACCACACCGGGAGACACTCAGGATCAATCACAGCTCTGCTAATAAGGAGTTTAATGCAAGGAGGCAGTGTGGAGAATAGAGTCACCTACCAGATTGACACGCTGATGAATGGCCGTGACATCCCATCTGCCTGCGTCTGCGCACCCCTACCGCACTGACAGATCAATATGTTCCTCATCTGAATCAAGTGCCCTGCGGAGACCATACGGATAAAGCCAGAGTCTACTGTAAAACCTTCATTGGACACAGATCATTGAAGTGAGATATATTCCCTGTGTGACATAAAACTTGCTACAAAAAAGGTTGACCTCTCCTTTCGGAAAATGTCTAGCCTTCATGCAAAGTAGCTATATGGGTTGACATTAAATATTTTTAGGAAGTTGACATGTCCTGCAGTATGATGTGCTAAACTCTCTAATCCATGCTATTTTCATAATTCCTTTATAATCATTACTATTATTCATGCAGTTTTATGACCTTATATTAATTAAGGAACTATGTGGAATAGGCCTATTTGTTCTTTTAAAAATTAATTTGCCTCACGGCAGGAGTGAGGTTAGAAGGTGATTAAAAATGATGAGAAAACTCAAAGAAATGTTAATCAGCAACTTGAAATCGGTTGATTACCTAAAAATTCACTAGCAGCAGCATCAAAATTGGACTTGCAAAACCATTTTTTTTTTTTTTTAATTAGATAATTAAATTGTCCATATGGGAAAGATCTTTGCAACATCAGCTTTCACATAAATGTGGGGCGAAAACACACCTGATCCTCCTTTCGGACTCCTTTTGGGACTGAGGCAATCTGTAAAATGCCTCTCCATTTTAAATGAAATTTTGATAGGCCTTTAATGAGAGGCTATTTTAAAGCATGAAAACATTACTCCTGCTTTAATGTATGGAAATACACGCAGGATTGATGAATATTCATTAGCGTATAATAATCAATCTGTTATAGACTATGCAAAATATGCCATTTAGCAGCTGTCATCTACACCTAACTTGCAATGAGGCTCTGATTTATAAGATCCCAATACAGTCACAATATAATGCAATATAATGCATTATATTGCATTATACCCCCCCCCCCCCACACACACACACAAAAACTGACAAGATTCATTAGTAGACTTGTTTGTAAGTTTTATACACATTCTAAAAAAAAGCAATTGGGTTGTTTTAACCCAGTGATTGGGTTGTTTTAAGCAAACATTTAACCCAACCGCTGGGTTAAAACGACCCATTCACCGGGTTAAAACAACCCAATTGCTGGGTTAGTCCATTTTCAACCCAACTTGGGTTGTTTTTAACCCAGCATTTTTTAGAGTATAAACCTTTAGTAAAGTTTCAATCTATGAGCCACTATAGAGACTCCTAATTATTTTTAGGTACACACTCAGATTTCACATGCTTTTGTATTATTCACATGTTCTCGCACATTAAAGGCCCAGTGGATTCATGAATGGGTGGCAATGCGAGACTTAGCATAGGCTGCTCTAGCATTAGCATTTCTTCAATAGCGAGGTGCAATGGATTTTTCCGTGGCCCTGTGACCCTGATTTAATCTGCAACAACAGTGCTGCCAGAGCTTAAATTAAGTGTTACTGATACACACCTTGGCAGGAAGTACAAGGTTATTATTTAAAACTTAATAAAATAAAAAAATCCCCAGTCCCGTTCTCTGAGTTTCATAAGGACATTCGCATACCCACAATGGTACTGCATCAAGGACACAAAAAGAGAAGAAACACAATTAAATAAGAGTGGAAAACCGACAAAAGGAATATGTCAGAGCAAAACATCAACCCCATACTAAGTTGGGGAACAAAGGTAAAGAAATGAAGAAAACACTTAAATCAGAAACGTCTCGGTTACGGATGTAACCCTCGTTCCCTGAGGAGGGAACGGAGACGTAACGTTAGTGACTAACGAATGGGGGTTTCGCTTAGAAGCCTATCAACTTCGAGTTTTGAGAAAACGCCCAATGGCGTGCCAATGCCATGGGGCATGCGGAATTTGCATACGTAGCTCCGCCTCACTGCGTGAGTATATAAGGAAGTACGAGGCAATATCGCATTATGTTACCTGCTTGAGGAGCCAAGACTGAACTCCTGCGTTCCAGGCAACACAGCTCGATGTGGCAAGGGGACGTTACGTCTCCGTTCCCTCCTCAGGGAACGAGGGTTACATCCGTAACCGAGACGTTCCCTTTCGTTCAGTCACTACGACGTAACGTTAGTGACTAACGAATGGGGGTCCCAATATAATCCCGCCACTCAGCTGTCTTCCAGCGCCCTGCGTAAGTGTGAGTACCCTGTCGTAAGACTAGTACGGACGAAGGACTCCCACTTAACACAGGAATACCAAGGTACACTGGGAAGCATATCCCAGTGAGGGAATGCCAAAGATGCCTACCCGTGGGGAGGACTTAAGAGACACATATGACCCGGAGAGGGTTGCATATGGAAGATCTCTAGGGTACCAGCCGAAGGTGGATTTTTAACCCTAGGGGTGGCGGGGACACGCCAAGGGAAGAAACCCGCTCACTGCGGAGACTTACGGTGAATACACATGTGGGGGTCGCCGGAGGGAACCATGCACATGGGGCACCTGGCCGGACATGAGGGTCTGGGCTCGAAAGGGCAGACTGAACTGATGTCGGCGTCGACAGTGCTGGAGGAGCTCAGGGCTCTCGGGGAGCTCACCTGAGGAAAATATCGCACGTATCCAGTCCGTGGAGTGGAGTGGCGAGCAAGCGAAGACACCTGAGCCTGGCCCATCACCGGCCCCTCGGGGGGGCGAGTACATAGTCGGACACTGGCTCCACTCGGAGATTATTGAATCTGGCGAATGTGTTGGGTGTCGCCCAGCCTGCAGCTCTGCAGATGTCTGCTAGCGAGGCGCCATGCGCTAGAGCCCAAGAGGAAGCCACACTCCGGGTGGAGTGTGCCCTCACACCAAGGGGACATGGTCGGCCTTGCTGCTGGTAAGCCAAAGCAATGGTGTCCACTATCCAGTGAGACAGCCTTTGCTTTGAGAGAGCACTTCCCTTCCGCTCTCCACCATAACAGACAAAGAGCTGGTCTGAGGTCCTGAAACACTGCGTCATGTCTACGTAGGCGCGGAGAGCGCGTACTGGACAGAGCAATGCCAAGGCTGGGTCTGCCTCCTCCAAAGGCAGCGCTTGCAGGTTCACCACCTGGTCCTTGAACGGAGTGGTGGGAACCTTGGGCACATATCCAGGCCGGGGTCTCAGGATCACGTGAGAGTTAGCCGGCCCGAACTCCAGGCACGCTTCGTCAACCGAAAATGCCTGCAGGTCCCCGACCCTCTTGACTGAGGCCAATGCGGTCAGCAGAGCCGTCTTCATAGACAGAAACTTAATATCAACCGACCGCAAAGGCTCAAAGGGAGGTCTCTGCAGAGCAGTTAGTACTACTGCGAGGTCCCAAGAGGGTACGAGAGGAGAGCGAGGAGGATTCAGTCTCCTAGCTCCCCTCAGGAACCTGATGACCAGGTCGTGCTGACTTACCTTTTTGTTCTCCAAGAGATCGTGGTGGGCAGATATTGCGGCCACATATACCTTGAGGGTGGAGGGAGACAGCCTTCGCTCCAGCCCCTCTTGGAGAAACTCAAGCACGGACCCGATCGGACATTTCCAGGGGTCTTCTTGGCGGGAAGAGCACCAGGTGACGAAGAGGTTCCACTTCAACGCATAGGCATGCCGAGTGGACTCTGCCCTAGCGGAAGTGATGGTGGCGACCACCGTAGGTGGTAGGCCACTCAAACCTGCCGGGTCCCGTCTAGGAGCCACACGTGGAGGTTCCAAAGGTCGGGACACGGGTGCCAATGGGTGCCCCGTCTCTGAGTAAGGAGGTCCGGTCTCAGAGGAATAGGCCAGGGAGGGGCTGTCGCAAGGAGAATGAGTTCGGGGAACCAGGTCCGGCCGTGCCAGTACGGGGCGACCAAAAGGACCTGCTCCTTGTCCTCCCTGATCTTGCACAGAAGCTGTGCGAGTAGGCTCACTGGGGGAAACGCATATTTGCGTAGGCCCCGCGGCCAGCTGTGCGCCAGTGCATCCGTGCCGAGCGTGCCCTCGGTCAGGGAATAATACAGGCTGCAGTGGGAAGAGTTGTGGGAGGCAAACAGGTCTACCTGTGCGTCGCCGAACTGTTCCCAAATCAGCTGAACCGTCCGGGGATGGAGTCTCCATTCTCCCGGGAGAGGCTGAAACCGCGAGAGCTCGTCGGCTGCGTGGTTCAGGACTCCCGGAATATGGACAGCACGAAGGGACCTCAGGCGCTTCTGACTCCATAAGACGAGATGGCGGGCGAGTTGAGACATGCGGCGGGAGCGTAGACCGCCCTGGTGGTTGATGTACGCTACTACGGCCGTGTTGTCTGTCCGGACAAGCACATGTTGACCCTTCAGCAACGCTCGGAAGCGGTGCAGGGCGAACCGTACTGCCAGCAACTCGAGGCAATTGACATGCAGGAGGCGCTGGGGTCCTGTCCAGGAGCCCGCGGCTGCTTGTCCATTGCACATGGCACCCCAGCCCGTGGCAGAGGCATCCGTCGATACGACAACATGCCTGGAAACTCGTTCTAAGGGCACACCGGCCCGTAGAAAGCTGAGGTTCGACCACGGGGTGAGTGTCTGTAAGCAGGCCCGAGTCACTTGGACCCGGAGCGTGCCAGACTGCCATGCCCATCTCGGGACTCGATCGCGAAGCCAGTGCTGAAGCGGTCTCATATGAAGCAATCCGAGCGGCGTTACCGCGGCTGCAGATGCCATATGCCCCAGGAGCCTCTGAAAAAGTTTCAGTGGAACCGCATTCTTGCTCTCGATTTGTCGGAGGCAAGTCAGCAGAGACTGCGCGCGCTCGCTCGAAAGCTGCGCGTACATGGCGACCGAGTCGATCTCCATACCGAGAAAAGAGATCCTCTGCACTGGCAGAGTTTGCTCTTCTCCCAGTTGACCCGAAGGCCCAGACGGGTTAAGTGGTGGAGAACCAGATCTCTGTGTCCGCAAACCTGCTCTCGAGAGTGGCCTAGTATGAGCCAGTCGTCGAGGTAGTTCAGGATGCGGACCCCGTGCTGCCAAAGGGGCGCAAGGGCTGCCTCGGCGATCTTCGTGAAGACGCGAGGGGACAGAGATAACCCGAATGGGAGAACTGCGTACTGGTATGCCCGCCCCTCGAAAGCAAACCGTAGGAACGGTCTGTGTCGAGGAAGGATGGAGACATGGAAGTAGGCGTCCTTCAGGTCAATCGCTGCAAACCAATCGTACGGACGAACGCATTCGAAAAGGCGTTTCGCAGTCAACATCTCGAACGGAAGCCGGTGAAGGGATCGGTTCAAGATGCGAAGGTCCAGGATTGGCCGTAACCCACCGGTTTTCTTGGGTACAATGAAGTAGGGGCTGTAGAACCCCGACCTCATTTCGGCTGGAGGGACAGGCTCGATCGCACCCTTCGCCAGTAGAGTGGCAATCTCCGCACGCATGACGGGGGCATGGGCCCCGGTCATGGTATAGCGGACTCCCCTGTAACGGGGAGGAGCCTGCGCGAACTGAATCGCGTAGCCGAGCCTGATGGTCCGGGCAGCCCAGCGGGACAGCCCCGGAAGCTGAAGCCAGGCTTCCAGAGACTGCACCAACGGGGTCATCCGGACGACAGACGTACCCTGGGTGGGGCAGCGAGGCAGCGTTACCGGCGCGGACAGGGGAGGCTGTTGGGCGTCCCCGGGTCGGAGCACGGTTAACGGCTGCGCCCTGACAGAGGAGACCAGGGAAGGACTCGCGTTCCACTGGGGTCTGCTCTGCCAGGGGGCTGGCGACAGAGAGGGATGCGAGTGGCGAGACCCGAGGGTGGCGCGCACTGTCATCACCGGTCTCTGGGTGCTCAGAGACAGGAACATGAGTTCTTCCCAGCAGCGGAAGGATTTTCCCCCGGCCCTCCACCGGGGGAAGGAGAGGCCCTGCTACCATCCCCTGGGAAGAACTGGAACCCATCTCTGAGTTGTCCACCTCCATCCTGGCGTTTAACCAGTCTGGGGAGCGGACTGGGCGACATCCTCAACCACCTCCACGGCGCGGCCCAGGTGAAGGCTGCTGCTGGGGCCGGGCGGGAAGAGGGAGGGTGCCCTCGGCGGCGAGCGGACTGAGGCGACTGGGCCGGCGGCTGGTGCAGCAGCTGGCCGCCGGGGCAGTACGTGTTGCAACCTCAGTCTGCTCTGGGGCGGCCGAGAACTGTTGGGCGCAGTTCTCAGCCGCGCCGCCGAAGAGGCCAGCCTGGGATATGGGTGAGTTGAGGAGGCGGGCCCGCTCAACGTCCTCCACATCACCAGGTAAGGCCAGGTGTTCTCCCGGACCACAGCTGTGGACATCGCCCGACCCAGGGAGCGTGTGGCCACCTTCACTGCCCGGGGGCGGGGTCAGTTGCGGCACGCAGCTCAATGAAGAGCCCTGGGTCGGCTCCACCCTTGTGCATGTGCAAAGGGGCGGCGGCCTGCCCGTAGCACTGCGGGACCACGCCACCGAAGTAGACGAGCCCACAGGCTTTGGGGGGGGTGCTTAGGACAGCCACACCACGCCACGTCAAAGCCCTCTGTGGACACCGTAGTGCGCAACAGAGAGTTCAACAGTGGGGGGGGAGGGGGCCCCAGTGTACCCTAGGCCGCGGCCCCATCAAGGGCAGAGAAGGCGGAGGAGGCCACCAAACGGTCGCGAGAAGCACGGGGACTTCCGGGACCGCGTGATCTCCTCATGCACCTCGGGAGCGAAAGGCATTGGGGGCGGGGCCCAACAGCTGTCGGGTGCCGCCCCCAAAAACCAATCGCGCAACCACGAGCACCCGCGACTGGGCGGAGTTCCACACCAGCGCGAGACTCGCGGCTGCCCGAGATAACATGGCTGTCAACTTTAGGTCAGATCAGGCAGTGCTGACACACCCGGAGGCAGAGCACAACCTAATCGTCATCCCCAAAGGACTCCAGCCCACCTTGGGATGCGGCGATCGACATCTCACTGCTATCCGGAGCGTGAACTGAACGAACGGGGCGTCAGAGACGGGCCGTAGATTCAATCCAACACTCGCGGAAGCGATGTATAAGAGGGGGGCGTGGCCCGAGGAATGAACGTCGGGGTTCTTAATACCACAGCACCGCCCTCAGGTCACCCTGGCCACCAGCCAAAGTACCATCTCACTCGGGGACGGTAGATTGGGGTGTGGCAGAGGGGACTCTCTCTCCTCACGGAGATCATTGAGTCTCGACCGTGACATCGCGATGGTCACGCCCCCGCAATGGAAACGTGACACATCCGCAAACACTGCCCGTGCGTGCTGAAGCCCAAACACGCCCGAGCAGTGAATGCGTCCACAGACAGCAGCGGAAAATCGATCGCACCCGGAAGTGCACGGGCGAGCCGTCTTGAAAAAGACGTGCCACGCGCAAGCTCTTTTTGTGAGAGGAAAACCTTGCAGTCGATGCCGAAGCGCCCAGGGAAACACACACCAGCTGTCAGGCGGACCACTGCACAGATCAGCAGGCAGGAAGTATGCGATCACTGGAACGCGCCGTCACACCAACACCGACTGGAAAGCTGCTCGTCTCGAAGAAGCTGACAGAGTCTCAGAAGGCTGTAGGAGTGAAGAGGTAGGTACTCTTGGCTCCGAAAGCAGAACATAATGCGATATTGCCTCGTACTTCCTTATATACTCACGCAGTGAGGCGGAGCTACGTATGCAAATTCCGCATGCCCCATGGCATTGGCACGCCATTGGGCGTTTTCTCAAAACTCGAAGTTGATAGGCTTAAGCGAAACCCCCATTCGTTAGTCACTAACGTTACGTCGTAGTGACTGAACGAAAGGGAACATACTCATATGCAGGTATGTAAACCAGTGGCGGAGTTTGTGGCATCGCTGTCACTGAGATACATAAAGGCTTCAGACTTCAGAAAACCTATATCAGCTGATTTATCATAAAACATATCATATTTTATCAATGTAGGGCCCAAAATGTGTTATGACCTATGTACGTTAATATATTTCAAACCTTGTTTTCTAGTTGATATAATGTGTGGCACATTAAAGCTCCACTATAGAGTACAACAGAATTCTATTCATTTTCTCAATAAGGGGACTCATTTTTACTGTTAATTTATGAACCTTTAAAGATAGACCTTCTATGAACTATGAGGTTCTAAACGATGGTATATGGTTCGGTTGAAGTTGTAAGTCCACATTATTTTGACTTCTTTTTTTTTTTTAAATGAATTGTTTCACAACAGAATTCCTGGTGAAAAACTACATAGCCCATGATTTTGTTGTGAAATCTCCATCAATCAGAAAATCGAAACACTAGCGCCAGCCCTTCCAATGAGGCACTGTGTATGACGTAATCGAGTCAGTCTCCCTGCATTGTTAAATATTTATATATACACTAAATTGCCAAAAGGATTAGGACACCCCTCCAAATCATTGAATTCAGGTGTTCCAATCACTTCCATGGCCACAGGTGTATAAAATCAAGCACCTAGCAATGCAGATGCTTCTACAAACATTTGTGACGAATCACACTGGCAATCCGATGTATGAGTCTGGGTTTGGCAGTTGTCAGGAGAACGATACTTGCCTGACTACATTGTGCCAAGTGTAAAGTTTGGTGGAGGGGGATTATGGCGTGGGGTTGTTTTTCAGGGGTTGGGCTTGGCCCCTTAGTTCCAGTGAAAGGAACTATTAATGCTTCAGCATACCAAGACATTTTGGACAATTTCATGCTCCCAACTTTGTGGGAACATTTTATGGGATGGCCCCTTCCTGTTCCAACATGACTGCACACCAGTGCACACCTTTGGGATGAATAAGAGCGGAGACTGTGAGCCAGGCCTTCTAGTCCAACATCACAAATTCCTTCCTAGAAGAATGGTAAAAAATTCCCATAAACACACTCCTAAACCTTGTGGAAAGCCTTCCCAGAAGAGTTGAAGCTGTTATAGCTGCAAAGGGTGGGCCAACTCCATATTAAACCCTAAGGATTAAGTGCATGTAAAGGCAGGCTTCCCAAAACCTTTGGCAATATAGTGTATATATGCATTTTTTGCTATACACATTAAATATGTTTATGTCCATAATCAGTATCTTTAAATAAACAGTTTTAAGTTTCTCTTCGTTTTTAATTTTTTTTAAATTTTGATTGTATTTTTGAAATTTGCAATGCTTCATGGGGTTTTACTTCTGTCCCTCATTAATGTGCCACTATTATGCTATTTTAAAGGTTCCTAATTTAGTTTTGGAGGTCTCCTACAATAGGTTTATATGCATCTAAGGTAGTAAAACACTTAAAATGTTCTTATAATATACATTGCACATCACCTAATTTCTCAAAGAGTCTGAAAACAGTTTGTTCGAAGATTCAGTCTCTCTAAACCCCTCCTTTCCACAAGCCTACTCTAGCTCTGATTGGTCAGACGGACCAGTCTGTTCAGTCTGCCCAGTCAAATTTGTTATATTGTTATGTAGGTACGTAACAGGGTGAGACTGGAATTGCTGAAGTTTCGTTTCAGTAGTTCAGCATCCATTCTTTCTTTTAAGAGACAATAACTTTATTTATTGTGCAACTTTAAAACTTTGCAGACATTTTACCTTCACAAACATCTATTACACACTGCATGAAAGGTAATGTTCGCAAAAGCATAATAGGGGCACTTATTTATTTTATTTTGCTTCAAATCAAAGTTTGTAATATATCTGGCTAGTTTGGTTCATGGCTAGGAACTCTTTAACAAAGATATTTTAAAATCCCTACAGGAAAAATGAATGGGAAAAATACTTTCGGAACCAAACTGCAGAAAAGTGGACCATCACTATTGCACTCTATAGACAGAAATGCAGAGAGCAATGCTGAGAAAGCAATGGGTACTTGTATTGAATTATGTATTGGATCAAAACAACATGAAATTGAGCTAGAAATGTTTGTATTCTTGCATTTCAGGCCTTAATATTAAGTTCTACTGTGTTACAGTAGATCTTTTAATGAAGGGTTAGGTGAAGGCTCTCTTAGTGACAGGAACAAACAACCATATACAAATTTTCACTGCTTCTACCAGTTACCACGACATTTAGCCTGTTATTGACAGTTGAACGAACCATAACCCTGCTCCATGGGAGGTCACATTTACAAGTCATCAGAATATTGATCTATTTGTTTGAGACATTATCTCAAAAGAAATCCCAAAGCAAACACCATCCTGACACAGGGCAAATAACAATGCCCCTTTCCTTTCTCAATTCAAAAAATCACAAAAGCGCCTCTGTGAATCTGATAGATTTTTGCAAAGGTCAAAATATTAGAAAATACCTTGTCTTGTCTACCAAATGACACTACTTGACAATGGAAAGAGGCCAAGTGAGCTTGGGATGGACACAACTGTAAAGTGCTAGCACAATGCGATTAAAGATCTGCTGCTAACATTAAGGTTACAGGTTCAGCCCCTACAAAGGTTGAGTCCAGCAGTGATGGTTTACTGGATCGATATCACTTGAGAGAGACGCCCTAGGTTGCTCTACGGTGACTGAGTCTTCAATTAGTATTCTACAAGTTGTTTTGAATACAAAGTGCCAGCTGAATGGCAAGCAGCCCTCCACTTCTGTAAGTATTCATAAGTGTTTACTTCTTAATCAATTAGGCTTTATCGTTACTTTACACTCTAAATAAAGAAAGATCTATAACCTCCCCAGGCACCTAGCAAAAGTTCAAATTTTCAGATTAGAGTTTGATAAATGTTGTGACATTAAATGGGCTGAGAGCTTTACAAGTAGCACCTCTGATTCATATTGATTTTTCCTGCTCTAACAGGTGATTAACCACTGGGACGATTTCTGCCCTTTACAAACAATTCCTGAAAATAATGTCAGTTGAGAGAAAAATCAAACACACACATATATATATTTCTGTTTTTTCTGCCTGAGTTCCTAGCTAGTTTCCTTGATTGATAGTTATTTCTCACACCTGTTTCTGTTCTCCCTGATTACATTCCCTGTGTATATAAACTGTAGTACCTGCCATGCAGTATACCTTATTTTAAGTCTGACTACGCCACCCCCTGAAGATGGGCAGGAGGAACCCCAACTCTTCCCGTGAATGTAGTGTGGCTAATAATACGTTTATCCCCGCAAAGGGACAGTCAACAAGAGGCAGAAATGTAAATGTATTCCAAAATTTATTAAATTAGTAAAAAAAAGACGTAGAAAAGTTATTTAAAACGAATCTTAAAAATACTGTGATAAATGACTGGTGGATTTTCCTCAATCTAGGAAGGTCGGATCAGCCGATGCAAAACCCCTGCTCAGGAGGCCCCTGGAGAGACAGAAACAGGAGACAGCAACCCAACACCAGTCGAAGCATGCAACACAACAAGCACTACACACTTAAGATCTTTATATACCACTACAAAATATCACACCGTGTTGTAGTTATAAGTACACACCAATACAGTGTCTCTCCCAGTGTGGTCCCCTGAAGAGAAAGGGCAAAGCATCAGTGTGGATCCGGCCTTGTACAAGGATAACCTACGCAGAAGACATTTAGAGAGGAGAATCACCAGCATAAATGGCAACACTTAGTCAAAATAAGAAATACTATAAATGTAGCACATGAGTGGCAAAATTATGGAGAACCAAACAAAACAAAAAAATCAAACAACAGGAAGCAATAAAGAAATGCCTAATAATTACAGGAAAACAGTGGCTGGCCTGGTCCCTTTACAAAAGAAACCAAGCATGTTAGTTAACAACCTCATTAAACAGCATAACAGTCAGTTAAAACATAACTAGAAAATATAAGCCTACTTTTCAGTATGATCAACTGTCCCACAGCGCATTAACACATGCAGAGAAAAGGTAAACGTTCCGTTGCTACAGACAGAGAAAGTCGTTAAAACATGTTTCAATGCAGTTATAAAACATTCAATGGAAAATGTAAATATTAAGACATTTACCAGTGCAGTTCAGCAGCTCGAGACACACTGGGGTGATTACACAAATGTTAAAACTCCATTCAGCAGCCTGTGTCCTCCGTGAAGAGTAGACACGCTCTTCTAGAATTACCCTAATCAAATAAAATAAATAAGTATTAAAATTTACTGGCAGTAGATTAAACATGCTCTGCAATGACCAATTTTACCTGCATGAAAAAGGGGCCCAACTCACACAACAGTGTCTAGCATCAACACGAAAAGAGTCTGCCTTGCAGCCAGCAAACATTTATCACTTCCTGATTAGTCATGTGACCTTACAACATATCACATGATTGATTGAGTGAATGTGATGCAGCTGTGTTGTATGCCTGCCTAAGTAGATCCCCACACTCACTCCTCCCAAAAGGTATCGTCGCCCCCGACGATCAAACATCAGCCCCAAGGGATGCAGCAGCCCCTACCATCCCCACATTGGCACTGGATACTGCAGACCTTGGCAAATTGTGAGGATTCTGGTGTTTCCCAGCTGTTGCCCGTCTGGTGCGTCTAAGACCTGGCGACCTGCCTTGAAGTTGGGAGTTTCCCATCTCGTCATCATCGCCCTCGTCACAACCCTCATCTTCTCCTACCGGTGTTTCTGACACTTCGTTGGGAGCCGTTGGTGGCAGATCTGTAGTGACAACAGCGGTTGGAATAGGTCTTACTTCTTCTATCCAGGTAAGGACATCCTCGTCACTGCAAGTCAAGTTACTTTCTGGGCAAGTAGATTTTGTGCAGGGCTGAGGGACCTTTGCTACGGATGGTATAGTCTCTAGTTGTGATGCTTTAATCTCTGTTCTGTGGACTCGACGGACATTACCAGTTCCATCAACCAATGTTACCGTATAGGGCCCACCAGGGTCGGTCGGTGCCCTGACAACTTTGTACAGTACTGGTGACCAGACATCCTGGATCTTGCGGCGACCTTGGCAACGATGATCTTTTAAATAGACCAGTTGACCCTCTGTGAAACCCGTATCACACACCTGTTGGTTATGGCTTCGTTGCCGGTAATCTGCTGCCTCCTCCATGTTCTTACGGGCCAGTTCACGAGTTACCTGAAGTCGTTCCTGATGCTGTAAGACCCATTCATCCCAAGAGCTTGTTTCCTCTGTGTCAGTAGCCCCCAGCTTCAGGGTCTGAAAGTGACTCAAAGGGTTATTGTCAGTATAAACCGCACATTTGCTGCCAAGTAAATACTCTCTGAACTTTTCTGAGACTGCCCATTTTAATGCCAAGAACTCCAGCTTCATGGAGCTGTAATTTTCCATGTTACGCTCTGAACCACGCAATGAGCGACTAGCATATGACACTGGTCTCAATTTTCCATCCTTCTCCTGGGACAGGACTGCACCTAGTCCTTGGTGACTAGCATCTATCTCCAAGACAAAAGGCCTGGTGAAATCGGCGAATGCTAAAATGGGAGCACTTGTAAACATCCTCTTCAACTCAGTAAAACTTCTCTCACAACTTTCAGTCCACATACTGGGTAGAACTGCAGCTGGCCTGGTCCTACTCATCTTTGCGGCTTTAATCACATCTGCCACTAGTTGGTGAAGTGGAGCCGCTAACTGGGCAAACCCCTTGACGAAGCGACGATAATAGCTGCAAAATCCAAGAAATGATCGAACTTCAGTCACATCACAGGGTCTCCTCCAGTTACTCACAGCAGATATCTTTTCTGGATCAGTGGCCACACCTTCTTTGGACACACGATGTCCCAAGTACTGCACCTCCCTCCTGAAAAAGTGGCACTTATTCAGCTTTGCCTTAAGCCCTTTCTGTTGGAGTCGACTAAGGACCATCTCCAGTCTCTGCAAGTGCTGGGCCACAGAAGAAGAAAAAATGATGACATCATCCAGATATAAAAGAACTGAGTGAAAGCTCTGGTCACCAAATATTCGCTCCATGAGCCTCTGAAAAGTTCCGGGAGCATTACATAGTCCAAATGGCATCCTTTCAAATTCAAAAAGGCCAAAGGGGGTACAGAATGCAGTTTTTGGCTTATCACTCTCAGCAACAGCAACTTGATTATAGCCACTAGCCAAGTCCAGAGTTGAGAACCACTGGGCACCTGACAAGGCGTCCAAAGACTCCTCAATGCGAGGTAATGGGTAGGCATCCTTTCTTGTTTTGGCGTTAAGTTGACGGTAATCAACACACATCCGTAGCTCTCCAGTTTTCTTTTGCACCAGGACAATGGGTGATGCGTAAGGGCTGCTACTCTCCCTAATCACTTTGCTATCCATAAGCTGTTTAATATGGTCTTTCACAGCCTGCCACTGTGTAGGGGGTATTCGCCTATATCTTTGTCTGACTGGTGCATCGTCTAAAAGAGGTATCTCATGTACAATTTCATCAGTACAACCCAGATCTCCATCATATCTAGCAAAGACATCACTATACTTCTCTAACAGCTGTTTTGCTTGACTCTCCTCTTCAGGTGAAAGCTCTGACCAGTGTAAAGCTGCAAGGGCTTCTGAGATTGAGGCAGGTGGCTCACCAGCAGTATGTATATTAACTAGGGCAACCTCTCCATTCTCCCCTTCAAACCTCAGCTGCTCTGCCTGAATGTCAACTACTGAGTGTAAAATCCCCAACACCTGCTTTGAGTGGACTGTAGCACCAGTGGCTCCTACATTAACTACCGGAACATAGGTCACACCATTAGTAACACTAAGTAATGACGGGGACAACAACAAACCTGGGGCAAGATCTGAGCCTCCAGGTTCCAACAACATTGTGGCAGGTGTCGTATGTGGGACTTTTGGGCAGGTGACCTTAATAAACTTAAGTGACCCAGCTGGTATAAACTCGCCGCCCTTTTCTAAAACCCGCACCCGACCCTCGTGAGTTAAATGGCACACATCTTGGCGACGACAGTAGTGGAGAGCAGACTCCCAACAGGCTTCTGCCTGAACAGCACATAGAGAAGCAAATAAATCTTCGCCCTGTTGTGCAAATAACTCCCTATAACACTGAGCAATGACATTCATTCCTAACAGCCCAGGAATGGAATGTTGTAATGTGCGAGGGGCATCTTTCACCACCAAAACCCCCCGTCCTGGAAGTGTTCTACCCAGTCCCTGGATATCCAACTCTAAATATCCAACATAGGGGATGTCTAATCCATTTGCAGCTTTTAAAGCCAACCACCCACATGACTTGAGCTTAGGTGCACCCCAATGTTGAAAGACTTCCTTAAAAAGAGACTCTGTTATTGTCGTCACCATGGAACCAGTGTCCAGTAAACACTTTACTTTAACACCCCCCATCTTTACCTCCACTACAGGGCATTTACCTACAAGTGAGATTGACTCATTTGAAGGGGGCAAGACCTGATGAGAAAGACTAGGATTGTTCGTCACAGAGCTAGGATCAATATGATGCATACCTGACTGTCCTGTAACTGCAGGATTTTCCTCAGGCTGGACATTAGGTAGACTGGCTGTTCGCGGTCTCGGCCCCTGTCGACACTGACGGAGGACGTGCCCAGGCTTACGACACCGGAGACAGATGGGTTGACCTTCTGGGGTAAACTGGTAATTGGGGTTAAGGGGACGAGCAGTTGACTGGCTTAACACAGATTCAATCTTGGACAGACTCTGTAGGATTTTATTAATCTGTAACTGCTGTTGGTTAAGTTGTTCCTGCAAGACAGAAACTTCCGACCCTTTTCCCACCCCAACTGCATGACAAACCCCTTCAACATTTATATCCACCCCACAGTGGTAAAGCCCAGCTCGATTTTGTCCTGAAGGACGCTCACCCTCCTCCATCCATCTAATTGCTTCATGCCGCAGTGCTATAAAATCGACTGCCGGATTTTGGCGCACAATGCTCTTTAGCTCTCTTCTTAGTGAAACATCACGTACATGCTCCATAAACTGATCTCTAACTAATATATCTGGGTCTGTCAACCTATTAGGGTAAGCACGCTTGATTTCTTCAATTAAAGCCCACAGAGAGTGTGAAAATTCTTTAAGAGACTCCCCATCTTTTTGTTTTCGGTCAAAGAATTGTCTTTGCAGGCTGACAAAGGAGGAGGAGGAACCATAAACCTCTTTTAAGATTTTTAAAATTGTGTCCGGATTCTCCCGCTCAGCCAAAGGGCGGAATCTAATTTCAGCTTTTGCTTCTCCTTCCAAATGGTCATAAAGGAAGAGGGCCTTCTCTCTAGCGCTCATATTTCTATCCCTCACGCATGACTCAATATTTTCTATCCAATCATAAATCAATATATCAGATTTTGATTTTGAGCCGGAGAAGTGGGGGCACTTCCTTTCTCTCTGAATATAAACAAAACGTTCAGATCTAGGTTGTGGACCAGGAAAATTTGGTGAGTACAAATCGCCACTGGGGGCTGTCCCACCAGCAGTAGTGCCATTACCAGAGGTACTTGCGCTGGCACCTCTTCCTCTCTGAAGTTGTTCATTAGCCACTCGTAACCTCTGCACTTCCTCCCGAAGAGTCAGAAGTTCCTCTGGCATGTGTTCCTCCACCTCACTCATTTTACCAGTTTAACAGTCTCACTATCACAGAAGAGAACATAAAACAATGCCAAAGACATGAAAAACAAAACACTTCAGTTGCGTAGTAGTAGTCACTAGCCTCTGGTTCCAATCGTGATTCGTCTTGGCCGTCCAATTGTAGTCTTCTGTTGTCCAGAGCCAGCCACTGTTTCTATTTTAACAATCGAAGAATACACAAACAAAACCATACAAGCAATATAAAATGTCAATGCCTTTATTTATTTTTTATTGTATTTTTTTTTTTTTTTTTTTTTTTACCCTGCCTAACTACGCCAAAATGTAGTACCTGCCATGCAGTATACCTTATTTTAAGTCTGACTACGCCACCCCCTGAAGATGGGCAGGAGGAACCCCAACTCTTCCCGTGAATGTAGTGTGGCTAATAATACGTTTATCCCCGCAAAGGGACAGTCAACAAGAGGCAGAAATGTAAATGTATTCCAAAATTTATTAAATTAGTAAAAAAAAGACGTAGAAAAGTTATTTAAAACGAATCTTAAAAATACTGTGATAAATGACTGGTGGATTTTCCTCAATCTAGGAAGGTCGGATCAGCCGATGCAAAACCCCTGCTCAGGAGGCCCCTGGAGAGACAGAAACAGGAGACAGCAACCCAACACCAGTCGAAGCATGCAACACAACAAGCACTACACACTTAAGATCTTTATATACCACTACAAAATATCACACCGTGTTGTAGTTATAAGTACACACCAATACAGTGTCTCTCCCAGTGTGGTCCCCTGAAGAGAAAGGGCAAAGCATCAGTGTGGATCCGGCCTTGTACAAGGATAACCTACGCAGAAGACATTTAGAGAGGAGAATCACCAGCATAAATGGCAACACTTATTCAAAATAAGAAATACTATAAATGTAGCACATGAGTGGCAAAATTATGGAGAACCAAACAAAACAAAAAAATCAAACAACAGGAAGCAATAAAGAAATGCCTAATAATTACAGGAAAACAGTGGCTGGCCTGGTCCCTTTACAAAAGAAACCAAGCATGTTAGTTAACAACCTCATTAAACAGCATAACAGTCAGTTAAAACATAACTAGAAAATATAAGCCTACTTTTCAGTATGATCAACTGTCCCACAGCGCATTAACACATGCAGAGAAAAGGTAAACGTTCCGTTGCTACAGACAGAGAAAGTCGTTAAAACATGTTTCAATGCAGTTATAAAACATTCAATGGAAAATGTAAATATTAAGACATTTACCAGTGCAGTTCAGCAGCTCGAGACACACTGGGGTGATTACACAAATGTTAAAACTCCATTCAGCAGCCTGTGTCCTCCGTGAGGAGTAGACACGCTCTTCTAGAATTACCCTAATCAAATAAAATAAATAAGTATTAAAATTTACTGGCAGTAGATTAAACATGCTCTGCAATGACCAATTTTACCTGCATGAAAAAGGGGCCCAACTCACACAACAGTGTCTAGCATCAACACGAAAAGAGTCTGCCTTGCAGCCAGCAAACATTTATCACTTCCTGATTAGTCATGTGACCTTACAACATATCACATGATTGATTGAGTGAATGTGATGCAGCTGTGTTGTATGCCTGCCTAAGTAGATCCCCACAAAACCTTAAGTTTTTTTCAGTTAATTTGTCTGGTATCGTCAATGTTAATGCGGTTGTGTTAAGTTATTGAGTGGTGCAGGTATGATGTCACTTTGTAGGCCATGCGGCAGTTAGCATCACACTGGTTCCCTTGATAAAACCCCAAAAGTATTTTTCCATAGGCTTTTGGATTAGCGCAAAAAAAAAAGTTTGAGTTAGAATAGTTTTTAAGAGCACAAATATAAGCATAATAAGGTTGTAAAATCGGACTGAGTTTACCTGTTTGGCGTGATGGCGTTTAATGTCCTTCTGTAGGCCTCTGTAGTCCCACTTGTTAGCAACCGCCTTTTTCAAGACATGTAACAACTTTAAAAAATACAAATAATGATGTATTTTATGTCGTAGAATAAAACGTGAAGCTTGAGCTTGTGTCAGACCTTATTTCAGCCACCAAAATCCCATTAAAAAAAACCCATTGACTACGGGACGATGGAACCGGAAGTGCTAAAATGCTAACTCTTTTCCGTGTTTTGGCCTACAAATACCCCTTTTCCACCAAGGCAGCTCCGAACCAGGAAAAGTGTTTCTTAAATAGCACCAAAACATTGCTGGACTAGAATTTATACTGCATTCCAGGCAGGTTTTTGAGCCGGTAAGTCACAACTTCAAACCACTACGCACAACTTTGTAGTGTACCAGGCAAAGTCACGCCAAACTGCCTGAGCGCAAGGAATTGTAGCTAGACGTAAACAAAGCATGGTGGACCGTAAGGGGCTTATGCTCATTTACAATCATTTATATCGCCAAAGGTTCTTACTCCTTGCTTATTTGAGGGAAACAGAGGAGAAAAACGGCGCATAAGGCAAGAGAAGCTGTTATAACTTTTATTGTACGTTATTCGTGTACGACTTCCATAAACACCGCATCTGTAGGGACTACCGTTGCTGTTTCGCGGGCTATGTGACATCAGAGCTCGTAACGGAGTATATCGATCTAGTACGAGTCACGAGTTTGACTGCCGTTCCAGTGCACTTTCACGGGTAGAAGGTTGGAAAAACACGGGTTACGGGTTGCCTGGAACACAGCATAAGAACAGCTTGAGTCAGGGGCTGGGGGCGGGGTTACCTTGACCAACAAGACGAACACAAACTTGTGACCGCCATTTTTGAAATAGCTGCTAATGGAGCTAATAGCGGCTCGATTGTAATCTCCGTCTATACAAATCACGGCGAGCTGCATGAATGCGTTGGTTTCGCTGTGTTTTGATGCCGATGTAGGATCGTAAAGCCATCAATAGTAACGCAACGTTCGCCATTGTTGATGGAAGGCTTGTTCGAAGATGGATCAGACTGATCGCCGTATGACATCAAAGTACAAAGTGCTTTTGAATCACTCATACGGTATTTTGATATCATGCACGGATCGGTCTGCGCAGCGCTGATGCATCTCGAACAAGCCTGGTATTGTTTCAGTGTTTGTGTTTCCCGCTGCCTCGCTAATAGAGACAGAGCGACACGCGTCATAATCTGAAGACCACGCCCACCGGGGGGAAAAACAATCAAACGCTCTCCATTGACTTTGCATTGCATGAGGCTGCCTCCTTGTCATTTCTGACTTATAACAAAAAACATAACACTGTCTAAAAGCGGATATGTGACAAAGTGTACAGAAAACAAGCTAAACAAAACCCAGAACCAAAAACCCAGAAGTTTTCCACAAAAGTGGATACAGGCCCTTGAGACAGAGCGCACCCCATTATATTACACTGAGAACTACAGCCACTAGAGGTGAACGTGATCAGTGACAGGAAACATAATACATAAAACTGACATTTGGATATTTTACAGTTACTGTTACTGTAACAGTTACATTTGTGTCCTAGATCTTTGTAAGCGTTTATAAATAAAGTAAATGTAAATCAAGTAAAAGTTGTCCCCTCTTCGCAAACAATTGCATTTCTCATGTTGTGTTCCATAGAGTTTGATTAGATGATAGAATCTTTTTTTGGGGGTGACCTTTTGTGACATTCTGTGAAAGATTTTATGATATGTCCAATATCTTTTTTCTGAGGGTGGATTAGGGTGAAGTGCCCCTGGTGGGCTGAGAGCAGACACATGGTTATTAAAGAACGGCGCAGGCAGTGTGAGAGTGGGTGGCCTGGGTCACATCACCCAGAGTACTCCACTTCAGCATGATTAATGCAGACTGCAGCATATAGAATTCAAAACAGCATCTTTCTATTGATCCGTTACATGGGGAATTTTCACCCTGATCTGTCTAGCATGAACTAGTGCAACAGGTTAACAGCAGATAACGGATTAGATCTCGATCACATACAAAGACATACAAAGATGGTGTCATCAGATAACTGCAACGTGCACATTCTGTTTTGGTTTGGTCCTGTTCTGTTTCAGTTTCAGAAGTTAATTGTATTGAATGAGTACTTTTAGTGTACTTCTGTCACAGTTCAGTTTGTATTTTGATTAATTCCTTTGTTCATTTTCCCACCACTCCTTGTTTCCATGGTCACCGTCATTATGAGTTAATTTGGTTCAGCTGTGTTTAGTTGAATATCTTGTTTCTGTCTGCTATTTTAGTTTCTCTTGTTCATTCAGGCCCCGTCCACACGGAGACGCGTTAGGCCTATACATTAAAATTTTGTACCGTATCAGCGTTTCGTTCACACGGAATCCGGCGTTTTTGGAGCATGAAACCGATAATTTTTGAAACCGGGTTCCAGAGTGGATAAATCTGAAAACGACACCCTTGCATTTTCGTGTGTACAGCTAGTCCATATATTTTGTGAAACAGGGATGTCATCACACCACGTCCCGCACGGGAAAGACTAGAAAGGGATACAACTACGGGCACTGGGCAAGCGCACATCAATATTGCGTCATTTATTTATTGTATTTGCATTATTGTAAGGGTATAGGTTTAGGGCGGGGGTACTCAATAGGCAGACCGCGGTCCGGATCCGGACCCAGACACAATACAATTTGGACCGAAGCCAAAATCAACATTAAAATAGTTATGATCCAAGTGAGTTTTCATTGAGATTCCTATATTGTTTTCCTACTAGATGTGGTTTATCAATCTTCTGTGTCCAATCCAAAGATCCAATCAGGAGCTGTAATAACTGTAATCACCATGACAACTCACTCACTCAACGCAGGTTGCGTGTGTCATTCGCAACAAATCAAGCACAGCGTTAGTTCAGTCAGGCCACGTAGGCAGTCAGCTGTCAAATCGTTCCAATCACTACCATTCTCCTATTTCTGCTCGAAAGCACGCTTAAACTGCTCGCAACCCTCCCTTCCTCCCCACTGTAAGTATCTTCTGGCTGCCGTTTTCTTCCCTTTTTTTCAGATTCTTCAAGTCCTAACAGTTATGGACCTCACTGCTGAGAGACACTCATCCTCATAGCAAAGCTACAGTAGACGTCCCAGGATTCACCGAACGTTACTCCTGTTTCACTTAAGACATTCTAAAGTGTCTTAAAACATCTGTATATTACTCAAGCTTATGGTTCCATGGGGGGTAATGCAAAGCTCTTGTATGTTCTATTTATCATGGAGCAAGAACCCCCATTAAGGTACCATACCGCCAAAGATAAATGTGTTTCAATAAACTGAAGTTACTTGCCAAAGTGGTCCTGTCTGAACGCAGGCGCTAATCCATCTGCTAACGGTACCTGTTTTCCTTGCTAGTGAAAATCATGGCGTGCTCAAAACCTGACAAAAAGAGAATTCGATTCTGAAATTCGTGAATTTAAGACAGAGTGGACTGACAGTTATGCATTTGTGCTGCCGATGGGGAGCACAAAAACAATGTGTTTAATTTGCAACAAGACAGTTGCCGTTGTCAAGAGTGGTAACGTGAAACATCATTATGACTCAAAGCATGGACACTTTGACCACAATTACCCCCTAAATCTGAGGTAAGGGCCAGAAAAATCAAACAACTGCAATCATCATACCAAGCAACATGCAGTGAATAGTTAGATCAGCCACCCAACAAGAGCATGCAACTGAAGCCTCATTAAAATGATAGTTCACCCAAAAATGAAAATTCTGTCATCATTTACTCACCCTCAAGTTGTTCCAAACCTGTATGAGTTTTTTTGTTCTGCTGAACACAAAAAAAGATATTTAGAAGAATGTTTGTAACCAAGCAGATAGAGCAACCATTGACTACCATAGTAGGAAAAAAAATACTATGGTAGTCAATAGTTGCTCTATCTGCTTTGTTACAAACATTCTGCTTTGTTACAAACATTCTTCACTCTATCTTCTTTTGTGTTCAGCAGAACAAAGAAACTCATAAAGGTTTGGAACAACTTGAGGGTGAGTAAATGATGACAGAATTTTCATTTTTTGGGTGAACTATCCCTTTAAGAGCGGCATGGGTCTTAGGAAAGCACAAGAAACCATTCTCTGGCTCTGAGATTGAGAATGCATAAATGAAATAGCAATTGCCCCTGTTGAGGGAACTCAAAAAGACGACATCATACAAAAAATAAACCAAATATCTTTGTCTGACTCCACTGCTGTAAAGCGAACTGAAGTCCTTGCTGATGATTTGCTTGACCAAATGAAGTCTGCAATAAAAAAGGCTCCACAGACAACACACAACTTCTGGTGTTTGTCCCATTTTTTGTTGAAGAAAAGGGAGAATTCTGTGAAGATGTGTTTGGCCTCACAGCCCTCCATGGACACACAAGAGGGGATGATAATTATGAAGCACTGATGCAGATGTTGAGAGACAGAGAGATAGACCTGAAGCATGTTATTTCCATTGCTACTGATGGAGCTCCATGTATGACTGGAAGAGAGAGGGGATTAGTGGCACGCTTGAGAGCTCATCACCCTGACCTCATAGCATATCATTGCATAATTCATTAGATGGTTTTGTGTGCCAGTCTTGAAGCAAAGTATGCAGAGGTCATGACAACAGTAATGAGACTTGTGAACTTCTTGAAGGCATCATCTGCTCTGCAGCATCGCTTGTTGCGCTCATTCCTAACAGAGGTGAATGCAGAATTTGATGATTTGCTCCTTCACAACAATGTCCGGGGGCTTAGTAAAGGCAAGGTACTGGAGCACTTTTGGACATTTCAGAAAGAGTTGGAAACCTTTCTGTTGGGTCAGAAGAGTGCAAAAGCAAAACAATTTGTGGAATTCATGCAGAATGAAGAAAAATGGAAATTGTTGCATTTCTATCCAACACTACCTCCCATCTCAATGATCTGAACACAAAGCTCCAGGGCAAAAATAACACAGTGTGTAACCTCACATCAGCTGTCTGTGCCTGCTGTCTGTTCACAATCATGCTGAATTCCTGGACAAGCTGATTGAAAATGTCCAAACTCGCTTTGGGGATTTCCCTCTGGGAAAACAAGTCTTACTATGCATGGAAAATCCATTCCTTGTCAAAAACATAGCAGAATTTTCAACTGAAGCCCTGAAAATCTGCCCATGGGCTAGTGCCTCTTCTCTTCAATCAGAGCTAAAAGAGCTTCAGGAAAACCGTGCACTGCAGGAGTCTCTCTGTGACTATACCACCTTATGGACTAAGATGGTCCCTGCAGCAGGTGTCCCTTTCTTGCAGAAGATGGCCCTTCAAATTCTCACCATGTTTCCCTCAACATACTGTTGTGAGTCTGCCTTTTCATCGTTTGATCGGTTCATGAAAAGGTTTATCCCACCCCTCTCAAACCGATTACAATTTCATTCGGTTTGGCCATTTTTATTCAGATTGAGGTGTTTATATGGAGCATTTTCATTCGGATTGGACTTTTAAACCGATTACAGTGCTCCATGTAAACGCACCTAGTGCCTCCGCCTGGCCCTCACACCTTTTATGCCCAAGTTTAAAGAACTGGTGGCACAAAAAAGGTGTCACTTTTCACACTAATAAGGCCAGACCACATCACTTTTTGTACATAGTTTGAACGTTTTAGGGGATTTACCACCTTTGTTGTTGGAGTTTTGCTGTTTTTGGATTTTGACCATCACTGTTCCGGACCCTGGACGTAAGGAAATTTTGGTGAGTGGACCTTTTAGGTTTCTAATTGAGTACGTTAATAAAACACATCTGGTAAGTAGCACATTTATTTATTGTTATTTTTATACTGGCCTGGCTGGTATACTACATCGTTTTGAGTCGTTTTCATTGCTCTCGTGTGTACGCAGATATTTCTTGAAACGAGAAAAGAAAAAAAAATTGGATAGGGAAAGCTCTGGCTTCGTGTGGACGGGCCTCAGTCTTTGTCTAGTCACTGTTATCTTAGCCCATGTTTCCCTGCCTTTCTGTTTGTTCCTGAGCATCATTATTGAAGTTTGTTTTCGTTACAGATGACTAGACCAACACCAAAAATGGCTGAAAATCACCTCCTCTTCACCATCCACCAGAGCGGTCATCCTTTGGAGTGGTATGTGGAGGAATTTTGTGAGTATTGCTATCTCGTGACCTGGAGTGATCAGATGGTCACTAGCTATGTTTCCATCCACCTATTTTTATGCGCATTTTGGGATTTCGCATCAAAAAATGCTGAATGGAAATGCCAAGATGCCCATAAATTCTAAAAATGCGCATTAAAAACTTATGCGCTCGTTTGAGTAGGATACATTTTCTATCCGATACGAAAACATGCGCATAAACTACGATGGAAACGCATTTACCGAATAAATTCCTTGATGCGCATAAAGAAAATCATGTGACTTTCGCGATGTAACAGCATAACTGTTCTAACTGTTCTTGTTTGCACAGCATCTGAAATGCTGTTTTGGTCATTCAGAAGTCTTTTGTCAAAGATGCTTGGTATATTTCCCTCCTAGAACTGTCTAACTGTGCGTTCACAGTTCCGGCGAGAGCGGCGCGGTGCGTCTTGGACGATTTGGGCGTCGAGGAGAATTGAAATCAGGTCAACTTTATGGTAATGAGCTCTGACGCGGTTCGGCGGCAAACAATGGGAATGTAGTAGTGCTCCGCTTGAGAAGATTCCAGAGAACGCAGTGCTGTAAATTTTGGTTCTGACCACATTAGTTCCCAAGCAAAATATTGGAGAGGTTGATCATTGCTGGTGCGGCGGGTTTGATAAGAAGACGCGCAACATTATTTATACACCACACAAATGGCTTTTAATTGGTTTATTTCGTTAGCAAACATGTAACTATAATTGTTAAGTTCTTTCCATCGATCTGCTTTTTTTTTACTTTCACATTTAAATGATTTCATGAGGTTATATTATACGGTTATTATACCCTACCTGTGGTCAGTCTGCACAAACGCCGATCAACATGATTGTTTGCTTTGCAGCCCCTTTAAATGCAGTTTTAAAAAAGACCAAGCATTCGATTTACGTCAGAGCGGCAGCGCGTCCACAAATCTTTCTACAGCGTCGATGGCAGGGCGGCCAGCTCAAAGTTTGACGCTCTCGCTCGTTACATGACTGCGTTCCCAAACAGCACATCTGCCTCTGAAAGCATGACAACAAGTTTAGTGAGACACACAAGATTCTCTGAGACGCAAATAATTTATTATATACGAAAATGATTATATATGGTGGCTTCTCCTTTGTTTCTTAGTGATTTTTTAGCGGTAGTTTATCAGGAAGTGACGATTATGTTCTCTTCGACTCACTGGATGGAAACAAATGTTTTATGCGATATTGCATTTTTGCACATAAATTATATTCGCAACTTTGGATGGAAACATAGCTAATGTCTGCTTTCGGATGGGACTGGACAATAACTTATTCCATGTCCTTTCTCCTGGCATTTGTTATAGTTCTGTAACATTTCATTAATAATGTCCTTTGTTTAAATGGTTCTGATTTCATAGTTGAGGCTGTTTATGAGGACAATCATCGTCCAGTCCCTACCCGAAAGCATGTAGGCACTCCAGCTCACCCTAAACCCTCAACCTCCACATAACAGTCCATTGTGACGACCACTCTGCCAGTCACCCCATTCCAATGTCTCCTGTCCCCGTGCAGAGTCCAGTGGAGAATCTCTGGCTAATAGACTTTTGGTCTGAGCCACTTCCAGCCCGTGACCAGAGTCCAGTGATGGCTCCGTCCCATGTCCAGAGTCCAGTGATGGCTCCGTCCCGTGACCAGAGTCCAGTGATGGCTCCGTCCCATGACCAGAGTCCAGTGATGGCTCCGTCCCGTGACCAGAGTCCAGTGATGGCTCCGTCCCGTGACCAGAGTCCAGTGATGGCTCCGTCCCGTGACCAGAGTCCAGTGATGGCTCCGTCCCATGACCAGAGTCCACTGATGGCTCCGTCCCGTGACCAGAGTCCACTGATGGCTCCGTTCCGTGACCAGAGCCCACTGATGGCTCCGTCCCGTGACCAGAGTCCAGTGATGGCTCCGTCCCGTGACCAGAGTCCAGTGATGGCTCCGTCCCGTGACCAGATTCCAGTGATGGCTCCGTCCCGTGACCAGAGTCCAGTGATGGCTCCGTCCCATGACCAGAGTCCACTGATGGCTCCGTCCCATGACCAGAGTCCACTGATGGCTCCGTCCCGTGACCAGAGTCCACTGATGGCTCCGTCCCGTGACCAGAGCCCACTGATGGCTCCGTCCCGTGACCAGAGTCCAGTGATGGCTCCGTCCCATGATCAGAGTCCAGTGATGGCTCCGTCCCATGACCAGAGTCCACTGATGGCTCCGTCCCGTGACCAGAGCCCACTGATGGCTCCGTCCCGTGACCAGAGTCCAGTGATGGCTCCGTCCCATGATCAGAGTCCAGTGATGGCTCCGTCCCATGACCAGAGTCCACTGATGGCTCCGTCCCGTGACCAGAGCCCACTGATGGCTCCGTCCCGTGACCAGAGTCCAGTGATGGCTCCGTCCCATGATCAGAGTCCAGTGATGGCTCCGTCCCATGACCAGAGTCCAGTGATGTCTCCTTGATTAGGTGGTTCAGGTGCATTTAAAGCTAAACTTTGCAGGACAGTGGCCCTCCAGGAGTAGGATTGGACACCCCTAGTTTAATAATATCAATTCCTGTATACTGTATGTGGTGGTGCAAAACACAGTGCTCTTTTTCTGTTTTCAATGATTATATATTCCGAATTTAAAACAAGAGCAATTTTACATTTTATTGTAAAATGCAGCACAAGCAACACAGGAAAAAAACTATTAGGGGAAACTAATGGGTGTATAACTTAGAAATCCTCAAGAAAGAGTATTATTGGCCAAACGTTCCAATTATCACAGCTGCAAGAATAGCAGCAACAGACAGGGACACATCACTCTCAGAGAGGAGCAGCCCATTTCAAGTTGAATCTTAAAGACATATTCATTCCATCCCACTAATTCTCTTGTATTTCGTCTCAGTACTTCAGGAGTTGACAGTGAGCTGAGTCACATGGTCATGAGAATGTCTGTTCAATTGTGTGAGTAATCTGTGTAATAGCATGTGTGTGTGTTTGCTCGCAGGGAAACCTACTCATTATGGCTCTGAATAAGCCCTGCTGGATTCAACAGCTCAGACGGAGAACTAGAAGGGGGTAAATTAATATCCTCATTCCAAAAAAGGCGGCCACTGCAATTTTCCAGTCAAGTTTCCAGCTGGCAGTTATGGAACCAATATATGTGATGTTACTGGGAGGCGCCCACAGTGGAATGCATCAGATACTGTAAGAGGTCACTGCACAATGCAATGGAAATATCAACCACATAAGGATTCATAAAAATCTCAGTGTTAAAAAATTCCTCCAGAAAAGTACCTATACATAAGATTCCATACAGATGAAATAAAGACTTTTTTGCGCAGTTACTTGTTCAATACTATTCTAACACCTTTTGAGAACACTTTTACCATCATTTTAGAAAGCAGGTTATGTGATACCCGAGTATGTTTAATGGTAAATAAGCGGATAAAAACAGATGTAACTTTCAGGGCCACGTTTCCACCACAGCAACTTTCCCCAGGAACTAGGGGTTTTGGGGCGGTACTCACTGTGTCTCAGCTGCAGGGTCTAAATGAAGTTCCAGGTAAAAATATTCCCCTCAGAAAGTCCCTGCTCATGACGTCGTACTTTTTAAAAGTTCAGGAACTTTCAGGGGTGGGACTTGGGCGCTGAACATGCTGATTGGATGAGTTTACGCAGCAGTTTGATAGGTTGACTCCACGCAGCACTTTTTTCAACCTCCATTTTTAAAAGACTGTTGCGGTGCGTGCATTGAGAGATGTTTGCTATTCAAATTATTCTAATCAACAATGTAGTTTCAAAAATACGGCCGATGGATCAATAACGATGTTTAGGCTTTATTAATCATTTATGCGGAGGAAAAAATCCAGCGGGAACTGGAAAGTCACGTGCAGTCCTACATCACAGGACTTATTTGTCTAATCTTCACAGTACTTTAGAATGCGATGGAAATGCAGACAGCAACAGGTCTGGGGGGAGGGGGGAGTTCCTGGGACAAATTGTTCCGGATAATTTTGGTGGAAATATGGCTTTAAGTAGCCATAGCAACTTACTCTGAACATAACCTGCTATTTAATTGAATCAGTCATTCTTTTTATTATATAAATAGTAGTATCTATTATAGATAGTATCAAACAAACAATATAGTTCTTATTTATAGTGATTAAAGATTATTAAATGAAAAGATTGAAAAATTATTCCACAGCCACCAAATAGGTGTCAATATGCATTAAGTAAGCTATGTAAATAGCCATTAAACAAAATAAGTAGTATACTGTTTCCATGGTGTCTCATGGATTCGTCGCTCTGTTAAAAATGTCTTGTGTGTTAACCGTGAACATACTCTGGGTTGGCTGAACTTACTCCCAGACGCGTTTTTGGAATCAGAATAAGCAAGGTTTGTGTTAAACAAACCGAGAATTCAGTGTATGTTTGACGGTAAGTAACCTTGCTTTCTGGAATACCATTCATGTTCATCTGTTTTATTTAAAACTAAACTTGCTTTTAGTGACACTAACTGGACATTTCCTCTGAGCCAAGAAAACCACAGAGCTAGAAAATGGAAATGATTATCTGTGTCACATGGATTACAAGTGATCAGACTTACGTCAGACTAAAAAAACATTACACAGACTCAAGCTACAGGAGGGACCTGAGTTACATGTAGATACCAGAATATCATTGAGAAAGGGTAAATTTTTGAATCAAACCTTCAGCTAGCAACAACCCAAAAACCATAGCAACATTCAGAATCCCATAGCAACACCCTGGTAACCAGGCTAGTGGCCCTAAAGTGGTGGAGATGAGTTTCACAAGCAAGAACCATTCGCTTTTTCTATCTAATTTACAAATATGCACTCTCTGTAAAGCATAATTCTCTTTTGCATTTGCGCACCACAGTTAATTTTTTTTTTTTTTTTTTACATTTTTTTTTTAGCAATATCAGAAGGACAAATACTAAAAACATGACAGATTCAAATATTAGGAATGTATCTAATGCAGACTAAGTAAAAGCGAAATTGCCCTTCAGGGCCGGCCCTAACAAATTTGCTGCCCTATAAGATTTTACTTGGTGCCCCGTGTATCAAGGTTTAGCACTATACATGTTATCGGTCTAAGTTGTGGAATTACTACTGTTTTATTTTTGTAATGCATTGACGTTTTTTTTTTTTATTGTTGTTGTTTTATATGATGTCCAGTCCCTTCTACCCCGTTATGTTCATGATATTATTATTATTATTTTATTTTTTAAAGGCTGATGATAGTTAAACTATACAAAAATAGCACTTACGCCACATTAGGCCTACAGCCTAAACACAAATGGCAAGAGTAATTGCATCTAGCATCTAGCAAAAGTGTTTGTTTTCCAGTAGATGGCAGCAATCGTCCACTAAACTATGCACATTTATGTTTTCACCATGAATTAAACTGAGAAATTTCGATATTTAATGTGAATTTTACATAAAATGTTGCTATTTTAAAGAAACCTGTATATAAATATCATTACAAATTTCGGCAAATACATTTTAAAATGTCCATATGTCCCCTTAAAACTGCACAACTGTAGAGTAAAAACATTAGGCTATTAAAAAAATATTACATGCATTTAAAAAAAACGGATATGATTTTTTTGTACAAAATCACACTGGCTGTGGACTCTGGAGAACTCAGAACGGCTGCTTGCATTTATTTTTTAAGGTAAAACTGGAATTAATTAGCAGACATTAGTATTTTACTACTATGCAATTAAATAAACTGTTGATTCATTAGCCTACATCACTTTACCTCTGCATTACCTTCGCATTAATATTAATAAAATAGTATCAGTAATTTATTTTGGCGCCCCTATGGATGAGTGGCGCCCCTAGCATTTGCCTATTCCGCCTATGCCACGGGCCGGCCCTGTGGCCCTTTTTTCCATGTGTTTCTGCAGGTAACTGTGCTCCTGGAGTCAAAGGAACAGCAGGGTCGGGAACACATTGGTTTTACTGCACTACATGGCTTGAATAGAAAAAAAGCTCTTAGAGGAGTTTTTCCTCAACAGGAAGTCTGGAGCTGTGACATGATGCTTTGATGGTAAGAAACTTAATTAGTAGATCATTTGTTTAGTTTTTACAGTTTTTTGATCATCAGTTGTATGATGGCTTGTCAATCTCATTTAATTCTCTTCATGAGGATGCCTTTTAAATTAGAATTTAAAAACCTGAAACAGGATTCAAAATGGAATTGGTATTCAATCATATAGCGGAAAGAAAATCATCGAACTGCTTTAAGTGTATAGTTCATGTCATTTTTCAGAATGAATAACAACAATAAGTGATCATAAACAAAACATATGGGGAATTTCCAGAAACATTAGATGAAATTAAAAATCAATGTTTGAAAGTTGAAATGACAAAGTTTATATACAGTGTATACACACCGATATATATACACACCGATCAGGCATAACATTATGATGAGGCGAAGTGAATAACACTGATTATCTCTTCATCATGGCACCTGTTAGTGGGTAGGGTATATTAGGCAGCAAGTGAACATTTTGTCCTCAAAGTTGATGTGTTAGAAGCAGGAAGAATGGGCAAAGCTTAAGGATTTGAGCGAGTTTGACAAGAGCCAAATTGTAATGGCTAAAGACTAGATCAGATCATCTCCAAAACTGCAGCTCTTGTGGGGTCAGGTTTTTTCCTGGTTCAAGGAAGGAACAGTGGTGAACCGGCGACAGGGTCATGGGCGGCCAGGGCTCATTGATGCACGTGGGGAGTGAAGGCTGTCCTGTGTAGTCCGATCAAACAGACAAGCTACTGTAGCTCAAATTGCTCAAGAAGTCAATGCTGGCTCTAATAGAAAGGTGTCAGAATACACATCGCAGTTTATTGCGTATGGGGCTGCATAGCCGCAGACCAATCAGGGTGCCTTTGCTGACCCCTGTCCACCGTCGAAAGCGCCAACAGTGGGCACGTGAGCATCAGAACTGGACCAAGAAGCAATGGAAGAAAGTGGCCTGGTCTGATGAATCACATTTTCTTTAACATCATAGCAACATTCAGAATCACATTGCGACACCCTGGTAACCAGGCTAGTGGCCCTATAGCGGTCGAGATGAGTATTTCCTGGTGGCTGTGGCTCTTTCAACAGATAATGCGCCCTGCCACAAAGCAAAAATGGTTCAGGAATGGTTTGAGGAGCACATCAATGAGCTTGAGGTGTTGACTTGGCCTCCAAATTCCCCAGATCTCAATCCAATCGAGCATCTGTGGGATGAGCTGAACAAACAAGTCCGACCCATGGAGACCCCACCTCGCAACTTACAGGACTTACAGGATCTGCTGCTAATATCTTGGAGCCCGATACAACAGCACACCTTCAGGGGTCTAGTGGAGTTCATGCCTCGATGGGACAGGGCTGTTTTGGCAGCAAAAGGGGGACCAACGCAATATAATGTAATGCCTGATTGGTATATATACATATCTCATATTATATATAACATAAAATGCTCAATTTAAATAGAATAATGCAGTACAGTGCTTAGTCAGAGAATGCACAGAATACACTTTGCGACGGCGTGTCAGAGCCATAACTCTCCTCTCTGACAGTGCATTAAATGTTTGTATGACTCATTTCTCAGTAGGAAAGCAAGAATAAACCACTTAATCGCAACAGGAAGCATTTCACATTTTGTCATTTTATGCTCTGTGTGCGCATTTATCTGCCGAACAGAATATGGAAATCTCATGTTCTGCTTCCACGCTGAGTAACTCTGCGAGTGTAGGAACTACAGTACATTTTTTAGCCCATATATTATCTCTAAATGAAGCAATAACATGCTAATTCTGATAGAGGGGTCGGTGCTTTGGGATATAACTGCCATAGCTGAGAGTTGTCTTGAGCATTATTATTGAGCAACTACAACTGGTTTATCATGTCTGCCTGCAAAAAGACTATTCTTTCATTCTAGTGTGAAAGGTGTTTGCTGGCAAAACCTAAACCCTTGAGGTGAGGCATATCAAGGTCATGAGTATACATATCATATGGATTATCTTTAAAGCCAAGAAAGACATGACATCCAGATTAATCTGTGAGACAGTTTCCCAGAATAAGTGTTATGGTCATATATATAGCTTCATATTCACAATATAGCTGTGATGGTCATATCTGTATGACTGTAACAGCTTCATAGGCATTAAAATACAACAAAAAGTCTTGGAAGAATGGGCAAAGAAGGCAACCCAGCAAACATTTACCATAACTGTTGTAACATGTATAAGGGGTACATTTAAAGTACTGTATTTCACTGATGTTGTTGTGCATTTAAAAGTCTCTCGGTTTCAAATGAAAACATTTCAAATAATTTTATAGGCCTAAAATATAGGATTTAGTGTCAGGGTCCTGTCACTTAGGTTGATCTTGTTCTTAGTTTACTGACATGATTCTGACACTGTCCTTGTGTGAGTGTATGGCTTTGAGGTTCGTGCACTCTTACTCCTATTTTGCACTGGATGCGTATACAGAACGGAAGCAGTATTGTGCTTTCACACTGCTAGCATTTGTTGCAAGCAGCTGAACCGTGGCTTGTGTACTGCAAATAAATCCGCAACTGGCTCTCAAGCTTTTTCCTTTGCTTGCAGGTCTTTGTACAACAAACCCCGTGGATCATAAAGAACTTTGTTTTTCAACCTCAGTAATACGACACATAACATAATAAAAAAAACACATAACATGCACGTCGAAAAATTATGCTAAAGAGGTACCCTGTGCGTTAAATAGTGACACCGAAGGGTACTGACCAAGCGTCAGTGTGTGAGTTGGGTGTGAGAACGTGTTGAACAAGTCAGTTACCTAAGCTTTCAGATGCAGCCTATTTTTCATGGGCTGCATCTGAAATTCTACACATTCCCGCTATAAAAACAGTGTGTGAAAAGAGTAGTGTGCACGAATTCACAGTACCCGGATGACCTACTTCAGTTGAGATTCTGAAGTGTGTATACGATGGATACATTATACCATTCCACGAGGCCACATCCCATGAGACCTACCTGACGCTGGTAGGTCATGTGATAATGACAATATGGCGAATGTAGCATGTCCGGATTACATTCATACTACATGTTCATACTATATAAAATAAAAAATTGTAGCGGTACTTACACGAATACCTAATATGTAGTTGGCTATGTGATTTCTGACACAGCTTTGCTCTTCTGTCAGTCTCTCGTCTTGGCCCCACCCTGTTGATATTAGTTAATTACCCTCCTCATTTCCTTCCCTATGTGCTTTGTCTTGTGTTTTAACCCTGTTTGGTGGTCTGTCTGCCTGACTGTCCTGTCCTGTTCGGCTTGGCATGTTCCTTTTAGTCCTGCCAGCCTCTGCCCGAGTGGTTCCTTGTTCTTCGCCTGCCCTGGTCTGTGTTTGTCCCCTAAAGGGCTAAGCAGTGTTGTAATTATTCCTGCCCTGCTAATTAAAAAAACTATTTCAGTTTAACAAAAATGCTGAGGACGTTTTCTTCCTTTTTTATATTTGGTTGCTAAACAATTTCAAGCTAATTGATCAGTCAAAATAATTACAGCAAAACGTGTATGCATTAGTAGTAGAACATTCTAAAAAATTGGGTCCTGTTTGAGTTCTCACTTTCTGATGCATTCCTTTCCCTGTGATGAACACTTAAAGAAAGACTTCTCCATTCTCTTGTTGCTCTTTTAGAAATTCCTGTTTTTAAAAATGGAAAATCCCTGGAAAATAGGTACTTTAACCTGAAAGTTGAGTTCAGAGAATTCTGAAGAGGGACTATTATAGCTCATTGAGTTCAGTAATGGATCTAGCCCACTGCATCGATCCTGTTTTGGAAATGTCTGAGCTGGTGCTGCTCCCACAGCAAAGTATGTACAACATGGTGCCAGAGCATTTAGTGTGGAATCAAACATTTTCATTATATATATTTTTTCTATTGGAAATTACACTGAGATTCAAGCCTCATGACACAAGGTGTTATCTACACTGCAGCTTCTTCTGGCCAAGAACTGCCCACTTAGACTGGAAGAAATCCAGGGGAATGGATGTATAAACATGTCTATGAATCATATTTACAAAACATTTCACATGTCCTCATATTTCAAATAGCTTTAAAAACATACTAAACAACTAAAATGTAAAAATGCAGAATGTTTCCTGTGATGGGTAGGTTTAGGGGTAGGAGAGTAGTGTAGGGGGATAGAATGTACGGTTTGTACAGTATAAAAACCATTACGCCTATATGGAATGTCCTCACTTAAATAGCAAAACAGAGTATGATGAATAGATAGATAGACGGACGGACGGACGGACGGACGGACGGACGGACGGATGGATAGATAGATAGATAGATAGATAGATAGATAGATAGATAGATAGATAGATAGATAGATAGATAGATAGATAGATAGATAGATAGATAGATAGATAGATAGATAGATAGATAGATAGATAGATAAAGTCGTAAATTTAGAGTCAGAAGAAAAATAATAATAATAAGTTTAAAAACTGAACCCTTCCACGCTCCAAAAGGTAACTAAAATATGCTTTATTTTATTTTTCTGTAATTCTTACCCTAATATCCGCAGAGTTTTATATTATCGCGGCAGGTAGAGATCCATCCGTGTTAAGATATAGAGCCGGGTCGCTAAAGACCCGAATATGTAAGAATGATTGGCGAAACAGTCATGCATTAGCCTGCGCCATCTAGAGTTTCATGACAGAACTTTGTTTTTCTTTTTTACAAGGGCAGCCTTTTATATAGAGTTAACCAGACAAAGAAAGAGTTAAATGTTGTTTTCTTTATTACATTCATCTGTTTATTAAGAGGAAACCAGAGAAAAAGCACTCCTCTCAAAATTGTATTTACTCAAGGGCCATTTTCAAAATGCAGTCTGAGTGCTTGTTGTACATATCAGTCAAACTCTCTTTAAACTCTCATAACCATGAACATTCTGTTAAATTCATTAGCTTGATGCAGCAAACCATGTTAAGCAATATATTATGTGCTTGCCTTTAATGCTCAGTGATTTGCCTTCTGAACATGCTCTGCTGAACAGACTACATGAACTTACATACTTCCAAGTCGTGCATTTAAAACAATAAAAATTATGTATATATTTTAAATGTTTATCAAGGCCCAATAGTTGTAGAAGATGCTGTCAATATATTTTTTATGAAAAAAGTAAAAGTAAAACACTACCTGTCTACGTTTGAATAAAAGGTTCAACCAACGGACCTTGGACCCAAATAGTTAAGTTAGTTAATTGTGCTTTAGTGCTTTTTATTGTACTGGCTGTGTTTTGTTTGTGTGGTTAGAGACAGGGCAGTACAAAGGAAGTATTATTATCAAGTATTTCAATAAGAAGTGCTTTCATCTGGTGTCTCTGAACAAAGAAAGCACGCAGCGTCAACTATACAAGTGACATGTTAACAGTTTAAAAGCTTCCTAGTTCTTGAGGAGCTGTAAACACTTTGTGTGCAAGCAAAAAGAATGTCTGCAGAGAAAATGAATAACCTCATTTAAAGTAATTACCATACAGTGGAGGGAAACGATATTACACGCTAATGGAACCATCGGGTCTACAGGCTTTGAACAAAAAGCATCAGTTCTCTGCATAATCTCTCTAATATCTGCAATCGGATATTGTAAATGACTGTCTGTTTAGCATGCCCAAATAAATTCATGAGGTTTTTTTTACAAAGATTTGGACCAAACTATATTACAATTTGTATTCTATTGGGTTTGGAAGCACGGAAATGTGTGTCGCTGCAAACATCTGTTTTCATAAAGTCGGCTGACTTCCTTTGTACAAACATGAAAGCCATACGGCTGCAGTTTCCTATGTGAATAAATGACAAATGGCATAAAGTGGATCTGTGTAACCAGCCCTCAATCACAGATTTATTATCTGCTGTGTAGTCGTGTAGAAAGTTGTAATGAGTTTCCACAGTGAATGTGTAATGCTTCAAGTCATTCTCCAGGTATGTGCACCTTATCCATCTAACCGAAGACCGTCATTTGTGATTTATGCTGCACAAATCAAATGAAGAGATGGCAGCACAAGCACTCACCATGTGTTACAGGTTTTGTAAAGTGCATGAGAGAATTAAATTACGCAGAAGCTCACAAAGCAGCGGTGTTCCGTGACTAAAGCCGGGTGCGCACTGTATGATTTATAATAGTCCTTTACGACTGTTGCTTGTCAGACTGTACAAACATAATCTCCGCTGTAAGCCACTTCACACTGTGGGATCTCACTTGTCATTAATGTCAGACTGTGCGGCAGTCAAAAAGCAATAAAAACGGACGCACGCAAAAAGACTCGTCCAGAGTTTTACGTCGTCAATCCGTGAAACGTTAAGTGATGTAGATAGAAATGGTGGCTAGTCAACAAAAACAATCTCTAGCGTTCATTTTGATCATGGCTTCTCTTTAAAAGAAAACTGGGGGGAAAATGAAGACGATGTGAGTGGAGCAAATTGTGTTGTTGTGTCACTACAGTGGTGCGGCACTCCTATTGGAATTTCCTTGGGGGTGAACATGCCAAGCTAACGATCAAAGAGTTCAGATTTTGGCCTAGGGTCTAAGGAATCTTTTAGGATTCACAAAATTCGTCTCAGATGGCCAAATCGTGGCTAAAATCGTACAGTGCATAAAATCGTACATCGTACAACTTGATTTAAGACTTAAAGTGCCCCTATTATGTTTTTTCAAATACTCTTTTTCATGCAGTCTGTGAATGTAAATGTTCTGAAAAGTTGTAAAGTCGAAAGTGCATGATAAATAAAGTTATTGTCTCTGAAAGAATCGACTCTAAACCGCCTTAACAAGTCGTTTTTTTGTTAGAATCTTACTGCGTCACTAGAAATTATATTTGCATAATGCCCGCCTATGTTGTATGTTGTCTGCCTACGAACAACTTGTCCCAGCCTCAAACTTGTTCCTGCTTCTCAAATCACAGAGTTCAAGGCGGGATTTGCAAAACACTTGCTCTGGAAAGATGGTTATGTCAGTAGAGTTTAAGTAGAGTACCAGTTTATTTGGACCAGCTTGCTCTTCAGAATCACAACCTGTAAGTATTATTAATTATAGATGTATATATTTTATACCGTGTTCAAAATACGTAGTTTTGTGTTTTATATTGAATATCCGTTTCCGGCTAAAGCCTAGTTCACACTGCCCGATTTTAGCCCCGATTTTGACTCGCCGACAGGTTTTTGCGAAATCATGCCCGAAATCATAGGTAAATCGGTGCTCGTGCACGCGAGTGACAATCACGCAGTATGAATGATCAAAGATGCGATCAGAGAGAATCGCCGATGAGTCGCCGCCGCCCGTGAGATATTTGGCATGCTAAATATCTGGACCTGTCGGCGATTCAAAATCCGGCTGTGTGAAATGTGTTCTGACTGAAAATACATCGGCGATGACCGACAGCCAATGAGAGAGCAAGATACAGGACAGCGGGAGGTTCGGGGAGGAGTTATAGACCATAATATTAATATTAATTTTAATAGATATATTTACAGTTATATCAAACCGAAACAAAGCACAAACATTTGCTTGATCAGCCGCAACAGCAGCACAATGCAATATTATTTATTTACCTCAAACTCTCTTTGCAGAACTCCCTGTGTCTCCCCAAGCATTTCCTCCACCATAATCTTTTTTATTTTTCTCCCTTTTGCTTTAAATCAGCGCACAGACAATTTGGAAGTTTCTGCACAGCACTCTATATTTTTAATAACAATTCCAGTCTCGCACGAGAACTCCAATCTGACGCACGTGTGATCTCGCGTTGATTCCTTCTCACTTCTCACGTGTGCTTTGTTATGAAACGTAATTTGCGGACGGGACAGAGCTGTCTGTGATTCTTCCTCTTGTACAGTCATGCAGTGTGAAACCTCCTGTCGCCGATCCATCGTGCAGTATGAACACAGCAGTGACTGAATGCTGGCCCAGATAGTCATGCAGTGTGAATAGAGGAGTGATCCGACGAGTTTGACAATCGTGCAGTCTGAACTAGGCATAACCGGCTAAAGGGTCCTGCACACTGTGCTATTTTTCAAAATCCTCTGCGAATGTTGCTTGTCAGACTGTACGAACACGATCCCCGATGTAATACATGTCACACTGTAGGATCTCAGTTGTCATTATGTCAGACTGTACGACAGTCAGACGCAAAAACGGACGCAAGCAAGAGACTCGTACGGACTGAGTTTTACGTCATCAATCCGTGACACGTTCGGTAACGGTGAGCCGCATTCACAGACACAATGGTAGCGTTCAGCAAACAACAAAAACAAGCGGTGGCATTTTTCATTCACCTGACTCTTTTCGACATGTTCCCTGTTGTGATTTGATGTTGTCACACGAAATGCGTCATCAGGTTCTGCGCTCCTCTTGGTTCTTGATTTGACGGTCGTGCTAGGAGAAGTCACACTGCAGGATTGCGCCTCAAATCTTCTGACACTGCCAGAATTTTGTCCGAGGTAAAATTCGATCGCAACGGTCATTAATCGGTTGTCGGTGCACATGTCAAACTAAGGATCAAAGGCTTCAGATTTTAGCCTAAGATCAGAGAAATCTTTTAGGATTTCAAAATTTGTCTCAGACGGCCAAATCGTGGCCAAAATCCCACAGTGTGCACCCGGCTTAACTCACATTATTACTGTCAGCTGTGGGCCACTATTAGGTCTACCTAAAACGAACTATTACTATTACCTGTGTCAATTAATGCAGATTGTCTGTCGTTCTTACTTTGAATAAAGCTGAAGGATTGAGCTAGATTTGTTTTCCAAACTTTAATGTTACATCAGTCACTGACACTAGTTCTGTGCTAACATATGCATTGATACAGTTCCCGCATGTGCGCCGCAATAAATTAGAAATATACATATTGGTTTGTTGATGGACATATACTTGTTAATGTTCTATATCTAACACGGATGCATCTCGACGCATCTCGTCACAATCACATACAACTCTCCTGATATTAGAGTAACTAAATAAATAAAGCCTATTTCGTTACCTTTTGGAGCTTGGAAGAGTTCAGTTTCAGCAAATGTTTTATACCATCATCACTGTCCTCATCAGAGCTTATTTCCCATAATCGTGACCTCAAACATATTTTCAAAATTATAAATTTCAACATCTTCAAAATGAATATTTTGATCACTGACAGCTTATTCACCAGATCCACCATCAAGTGACACCGACACTAATATATGCGTTCAGAACTGGCTCTGCAGTAAATCTCTGAGCCATAAAAATTTTTGCTTTTTTTTTCTGCCTGCGGTAATTATGAGTGAAACGTCACTTCATCATTGTGTATCAGCCACCTTGAGGAATAAAGGTGAATTGCACTCATCCAGTCATCAAAGATTTAGGGCCCTATTTTAATGATCTGAGCGCATGGTCTTAAGTGGCCATGCACATCATGTTCACTCTTGCTAGTTTAACGATGGAAAAAAACGGTTAGCGCTCCATGCGCGGTCTAAAAGGGTTGTACCTAGTCTCTTAATGAGTCATGGATGTGTTTTGGGCATAACATGCAATAAACCAATCAGAGATCTCTCACTCCCTTTAAAATAGTTTTCTAGCTGCACTGTGTTGTATAAAAAACAGCTTCAGAGGGTCATCAGTACTGCAGAGGAAATCATTGGGTGCCCTCTCCCAACCTTAGGAGGACCTACAGAGTTCCCGCTGCCTCAAGTCAAGAGAGCTTACACAGCATCATAAAGGACACATCTCATCCAGGTCACTCTCTTTTGGTGCCCCCTCAGCACTTAGTGCCCTAAGCGCAGCGCGTGATGCACGTGGTGGGAGCGGTAGTGCTGATCCCAGGTCATTAAAGACCCGAGGTATGCATTTAAGGGTTAAATAAAACGGGCAGGAGGAGATCACTGGAGAATAAACCAGGAACTTAGGAGATTGCATACCACACATAAACAAATTAGAACTGACAAGAAGTAACTGAAACACAGGGCTATAAATACACAGGGCAAACAAAGGAAACAAGACAAGACACAAGTGAAACTAATCAGTAACTAAGACAACTATAGAGAGTAATCGGGAACTAAACTGAAAGGGAATACAAGAAACCGAAGCAAAACTGAATATAACTCTTACAGCAACCCAGTTACATTTATTTAATTTAATTTTACAATACATTTTTATTTAATAAATCCGGATTTTACACTGTATTTAAACTGTATCATTCGGACCATTTCTACATGCTAATCTCATTTCAATTTCTCAGTTTTTACACAAATTGCCTAAATAATTGAATTAATATTTGTATTAAAATGATCAATAAATAGAAACGTTTCGGTTACGTATGGTAACCCTCGTTCCCTGAAGGAGGGAACGGAGACGTACGTCGGACGTACCGACGAATTGGGATCACTTCTGGGAGCCCCTATCAGCTTCGAGCTATCTAGAACCGGCCAATGAACAATTGGCGCTCTGCCCCGCGCCGCGGGTATAAACAGGAAGCGAGAGCGAATGCACGCTGTTTTTCACTGAGGAGCCAAACGTAGTGGCTCAACCTGCAGTGATGGTACAGCAACTGTGGCGACGGGACGTACGTCTCAGTTCCCTCCTTCAGGGAACGAGGGTTACCATACGTAACCGAGACGTTCCCATTCAGTCGGTCACGTTCGACGTACGTACCGACGAATTGGGATCCCCTATGGAAAACGCCATAGTTACTACCACTTCCAGCTCCCAGCAATGAGCCCCACAGACCCCGATCTGATGCGGGCGGGAAAGTTCACGCAGGGAGAGTCCAAGCTGCTGTTCCGCAAGACCCACTCAGCTGACTGTATTGGATAATGCTGGGAAAGCGTGCCTGTGAAGGCAGCTGCGGAAGCCACATCATGCCCAGAGGGAGTTACCATGTGGAGAATACACGTATGGGCTGGCCGTGGGCAGCACAACATACGGAAGTCCCAGGGGTGGCCCCGGCCAATTAGGAGGGAGACAACACGTACCTGGGACGGCAGAGGGAACTCTGCCGAGGGAAAGACACGGGCTCGCCGTAGGGAAGAATGGAAGAATCCGTACCGTGGAAGAATACACATTTGGGACCGCCGTGGGGGTCACTACATATGGAACCCAGCCTAACACAAGTTCCACCAATGCATATGAGTGTTAGACCTGGCGTCGAACGCTCCGCCACGTCCGACTGCCGCGGGTTGCGGAGGACTCAACAGGGTTCGCCATTCCGGGGAACTCGACTGGAGCAAAATAAGCGCACGCATCCGTCTACCATAGGGGAGGGAATGGCGCAGCAAGCCGACACTAGAACGGGCACTTCGGTGTTACTGACTATGGGAAGTGAGCACACAGGAAGAGACCGGCTCTACACGGAGGCTATAGAATCTAGCGAACGTGTTAGGTGTCGCCCAGCCCGCAGCTCTACAAATATCTGTCAGCGAGGCGCCACAAGCCAGCGCCCAGGAAGAGGCAACACCCCTAGTGGAGTGGGCTCTTAACCCGAGCGGGCAGGGCACGTCTTGGGACTGATAAGCCAAGACGATGGCATCCACTATCCAGTGGGCCATCCTCTGCTTGGAGACTTCTGCTGTCCTCCGTAACAGACGAAGAGCTGCTCTGAGGTCCTGAAGCTTTGCGTTCTGTCCACGTATGTCCGGAGAGCACGGACGGGACAGAGAAAAGCTAGGGCTGGGTCTTCCTCCTCCGAAGGCAGCGCTTGCAGGCTCACCACTTGGTCCCGGAAGGGAGTAGTGGGAACCTTGGGCACATATCCAGCCCGGGGTCTCATGATCACATGAGAGTTACCGGGCCCGAATTCCAGGCACAATTCGTCGACCGAAAATGCCTGCAGGTCCCCTACCCTCTTGATGGAGGCCAACGCAGTCAGGAGTATTGTCTTTAACGACAGAACTTTCAACTCAGCTGACTGCAGAGGCTCAAAAGGTTCTCTCTGTAGTGCAGTTAGCACCAGAGTTAAGTCCCAAGAGGGTATGGAGGGAGGACGAGGCGGATTTAATCTCCTCGCTCCCCTAAGGAACCTGACGATCAGATCGTGCTTACCTAGAGATTTTGCATCTACGAGCTCATGATTAGCGGCGATAGCGGCGACATAGACTTTGAGGGTGGAGGGAGACAGCCTTCGCTCCAACCCATCTTGTAGAAAGGTAAGCACAGATGCGATCGAACATCTTCGAGGGTCTTCTCGGCGAGAAGAGCACCAATCGGCGAACAGGTTCCACTTCAACGCATAGAGGCGCCTCGTAGAGGGGGCTCTAGCGGAAGTGATGGTGTCAACTACCGCTTGCGGTAGGTCACCTAGAACCTCCGCGTCCCGTCCAGGGACCAAACATGGAGTTTCCAGAGGTCCGGACGCGGGTGCCATAGGGTGCCCCGTCTCTGAGTCAGGAGGTCCTGCCTCAGAGGAATGGGCCAGGGAGGTGCTGTCGCAAGGAGCACTAGTTCCGGGAACCAAGTCCGGTTGGGCCAATACGGAGCGACCAACAGGACCTGCTCCTTGTCCTCCCTGACTTTGCACAGTGTCTGCGCAAGAAGGCTCACTGGGGGAAACGCATACTTGCGTTCTTCCCGGGGCCAGCTGTGGGCCAGGGCATCCGACCCGGGGGACCCCTCGGTCAAGGAATAAAACCACTGACAGTGGGTCGTCTCTGGGGAGGCAAACAGGTCTACCTGTGCGGCCCCGAAACGACTCCAGATTAGCTGGACCGCCTGGGGATGGAGTCGCCATTCTCCCGGAAGCACCTGCTGACGTGACAGCTCGTCGGCCGCACGATTGAGCAGGCCCGGAATGTGAATGGCACGAAGCGACCTCAGATGCTTCTGACTCCATAAGAGGAGATGGCGGGTGAGTTGCGACATGCGACGGGAGTGTAGACCACCCTGTTTGTTGATGTACGCTACGGCCGCAGTGTTGTCCGTCCGGACCAGAACGTGCTTGCCTCTGAGCGGCACTTTGAAGCGGCTGAGTGCAAGACGAACTGCTAACAACTCGAGGCAATTGATATGACATTGCAGTTGAGGCCCCGTCCACAGACCCGAAACTGCAAGCCCGTTGTACGTGGCACCCCAACCCGTTGATGAGGCATCCGTGGAGACAACGGAGTGCCTGGACACTTGTTCTAGGGGGACTCCCGCCCGGAGAAACAGAGGGTCCGACCACGGGCCGAAGGTTTGGCGGCACCTCGGAGTCACTTGGACGCGGAGGGAACCGCTGTGCCACGCCCATCTCGGGACTCGATCGTGTAGCCAGCGTTGAAGCGGTCTCATATGAAGCAATCCGAGCGGCGTTACTGCGGCTGCGGATGCCATATGCCCCAGGAGCCTCTGAAAATGTTTCAGTGGTACCGCTGTCCTGCCTTTGAACGAATTCAAGCAGTTCAACACTGACTGGACGCGCTCCTCTGTGAGGCGCGCTGTCATGGCGACCGAGTCTATCTCCATACCGAGAAAAGAGATCCTCTGTGTGGGACAGAGTTGGCTCTTCTCCCAGTTGACCCGAAGTCCCAACTGGCTGAGGTGACTGAGCACCTTGTCCCTGTGTTCGCACAACTGCTCTCGCGACTGGGCAAGAATCAGCCAGTCGTCGAGGTAGTTGAGGATGCGAACACCATGCTCTCTCATGGGAGCAATGGCCGCCTCCGCAACCTTCGTAAAGACGCGGGGCGACAGGGACAGCCCGAAGGGTAAGACGCGGTACTGATATGCCCGTCCCTCGAACGCGAAGCGCAGAAAGGGCCGGTGTCGAGGGAGAATCGAGACATGAAAGTACGCGTCCTTCAGGTCGATCGCTGCAAACCAATCTCGGGGACGGATGCACCTGAAGATGCACTTCTGCGTTAACATCGTGAACGGCAGCCTGTGAAGGGACCGGTTCAGGAATCGCAGGTCCAAGATCGGTCGTAACCCGCCGCCTTTCTTGGGTACAAAGAAGTACGGGCTGTAGAACCCGGACCTCATATCGGCTTGAGGGACCGGCTCTATCGCATCCTTCGCCAGTAGGACAGCGATCTCCGCCCTGAGCACGGGGGCGTTCGCCTCCACTACAGTCGTGAAGTGAACGGCTCTGAACTTGGGGGGACGCCGGGCGAACTGAATCGCATAGCCGAGTCTGATGGTACGGAGGAGCCACCGAGACGGGCTGGGAAGCGCTAGCCAGGCTCCCAGACTCCGAGCAAGGGGGATCATCGGCACCACAGACGTACCCGCAGCGGGGCAGCGAGGCGGAACGCAGGGATCCGGCTCGGACGGCATGGGAGCGGCCCGAAGCGAGATCTGAGTGTGCTGTGCAACACTTACCTGCATCCGCGGAGGGGACATGCGAGTGTGGGGAGGCCGCTTGTGTGCGTCCCGACAGCCGGCATCCCCTGTCGGCGAAGGGAGAGGTACTTGAGGGTGACTTTCGGTGGGCGAGGTCCGTCGCCGTCCGGAGCTCCCGGAGGAGCTCTGGGTCAGGCCTACCCTCGTGCATGTCAAGGAGTGCTTGGGCCTGGTGGACCTGAAGCAACGCCATGCCATGCAAGGCGGACGCAGCCTGTCCGCAGGCCTTGTAAGCCTTCCCGGTCAGACCGGAAGAGAACTTACAGGCCCGGGACGGGAGACGTGGGTCACCGCGCCAGTTAGAGGCGGTCGCCAGACACAGTTGCATCGCGATGGCGCGCTCCACTGGCGGGATCTCCACGTAACCCTTGGCTGGCCCGCCGTCGAGGGTAGTGAGGGGGGAGGAGTCACTCTGCCGGTTTCTGGCAGAAAAAGGTGCCGTCCACGACCTCATGAGCTCCTCATGCACCTCCGGGAAGAAAGGTGTCGGGGTGGGTCGCGCTGGTTCTCAGGACCAATCGTCCAACCTAGAGGAACCAATCGTCCAACCTAGAGGGTTCGGGACACGGTGGAGGGTTCCACTCGAGCCCAAACCTTTCGGCGGCCCGGGCAAGCATAGCAGCCATCTCAGGGTCCGGGGCAGCCGTTGCCACTCTCCCAGAGGGAGGCAGTACAACTGACCCTTCATCCCCCGAGGACTGAAACTCCCCCTCCGATGCAGCGATCGACATCTGTTCGTCCGCTGGAGCTCCAAAAGTCACCACTGGTCTCCCGTGGGAGGGTCCAGCGGGTTCTCTTGGAGGCTCTACCGGCTGCGGAGCTGAGGGATTAGGGGCCTGCGGAGGATCGCTCGGCGGGTTTGCCCTAAACGTAATCCTCAGATCACCCTGGCCATCCAAAGAAGCAGGTCCACCCGGGTTAGGGGTAGACCTAGTTCGTGGGATGGGTAAGGGGACTCCCCCAGCCCGGAGGTAGGAGAGTCTCGATCTTAGCTCCGAGATAGTCATGTTCCCGCAGTGGGAACATGAACTATCCACAAACGCGCCTCAGCGTGCTGTGTGCCCAAACACGTGAGACAGCGATTGTGACCGTCAGCAGGGGACAGGGAACGACCGCATCCAGAAAAGCACGGGTGGTAAGACATCTTGAAAAAGACGGCACATCACCCGTGAAGCTCTTTTTGTGAGGAAACGCTCTGTGCTGAAGCACTCAGGGGGAAACGCGACAGCGCACGGGATTGTGTGCAGCCCGTGCCTGTACTCAGCAGGAAAACACGCCCAACCAGACCAACAGATTTGCTGTTGCTGTAATAACAGCAGTTTTTCTCTGCTTGCAGAGGCAGCCGATGAGTCAGCGCGGATCCCGCTGAAGTGTGCCGTCTCTCCAACACGCGTCTCCTGGAACTTCTCCGGTTCTTTCTTTCTCTTGCTGATAGCAGCGATATACTCATTGAATGAATGAGAGTCCTCTTCATCTGCCGTTTGGCTCCGAAGTGAATGACAGCGTGCATTCGCTCTCGCTTCCTGTTTATACCCGCGGCGCGGGGCGGAGCGCGAGATGCAAATCTCGCACGCCAATTGTTCATTGGCCGGTTCTAGATAGCTCGAAGCTGATAGGGGCTCCCAGAAGTGATCCCAATTCATCGGTACGTCCGACGTACGTCGAACGTGACCGACTGAATGGGAACTAACATTTGGTCAAAAAACTAACTAGCCTATGTGACTTCTTTATTTCAGCTAAATTTGCAACCCTTACTTGTTTCTATTTTATAGTAGTGTAAAACATTACATATAAAGAAAGTTAAACATCCTTTACTGACAATATGTTGTCAAAAAATAAAAAGTAAAATAAAAACTGTTAAATTTAATTTGTACATTAATAGAAAGTATCAATTTCAATGCCTATGCTCATTGATAGTCCATTTCACCTTGCAACTGGAATAAACTCAAAACTGAATTCATGTTTAAAATCTCTTCAGAAGGATGACACTTTGAAGTACATGAAAAGCTTTCCTAGTTCCTGTCCAATCTATCATTGTCATATACAAACTTCTGCTTCCCTCCCCTAAAGCATAAGCCAAAGTAAATAGTGATTTACAACCGTGATTCATCGGAGTAGCCTCATTAATTAACAAACAAGGATAAGTCTGGTCAAGGGCATGATCAACAGCATATACATCTGGCATTATATTAATACTTGCAAGAGTAATGTGACAAAGATGAATATTTTGGCAGTGATTTTAATATCCATAACAAACTAGGAGTTAAAGAGGAGGTTGTTCTGTATCTTTAGAAATATTATATAGCTTGTACATTTAAAAAATATAGCTGTAAAATATGAAATATACAATGGGCATGAAGAAGCAGTATACAGCCACATAAATGCATTAACTTTCCACATTCTTCAGCTCAATCAGAAACATGTTATTTGATGGTGGCATATACACTCACCTAAAAGAGTATTAGGAACACCTGTTCAATTTCTCATTAATGCAATTATCAAATCAACCAATCACATGGCAGTTGCTTCAATGCATTTAGGGGTGTGGTCCTGGTCAAGACAATCTCCTGAACTCCAAACTGAATGTCAGAATGGGAAAGAAAGGTGATTTAAGCAATTTTGAACGTGGCATGGTTGTTGGTGCCAGACGGGCCGGTCTGAGTATTTCACAATCTGCTCAGTTACTGGGATTTTCACGCACAACCATTTCTAGGGTTTACAAAGAATGGTGTGAAAAGAGAAAAACATCCAGTATGCGGCAGTCCTGTGGGTGAAAATGCCTTGTTGATGCTAGAGGTCAGAGGAGAATGGGCCGACTGATTCAAGCTGATAGAAGAGCAACTTTGACTGAAATAACCACTCGTTACAGCCGAGGTATGCAGCAAAGCATTTGTGAAGCCACAACACGCACAACCTTGAGGCGGATGGGCTACAACAGCAGAAGACCCCACCGGGTACCACTCATCTCCACTACAAATAGGAAAAAGAGGCTACAATTTGCACAAGCTCACCAAAATTGGACAGTTGAAGACTGGAAAAATTTTGCCTGGTCTGATGAGTCTCGATTTCTGTTGAGACATTCAGATGGTAGAGTCAGAATTTGGCGTAAACAGATTGAGAACATCATGCCTAGTTACCACTGTGCAGGCTGGTGGTGGTGGTGTAATGGTGTGGGGGATGTTTTCTTGGCACACTTTAGTGCCAATTGGGCATCGTTTAAATGCCACGGCCTACCTAAGCATTGTTTCTGACCATGTCCATCCCTTTATGACCACCATGTACCCATCCTCTGATGGCTACTTCCAGCTGGATAATGCACCATGTCACAAAGCTCGAATCATTTCAAATTGGTTTCTCTAACATGACAATGAGTTCACTGTACTAAAATGGCCCCCACAGTCACCAGATCTCAACCCAATAGAGCATCTTTGGGATGTGGTGGAACGGGAGCTTCATGCCCTGTGTGTGCACCCCACAAATCTCCATCAACTGCAAGATGCTATCCTATCAATATGGGCCAAAATTTCTAAAGAATGCTTTCAGCACCTTGTTGAATAAATGCCATGTAGAATTAAGGCAGTTCTTAAGGCAAAAGGGGGTCAAACACAGTATTAGTATGGTGTTCCTAATAATCCTTTAGGTGAGTGTAGGTCCACTGTCATTTTATTATAGTTATTTTACGGTGTTGCAGGGAAGAGGAGAGACAAGGAAATAATAGCTAGCAGCCTTTATTCCACAACCAACCAAACAAAGATAATCCAAGCTGAAAGGCAGAATGTGATAAATCCAAACAGGAAGACAATAAAAATCCAACAGGGAAACATGAAAATGTAACAGCTTTCCTACGATAAGTAAAGACAATGACTGACAAACAAAGACTGAAACACAAGGATATATACACAGGCAAAATAGAGGCTAACAAGGAAAATGTGAGGCTGATACAAGGTTACTATGGTGACTAACAAGGGTAACTAACTAGGCTTGCTATGATAGTCGGTGTTGCCGGTGTTACCTGTTTTCAGGCGCAACACCGCTTACATCATTACAAATGTAATATTCTATTTCAGCGAGTTTGTCATTGTTGTTGTGTTTTTCATTAAGAATAATAGGCTAATGAAGCAACCCCCCCGAATTGGCGCTAATTCTAAACCAAAAGTAAAATGCGCACGGCCACACTGTCATTCATGGTGCGTGTCCACTTGCGCGTTTTCAGTTCATTACTATGGAAGTTTCTTTAGGAATTCATTGAAAACACTCGCTTTGCTGTGTTCTATTATGAATGCCAGAGCGGCCGTGCGCATTTTACTTTCGGTTTAGAATTGTCGATTAAACAGTGGAAAAAAAATTCTCACCGTCACACCCCTAAGGGTAACCAAGGCAAACCACAGGAAATGGGAAACACTGGAACAAGGGGATCAGATTATCAACCTTATGTCACCATATGACTATAATCAGCTGAGAGCACATCTAGTTCCTTTTTGCTAAATGCCCATTTTAACAGACAAGTGTCCCAAACGTTTGTGGCTGTAGTAGTCTTTAATAAATCCAAAATAAACACTCAGGAGAAGAACTTAAACTTAAACAGAGCATATACGTTACAACAAAAAAGATTGCAGCAATTAAAATATCTTGTACAAATAGCTAATTTTAACATTTAGAACATTTTATTGCACAAACAAGTGGCTTCAGCTGTTTAGAGGTTCAATATCATGTGTTTTGACTTCATATTTGCACATATTCTGCACCGTTATTTGAATGTTTCAGAGTGAGACAAGTTAATGCCACAAAATTTCACAAAATTCCTCTAATCACTTATTTAACCTGGCATGAAAAGGAGGTTGCAATAGTCTTTTCATCCCTATTGTGACATATATCTGAGTGAAACGGTTTCTCGAACAAGAAATAAAATGGGAATTGACTGGATTGTTGGACCGTTGTGGTTTGCTATTGCTGTTATCTTATGTGATTGACGGGTTGTCCCGTCCTCATACCAGTAAACACGTCATCAGAGAAGAGAAGAAATGACACTGCAAGTCATTATTTTGATTAAAGATTATAAGGGCACATGAATTTAAAGTGCCCCTATTATGATTATGTTATCATGCAGTGTATAATATAGCTGTTTGTGAATGTAAACGTCTACAAAGTTGTAAAGTTGAAAGTGCACGATAAATAAAGCTATAGGGTACGTCTAAATCAGCTCCCTAGTTCAGTAGTGAAAGAATGTAAAGAACAAGGCCAGATTTTCTGGGTGAGGAACAAAGACTGTCTGAAAAACTAAAAGAGATTAACATCTGAATCCACTCATCCAATTATCACTCTCATCTGAGACAACATCCCACTGAGTGAATCGACTGAGAATGGCTCTAATTTACATGTACCTGAAACTTCCCCCAAATTCCTGGTCCCCTCTCCTGGGAGATCACTGAAATATACTCAAAATCTATTAGATTTAATGTCAATTCTCACTATACAGTATTATATGTGTTTGGTATCGTTTGAAATGTCTCAGTGCGAATGGTACAAAAATCTCATAATCACAGAAGTATACAAGAAGTTAATAAGAGTTTTTAGAGCTTAGAGGTATTTTACTTATGATGGTGGGTGTGGCTGTTGGAGCCATTTGGTTTCCTTTGAATCTAGCCAAATGGGAATTCGATTCAATTTAAATTCCCTTTGTTTTCATGTGTTTCTATTTGAAAGAAATCTCTGTCTTGGTCTGAGCAATATAAGGAAGTGGAGCAGAAAGATCGGGGCGCATACTGTAATGGAGTTGGCCCGTAACGTGGAGTGTCTTGACTCTCTGTGTTGCATAATATTCAGTCAAGTATCGATATCTTATTCTTTGCTACAGAGTATTTGATGTTATGTACGAATTATCTTTGAATTGATTATGTAATTGGCATTATACATTTACCTGACTGTTAATAAAATTGTTACATTTTGATCCTTCCTGAATTACTCTGTAATTATTAACTATCTCCAGAACAGAACGATATAATTGCAACAAAAGGTTAAAATGAAATGATTAAATGTATGATTAACTATTAGATATAAATGATCAAACAACCAATTGGCATTCTATCCTAAATTCGACAATATGATAAATGGAGTCAGATTAAAGATTTATTAGTTTTAAATCCATTCTACCCAGCTGAAAACAGAACGTGCAGCGACCTTCACCGTGGTTCGTTACCGATCATTGGAGCGAATTCAGCGGCCTTACAGTAGCCAGGGCAGTAGATCAGGGAATCAGTCAATGGGTTGACTCCCTGATCAGTGCCCTGACTACTGAACTAGGGAGCTTATTGAGATGCACCCATTGTCTCCCAAAAGATAGAATCGACTCAGAATCACATACGAGTCGTCTAAACTGAGTTACGGTTCTACGTCACCAGAAAATACATTTGCATAATACCCTATGTTGTACCTATGTTGTCCACATGTGGACAACTTGATCCGCCTTCTAACGTAATTTTACTGACGACTGCTTCTCAAATCTTGGAGTTCAACGCAGGATTGGCAAAACGCTTGCTCTTGAAAGATGGGTCAGTACCCAGTTTACTTGGACCAGCTTGCTCCTCAGAATCGTATCCTGTAAGTATGAATAATTATTGATGTATATATATGTTCAAAATACATAGTTTTGTGTTTTATATTGTGTAGGTCTCCGGCTAACTCACGTTATTACTGTCTTACTGAAATACTTCTGCTGATCAGCTGTGGGCCACTATTACCTAAAACTGTCCATTAATGCAGATTGTCGGTTGTTCTTACTACTTTGAGTAAAGATAAAGGATGGAGCAAGATTTGTTTTACAATTATTTTAATTACATCAGTCATTCACACTAGTGCTCGGCTAACGTATGCACCGTTATTGATACAGTTCCCGCATGTGCATTGCAATAAATTAGAAATATGCACATTGGTTTGTTGATGGACATACACTTGTTAATGCTGATGGTGAGGAATGAGCAGCGTATCACTGAGAAACGTCCTGCTCAAGTCGTCCTTGCAATGGAGGCTCGGGTTGAATAACTAGTTCTTTCAATGTTTCATCATCGGACGCGCGCTAAGATTAATATGGTAAAATAGACGTCATCGTTACTGTCTTTATAGTGTGTACAATCGCTGAGCTTTAGGAAGCCTCTGGACGGAACTGAAGTTCAGTTATAGGTGTTTAGCTTCCGAAACATGCGCTGTAAGTGGTAGACCAATCACAACAGACTGGGCCATCTGGCCAATCAGAGTAGAGCAGGCTCGCGGAAAGGAGGGATATAGAGAGACTGATTCACCTGTTCGTTTGAGAATCACTGAAAATGCGTGCAATGTGCAATGTATATATATAAATTAGTGCCTTTAGCCTTTAAAATAGCATAATAGGGGCACTTTAAATAAAAATAAAATAATAATGATGAGCACGGATAAAAAAGGTTTGATGACTACTGCAATATTCCATTAATTGAAGTTCAGTTATGGTAATTATTATGGTAATTACATTTATTGTCAATTTTGATTTCATATCTACTTTAAGACCTGTTGAGGTTTGTGCTGATGTTTGATGTGTTGCTGGAGTTTGGAAATTAGCATATGTATAACATAATTGTTTTCACAATGTCTTTGACATTGACCAATAGCCACTTTTGTAGTGCATAATTGTTAGTGAGCCTGCAACCCAATGACTGCCCAATAACAGTTCAGACATTTGTCATGCTCTGGCTTCATCTGTCAGAAGATACATGTCAAGGATTTGTCAAAATGTCAATCATTGTTATCATAAAATTACTACACATCGCTTCATTTGTCCAATTTGTTTATTAATTATCTCCAGCATTACCACAATGGCCTTTGATTGTTTTAATTGCAATCTAGTTACGCAATGTTCCATCCTGCCTGTTACGTGGATCAAATCTCCAGTCTGACATAGAAGTGATCTGGAACTGCCCAGTTACCCTTGAGTTTGATAATGACAGAATAGCATCACTAAAGAATATTGATCAGTAAACTCTGATTTTCCTCATAGTACTTGAAAAGTGCTTGTGTCTACATTTATTTTTGAACCCTCTATTGGAAGACAAATCTGGCCTTTTCCGCAATATTCTTTTTCTTGTGTTGATTTATTTCCTTTTGAAACATGACGTTTGGGCCTGACATCTCTGAAAGGCCCTGCCCTGTAAACTTTTACAATGGTCTTTAGCATCTGTAGTTCAATGGAGCAATATTCACAGCGCTTGACTTTTTCCACATTTTATTATATTAGCCTTATTCCAAAATGGATTACATTCATTATTTTCCTCATATTTCTACAAACAATACCCCATAATGACAACGGGAAAGAAGTTTGTTTGAAATCTTTGCAAATTTTTTAAAATAATTATTATAATAATCGCATGTACATAAGTATTCACAGCCTTTGCCAGTAACTACTATTTTTCCATATACCGGAAGATTAAGAACTACACAGGCTCATAATTAATGTGAATAATACATGATATATTATTAAATCTAAAGGGAACATCATGGTAACCCACTTTTGCATTGTAATTCCTTCTGACAGACTTTAATCATTACAAATGGGTTACCATGATCTCCACTTTCGAATATTGTTCCAAATAATTAGTAATTCCTTTAGAAGGATGTAGTCATATCCCTTCCAAACCCAATGACTTCAGTGACTAATAATGAGTAGTCATGCTTTTCACTTTAGAATACTGATCAAAATAATTAATTCAGTATATGATAATTCTTAAGTCATTACTGGGTTACCATGACTTTCACTTTAGAATTAATTATACATTATGCAGTATTCACATTAATTATGAACCCGTATATAGTAGTTCTTAGTAGTCCTCCGGGAGTTATTAAAAAATAGTAGTTATTGATTAGCTAATGGTGAACTACCTCATTCAACTGAGCATTATTATTTACAAATTTGTTAACCAGAGTTTCTTGTTAGTTAATAATTCATTAATGATGGAACATTATTCTAAAATGTTACCCTTATTTTGTATGACAGTGCTAATAAAATACTTTATTGTATGCTTCTCAATGCAGGTAACAATCAATCAATGATGACTAAATTGCCTAATTCAGATTAAAACAAGCCTCCAACAGAAAGGTTCAAATGATCAACATGTGTTCAGACGTGCACTGGGTCATTAGATGCTTAAGGAACAGATCTTCTGCATCTACTTAATCACCTCTCCATTAAAAAAAAAAAAAAAAAACACTCCTCTTTTTCATACATGAATCCAGTACTTTATTATAGACTCACGTGAATAATAACCCATGATTTATATATTTATTACTTTAAACAAGTAATTATCTTCCACTTCGATTGCCTCTGCTTCGTGAACAGTAAATTACACCGCAATTATAGGTTGCATAAGTAGCCCTGGTTGCCTTTTTAACAGAATGTGATTTTGTTGAAGTGAGAGTCACCCACTGTCTCTGATCCACATCTGCCCATGTCCGCCTATCCTCTGATATTGCCCAAAAAAGTGTGCTTTATATTGAATGTGCACTTGTAGTGTAAAAAATTACTTACAGATAATATAGTATTGACGAAATTAAAGGCCACTTAAGTGTAGTTAAAGATAGTAAGATAAAGTTCAGCTTACTGCATTTAATATAAATTAGCCTGACGTCGTCATACTCAATTCTAGCCAGAATATGAGTCTGATACTGCTCCGTTGGGCTGTGATTATGGGGTGTGTTTCAACATGAACCAGGAAAGACCTCAATTGGATAGCCCTACAACCAATCAGAGCAAAGGAGCGACGCATAACGTTAGTTGTCAAATGTCAACAGAACTCAACTGCACTGTGTTGCCAAGTCCGCGGGTTGTTTTCCATGTCCGTGGGTTGAAGCAACCCCAATTATGTGATATACAGACACAGGAATGCAAATTTTAGCAGGCAGCCCTGCCAAAATAACACACATTTTACCCCCTAAATGCCATTTTTTTCCGGAGAACCCCCCCCCCGGAAAGCTATTGGGCTTGTTTTTTGACTAGTTTTGAGTAGCAATTGGGCGGGTTTTGTTGTAAACACCTGGCAACCCTGTCTGCCCGCACGCTGGAATAAGTTACGATATAAGAAAAAGATAAGTGTAAGCGATCTTTGCCGGTGTTGTAAAAAAAGATTTAAAGGATACACAGAGTACTTACCAACACGATCATCATTTCTGAGAGAAATAGTAAAGGTGAATGCATATACGAACAAGTTCTCCATTTAGGATTAGAACAAATTCAACCCAAGCGCCTTTGATGACGTGGATGATTACGTTACTGTTTATCATCTGTCCATCATCGTCTAAAGCCCGCCCAGACAATTTCATTGGTCCGAACAGTTTCTGTTCGGGCATAATTACTCCTCTACGGATCAAGTCCAGACTGAACTGCCTAAGCTCAAATGTTGTGGGCGGGGCAAAGTTCGGCTGGCATCCAGGCTAAATATAAATCCAAACTATATTACATTTTCATTTAATTGCTTTTTAAATGTAATTAGCTGTCCGAAAACAGATTTTTTTAAAGGTTTAAGGTGGCGTGGCAAAAAAAGTTAGAGAACCAGTGGCCTACGGTGATTACAGCCCTGCTACTTTGAAAAATAATCCTGGACTTAAAGGTGCAGTGTGCATCTAGTGGTGAGTTAGTGAATTGCAACCGCCCACCGCTCACTCCTCCCTTTCGAAGCAAATAGAGAAGCTACGGTGGCCAACACAGTGTCTTATTTTTTGCTGGGACAAAATGCTAAAAGGTTAACATGAAAAACAACCACTCAAAGTGGTTATTTCACATGGTAAAAATGTATACAGTGGGGAGAACAAGTATTTGATTCACTGCAGATTTTGCAGGTTTTCCTACTTTCAAAGCATGTAGAGGTCTGTAATTTCTATCATAGGTACACTTCAACTGTGAGAGACGGAATCTAAAAAAATCCTGAAAATTTAATTGTATGATATATGAAATAATTAATTTGCATTTTATTGCATGACATAAGTATTTGATCACCTACCAACCAGTAAGAATTCTGGCTCCCACAGACCTGTTCGTTTTTCTTTAAGAAGCCCTCCTGTTCTCCACTCATTACCTGTATTAACTGCACCTGTTTGAACTTGTAACCTGTATAAAAGACACCTGTCCACACACTCAATCAAACAGACTCCAACCTCTCCACAATGGCCAAGACCAGAGAGCTGTGTAAGGACATCAGGGATAAAATTGTACACCTGCACAAGGCTGGGATGGGCTACAGGACAATAGGCAAGCAGCTTGGTGAGAAGGCAACAACTGTTGGCGCATTTATTAGAAAATGGAAGAAGTTCAAGAAGATGGTCAATCTTGACTCGGTCTGGGGCACCATGCAAGATCTCACCTCGTGGGGCATCAATGATCATGAGGAAGGTGAGGGATCAGCCCAGAACTACTCAGCAGGATCTGGCCAATAACGTGAAGAGAGCTGGGACCACAGTCTCAAAGAAAACCATTAATAACACACTACGCCGTCATGGATTAAAATCCTGCAGCGCACGCAAGGTCCCCCCGCTCAAGCCAGCGCATGTCCAGGCCCGTCTGAAGTTTGCCCATGACCATCTGGATGATCCAGAGGAGGAATGGGAGACGGTCATGTGGTCTGATGAGACAAAAATATAGCTTTTTGGTCTAAACTCCACTCGCCGTGTTTGGAGGAAGAAGAAGGATGAGTACAACCCCAAGAACACCATCCCAACCGTGAAGCATGGAGGTGGAAACATCATTCTTTGGGGATGCTATTCTGCAAAGGGGACAGGACGACTGCATCGTATTGAGGGGAGGATGGATGGGGCCATGTATCGCGAGATCTTGACCCGAAACACACAGCCAGGGCAACTAAGGAGTGGCTCCGTAAGAAGCATCTCAAGGTCCTGGAGTGGCCTAGCCAGTCTTCAGACCTGAACTCAATAGAAAATCTTTGGAGGGAGCTGAAAGTCCGTATTGCCCAGCAACAGCCCCAGCACCTGAAGGATCTGGAGAAGGTCTGTATGGAGGAGTGGGCCAAAATCCCTGCTGCAGTGTGTGCAAACCTGGTCAAGAACTACAGGAAACGTATGATCTCTGTAATTGCAAACAAAGGTTTATGTACCAAATATTAAGTTCTGCTTTTCTGATGTATCAAATACTTATGTCATGCACTAAAATGCAAATGAATTACTTAAAAATCATGCAATGTGATTTTCTGGATTTTTATTTTAGATTCCGTCACTCACAGTTGAAGAGTATCTATGATAAAAAATTACAGACCTACATGCTTTGTAAGTAGGAAAACCTGCAAAATTGGCAGTGTATCAAATACTTGTTCTCCCCACTGTACATATGCTTATATATAACATTAAAAAAATCAAGGTTGAAACTCTGAGGGCTGCTATTGTCCATTTCTTAGTATAGGACAGTAATCAGGCACTTGAATGCAAAGAATGAACTGAATTATGAGTTGCGTTCCACTGTCAACCTTGTGTGGGAATAGAAAGTGTTAACAATTTCTGTGAATGTTTATTAATATAAGGCCTTGAAAGAAGGCTTTAATTTACCAATAAGGATTGTGACCTGAAGTTTTTTAGTGCTTTTCAAATCTCAAGGAGACATTCCCACAAAACTGAAGACTAAATGGACGTTAACAAGCACAAAATTCATTTCATAACTTAGTACACATCCATGGCTATCATAAATAATTAAGTTGAACATTTTATTCAAACAAAACAAGTAAATGACATTTGAGGAGTCATCCTTTACTGACTCTCATGTTTTTGCAAATCACGGTGACTTTCTTTTTCTATGGAACTTAAAAGGAGAAATTTGGAATACAATGAGCACTTCTGCATTCAGTCGATGCTTTAACCCAAAGTGACTTACATTGTAAATTGCACAGTTCATCAGTTCATTAATTCCCCTGAAATCGAACTCATGACTTTGCCATTGCTACCACTTATAGAAAGCTTTACTGTGCAAGCGGTCAAGCTCCGAAAAGAGCAAAAGAAGCTCCATCAAACAGTGTCTACAATTCCTGCACCATATGTTAGCTTTGTATGAGGAACCGACTGAAAATTATGAAATCTAATTCACAAAAATGTTATTTGAGCATACTCATAGTTTCATATTAATTAATAGTAAATTCACTTCTGTTTAAAAGTTTGGGGTCAGTAATATATATATATTTTTAAAGAAATTCATACTTTTATTCAGCAAGCACACATTGAATTGATCAAAAGTGATAGTAAAGACATTTAAAATGTTTCCAAAAATAAATGCTGTTCTTTTGAACTTTCTATTCATATAAAGAATCCTGGATCCTACAATGTGTTCTTTCACTGTTCATCCTTAACCTTTTTATTTACTAATAATTCATTTGGATTTCATGCGCATTCTCAAAGAAAGGCAGTTCTTGGAGTTTGCGTGTAACTGCAATTCACACCTAATTTGCACTGACAGGTTTCAGGTTTCATCCCAATTATCACATAGCATGTCCAGAGGTCCCCCAAACAATAAAAGAAATCAATGGTTTTCTTCATAATTCAAAGGAGGAGGTTAGATCTTGACATTCAGTCCAATTATTGTCATAGTAGCACAAAGAACTGTAAACAACCTATCAGATGATATCCTGTCGAATGTACTTTTTCTCGTTGACATACCTATTGTGACATACTGATATCTATTCAAGCTACTGCGAACATTAGAAGACACTCATTTTCACCTGTAACCGCTAGAAAGGTGCCCGGTCGTGACTCCACAGTGGGACAAAAGCATGAGGAGAATGAACATGTCACTGATGTTTTTTCACAGTGAGGATAATTGGTGCTGGTTGACGTCCACCCTTCACTGATGGCCACCCCCTGTGACGCAAGTGAAAGGTACGAACCAGCCCACTGCAGCGAGAACATGTGAGAGAGATACGTAAAGTGCCCTCCTACACGGCCCCCACTGAGTCAACAACACACACACTTACACAAACCTCAGCGTGTCTGGGGCTGATTGATGGTGTTCTCGTGTAGGACAGTAGAATAATGTCCCATTGCATTAGTAGAAAGAGATTGCATTTAGTCACGCGTCCCTTCAGTCAGGGAAGGGGACAATGACATCATATTAAATACTCCATGGCGGGCCTTATCAATCACACTTTTCAAATTAAAGATGTCGAATTTAATTTGATTCATGGAAGCAAATAAGAAGCACAGCCAGGCAGGGACGGTCTACTTCTGCGAAGGTTACTGCTGGAGTCTGAAATTACATCAAAACTGCATGGGAGCGCTCCTAGAGCTTATGATGAAACATGCCAAATAAAAAAACTAGATCCACAGTGGATGAAGAAGAATAAGATGAAGAAGAAACGTGTCCACCAAATCAAAGTCATGCGGTCAAACCCACATGCAGAAAACTGCAGTAAAAAAAATTAAGAGGAAATTACATCATAGAGAGGACCACAGCAGACCCTCATGATGGTGTCAATAAGTGTCTTAAATTATCTGATGATTTCAGTTTGTTATGATAAGGGAAGATTCCCTTGTGAAAAAGAAGTGTGTTTAATTGTAATGTGTCTCCCTTCAAATCTTAAAAGTAAACTTTTACTTGCAGATAATATAATATTAATGAAATAAATGGCCACTTAAAGGGTTTGATGTTTCTTTTAAAAAGTGCACTTTGTGATCATGTAAAATAAAAATTTCATTCAAAGTACATTTTAAATATATTTTTTTTAATAATCTGTTTGAAGTATTGACTAACATAATAAAGCACTTGTTAGGGGCCAAGCACCGAAGGTGCGAAGGCACCTATTGAAACCGTTCCCGTTCCTATTATTAGGGGCCAAGCACCGAAGGTGCGAAGGCACCTATTGAAACCGTTCCCGTTCTTATTATTAGGGCCCAAGCCCAAAGGGCGCAGAGCCCTATTGTTCCCCTAAGGATTATTCTTTGTTTTTTTTTTTATTTTTTTTTTCGACTTCTCGGGTACTTTTGGGGCACTTAACATGCTCGAAAACTCTTGAAACTTCGCACGGGCGTCGGAATGCGCGGCCATCAGAGCCGGGCTGAAGCTGGTACCCGGGCGTGGCAGGGGGGCTCGACAGCGCCCCCTAAAGTGGGGTCTGAAAACTTGGTCCATATATCAAACACACTTGCACGTACATGTATGAAACTCGGTACACATATAGACCTCATCGGGCCAAACAACTTTCGTGCTCTAAGTTATGCGTCAGCCCTACAGGAAGTGAGCTATTATGGCTTGTTCGGAAAACGCATGCTCTGGAATTTAATATACTCCTCCGAGGCCATTGTTTCGATCATTGCCAAACTCGGTCAGCATCAAGTGAACATATCCAGGATGCTAAATTGCGAGCGGATTTTTGATATCTCAAATGGTTTGGCCGTGGCGAAGCAACGAATTTATGGCGAGAAAAGGGAAACAGGAAGTGTATTTTAACTTTTGCAAACATGGACTGATTTGGATGAAACTTCAGCTGTGTGTTCGTTGTAAGAGGCCGATCACATGGATATGACTTTTGTGAGTCAAAGTTATAGCGCCACCAACTGGCAGCAGGAAGTGTGTCACTTTCAAAAATGCTTTGAATCACCATTTTATTTTGACCCGATTTATTTCAAACTTCATCAGTATAATGTGAAAACATGACAGATAGAGACGTATGAAATGGATTCCTGAAATTTCAAATACTGTTGCCATGGCAACGTGTCAAAGTTGAATAATCTTTTGGCTGTTTTGAGGCTCTTAGCATGCTTGAAATTGCTTGAAACTGCTTGAAACTCAACACACACATCAGAGATGTCAGTCAGTACACATGGGCAAAGCATCAGAAATGGGCGGGGATGAGGGCCTCTCTAGCGCCACCTTTTGACAAAAGTGGGGGGGTTAGTTTTATCTTCAGTCACCAAACTCGGTACATATATTGTTCTCTTCGAGCCGGACAACTTTCTAATTTACAGTCATTAGCTCCGACCAACAGGAAGTCAGATATTTTGGTTTTAAGGTGAATTTTTGGTTAAATCGGGGTCTGAGTTTTTACGTTCTCCTCGTAGGCGATTTATTCAATCTCCACCAAACTCGGTCAACATGAAACAAAGATACGGAAGATGCTAAAATGTGAACGGATTTTGGATATCTCAAACGGTGTTGCCATGGCGAGGGATTAAATAAGGACAAAAAAGGGGAACAGAAATTCTCTCATATCTTGTAAAATCATATTTTGATTTCAATTAAATTAAGATTGTATGTTTGGCAATTGAACTTAGATTAATTTTAAATGACTATACTATTTTTCAGATGAATATATATATATATTTTATAAATATTTATTTGTATAATGTATTGTGCCTGTGTGTGCCCTCCCCTCAATGAACACAAGATGGCAGCATTGTGTTAGTTTTGAAACAGGATAAAAAAAAAATATTCCATCTCTTCAAGGATTTGTCTGTGTGTGTGTGTGTGTGTGTGTGTGTGTGTGTGTGTGTGTGTGTGTGTGTGTGTGTGTGTGTGTGTGTGTGTGTGTGTGTGTGTGTGTGTGTGTGTGTGTGTGTGTGTGTGTGTGTGTGTGTGTGTGTGTGTGTGTGTGTGTGTGTGTGTGTGTGTGTGTGTGTGTGTGTGTGTGTGTGTGTGTGTGTGTGTGTGTGTGGGGACTGGTAATCCCTGATGTTGGGTGCTGCCCCTTTAAGGACGTTGTTCCGGTGAGCGCAAGTGATGTGATCGTGCAGGAAGAAGTGCAGGGAAAAACAAACTGAACTTAGAGAACTGAGTGAGAAAGCCATGTTGATCTCAAATGAAGATTTGAACATTTAATAATTCCAGCTAAAACTATTATCTTACATTATATTCCCAGCGTGGTGAGTAGTGTTATGTTGTTTAAGTGTTGTGATGGTTTGTGTATCACTATGAAGATCGCTATTTGCGATTAGCGCCTAAACGCCTATATGTTATTTGTTTTGTTTTAGACATTTACAGTTTGTATTGCCTGTAAAATATGTTGCATTTAGTTAAACAAAGTTTAATGCTTAGTACACAAAGCTGATGTTACAATGTTTTAGAAACGTATTTGGTGATGTGAACATTACTAGATAATAATTGTGAATTGTTTTGTGTTTGCAGTTTGACCACACACGCACACACATAAATGTGCACAAATACTCAACTAAAGTACCACCAAACTCGGTCAACATGAAACGGAATGACTATACTATACTTTTTTAAGACCTTCTCAAAATATTTAAAGACCTCATCGGCGATGAGAACTACTGTTGAGCAATAAAATAAAAATATATAATCATAAGCTATAACAAAAATATATATTAAATTAGGTGAGTGGATAGTTAAAAAAATTTGCAATTACAAAAAGTAATTCTTGAAAAAACATCTCTGGACTAATTTTATAAAATCTAAAAATGTTAATGAAAAGGTACAAATTACTTTGTGTTCTTATTAAATACATTTATAAAAAAAAACAATTTATATTTAATTTATATATGAATGTAAATAATTATATGGGCCTACACAAATAATATAACATTTCAAGATTTATAGTTTATTGTAAACGTAATGTGCAGCTCTGTAAAGGGGCAACAAATATATGATAGATACGTGAGAACAAGATTTTTTTTAATCATCTTTAAGTGCACAAAACTATGAAAATATATGAAAGCGTGGCACAATGCGCTTATGCGCATCCCGGGTGCAGAATGATGCGCTTAAAGCAACATGGAGTCAGAGGGCGCAGTGCACCGCGAGTGCACATTAAAAAGTTCACGGCATAAAGAAACGATGAGCGTTGAGCGCACAAATCCTAGTCTACTATGTATATCGGTCGGTTTCTTCACAGTTTTAAATTCCGGTTATTGTGCGTGTGATGCCTTGTGTTGTCACCCGGGTAGGGAGCACAACATCGTTCAGAAACCGCTAGATAAACTCCAGGAAGATAAATTATTTTATCTGCATATCAAGTATTATAACGGGAATATATCATCTTGGAGTGAGCTTTACCGAGCAGCTGACTGACTGTAACCAAACACGACGCGCAGTTTGAATGCTGAACGGAGAATGATGGACAGCTACAGCGGAGGAAAGACATTCAGCTATGGAATGGCTTTAGATGACTTTGTACTAGCAAATCATAAAATACTAATAAAGATTGCTGAAAGATCATGTGACAATATATATTTCTGATGATTATTTAATTACCACGACATGCCTAATCTGAGCAAGTGACTGCCTGTCTTGAGTTTTGTCGACAGACGGAGGTGGCACGAAATGTGACGGATGCGGCCGCTATGCAGGAAAAACCATAGAAAAACCCTGCGGCCATTGTTTAAACTCATCCTACTCCAACCAGGAGTCCGCAAATTTACATTTCCCCATTTCGGAGTCTGTTTCGCAACGTGTGGAGGGCGACACATCACCTAACCGCGCATTTCGCAAAATACGTGACATCACCCATAGACGGTGTGCACGCCCGAGCTGATCTCACTGACATATCACTATTCAGACAGGACTAGTTTTCTAAATTATATTTGAGTTACAATTCTCATCACCCAACATCTGTGATTTCAAATATATTCAAAATAATGTTTTCAGAGATTGAAGTAAAAAAAACTTTCTCCCACCATTTAGATTTTAGATTTTATTTCTTTTTGTTGTTAAAATCTTGTGAATCTTGTTCAATGTGCAGATTGCCTCTCTCTCAGTCCTTCCCCTCCCCCCTCACTCTCAGGCTCACCCTGGGTGTGTGTCAGTGATGCGCGGGTCAATGTATAAACAACCCGCACCCGACCGACGTTTTCAACTAACCCGCCCGCAACTCGGACCGCAAAAAAAAAGAAGAAAATATTGTACCCGACCCGCTTCCTGACCCGCATTTTTTAAAAGTAGTAAATGCTCATCGTAGCTCATTGGGCCATTGAGAAAATGTTTCAGGCCCTGGCGTGGTGCGCTCAGAGGTGCAGCAGCGAGAGTAGGAAGTTCTTGAGGCGGCCCATCATTTTCCATTTCAGCTCCAGATGCATATTATTGATGAACGCGATGTTTATGTTTCGACCCGGCTTGAAGAATTCATCAGCCCACATTTGGAAAACATTTGGAAAAGTGTGAAAGCCCTTAGGAGCGCAAACTGTTATTTTTCTGAATGCTGTATGATATAGCCTAGTGTTAGGCTTGATTTATTCATTTATTTCGTTTAATTTTCTTAACAATTAAGATGCTGCATGTGTTTATCCAGTCTAATCGAAGTGTGCGTCTCTCCCCCGACTTTCCCAACAAAAATCCCGCCCCCTCTCAGAAAATACATAAAACTGACTTTAAATGCGTTTAAAAGTAGCCTATTAAAATGGTACAATGGCATTGCTCAGTTCAACGTTTTGGGAAATCGGGCATTTTGTCCCGCGTCAGCATTTATTCAAAAGTTAATAACGCTCAACATTCAAAAGGTAAATAAGGATTTATTGACGATCCGACCGACCGTGACCCGAATATCATTAAAAATATTTTTGGATGACTCGTAACCGCGGGTAACCGCGGGTGGCCGCGGGCACCCGCTCATTTTGGATCAACCCGCGCATCACTGGTGTGTGTGTGTGGGGTCTCTCTCTCACCCTGTGAGTTTGTGTGTGTGCCTTTCTCTCTTGATGATGATAATTTACCCCTTTCATATCATAGACTATCACAAATAACTATCACTTGTGAATAAGTAAAAAAAGAACTATACAAATACCTTGAATTAAATACTGGCCTTCTGGACTTATAACATTTTGAGCAGGAAAAGATAACTTTTCACATATTTGAAAGAGATCTATTTCATCCCATGACATTAAAAATCATCTACATTTAAATGACATCATGGGTGTGGCTTGTGGTGATAGTGGCACCAGCTGCTGCGGTAAATGTGACATATTCGAGCGATTTAAAAAAATTATCCTGTTTAAATGCATATTGCCTGCCGTGCACAGTTATGCTGATGCCACCGGCGTGGCGGTGCCACCGGCTTGGGCCCGTCATCGCTGCTCGCAGCTTTAATTATTATTCATCTTCTTCTTCTTCTTCTTCTTCTTCTTCTTCCGCCACGAAGTCTATGGCAGCCCATAGAACCGTATGGTAAAAAGTTGTGAAATTTGGCACACTCATAGAGGACAGTCTGAAAAGTCACCATAGCAAATTTGGAGTCTCTAACTCAATCCCTCTAGCGCCACCATCAGTCCAAAATTTGACTCATGTTTATGCTAATAACTTTTGAACCATAAGGGCTAGAAAGGGCTTTTCCTCTGATTCCTTGGCTCAAGACGATTCGATTGCACCCTATGACGTCATTTTCCGTCATAAAAATTTTCCCGCCATTTTTAATTTTCCGAAAAACCTACTTTTACGAACTCGTCCTAGACGGTTCATCCGATTTGCACGAAAATTGAACCAGATCATCTTCAGACCATGCTGACAAAAAAATCAAGTTGATTCGTCAAATCATTTGCGATAAACGCGCAAACAAATTTTACGTAGCGGTTTCAAAAACACACTTAAGGCAATATCTCCGCAACGCTTTATCGTATTCAAACCAAACTTGGTACATCTAATCACAATCATGACATGAGGCGACATGCAGTGTTTCGGTGCAGCGCCACCTACTGGTCCGGAGATACGAAAAATGGCTATTTTTGCTTATAACTTCTGAACTGTTTGTCCAAAAATCATAAAAGTGGTCTCGTTACATTCAGGACGAGTCGTCTGATATTAAATTTTACCATATCGGCCATTTTGGCTGCCGGCCATTTTGAATTATGTGCTAAAATGCTGTATTTTATGAACACATGAACGGATTGTTACGAAACTCGGTTTGTGTCATCATCACGGTGCCCTGAATGAGCCCAAGAAGTTTCGAAACAGCGCAACCTAGTGGAGAATTTTTTTTTTCAAATGCTTATAACTTTAGGTGAGATTGACTTATTTTCATGAGAGTAACTTTTTTTGTCTCCTGAATCCTCGCCGAGTCCAACGATACCAGACTTGCCAGGTTTCGGCGTATTATTTGTGCAGCGTTGTAATTTAGCACTTTAAAAACATTAGCTGATATCTTCGAAACCGCTAGTCCGATCGAGACGAAACCAGCGTCAGAAGTTCGAAAAACATAGGTCGATAGCTAAACGGCAATGCCCAAATGTCAAAATATTGATAGTAAGGGGGTGTACAATCCAATCAAACTCAGGTGTCAGTCATTTTTCATGTGTTTTTTCATATAAATGTCTATAACTCCAAAACTAAACAAGATATTTTCACCAAAATTGACACAGACATGTATGGGCTCACTCCGAGGACACATAAAAAAATTGTAGGATTGTGCCACTTCGTGGCGCTATAATATAACAAAACATGAAATTACCATTAACTACAATGCAGTATTATGATATAAAATGCTATGCTTTACAAATGAATTGGTGTTTTATTACGAAACTTGGTATGTGCCATCAGCACCATGCCTTTAAGCTACTTAAAAGGTTTCAAAACAGCACCGCCATGTGGTCCATACTTATAATGAAATGGCCTCTTGTGGCTATATCTCTGCAATGACATATTGACACTATATTGACACCCTGCTTTGATATATTGACACCAATCTTTGCATGTGTCATTGTTCCCTTATTTTGACCACACCACATCAATTTCGTAACCGTGCCACCTATTGGTTGAAAGTGATAAATCATTAAATCATTATTATTGACTGTATTTATCATTTTACAGCTATTTTGCCTAAAATCACCTTCATAGGTCTTTAATTGCTCATTGCTCCAGTTGATCTGACATTGCCAGCATTTTTGGCATGTCTTGTCTTTTTCTTTGCGCTTGGCCCCGGTATTGCTGCTTGCAGCTATATTTATAATTGTAACTGTAGTATTATTCAATATTATATACAGTATATATAAAATGTACTTAATTGCAACTTCATCATAACAAATGTGTAATTAAAATGACATACAAGTTTCAAAAGAAAATAGCATATTTTAGTTGACCATAAATGCTTGGCAGTGCATTCGGCAGTGCACTTAAAACATATATACCGGTATAAAAAAAAAAGAAGTAATTATGAAATTCCATATAAAGATATATTTAGGTACTTAATTGGGTCAAGTTTAGATAATTGCATTTAAATTTTAAATATAATACATTTTAATGTAATTGCAATTAACATGCAATTAATTGTCTGAAAACATTACAATCACTTAAGTATATTATTTTTATATATATTATTTCCTCTTTTAAAATGTATACTAAAGTGTACTTTTTCACAAGGGTTAATTCAGGCTGTAAATTGTCATGTGGTGCACCTCCCTCAAAATATAATAATTTATTAATAATAATTTATGATATTGGTATCTTGAAAATATATTAAAAACGTATTAGTTTATTAAGATATGTCCGCTCACATTCAAAGTTTAAGGAAATATATCATATTTAACTTGGTTACACCACATGAAATTTTTAGATGTATTAAGTTAAAACTTTTTATAAACGGTAAAATAGTAAAAAATTTAAAACATGCGCGTTCATCTTTTTATTTGTATTTTATTTTTTATTGTGGACACTCATTGACCTATATAGTGATCAAAACTGCAAAGGTAAATCCTCTACTACAAAAGCACTTCGGAGGCTCCATTAGCAGCTGTTCCGGTGTTCTCATTCATAATCATTGCATTCCAGTCAGGGAGTAATAAACGTGGTTTAGGGTGACTGAAAGCGCTGCCAAACCCCCTCCCATTACGCTTGGCAGGGTCAGGCCCATTCAGCCCGCATCGGGAGTGCAGCGTAAGTGTACTACCTTAATTAATTAAAGTCTCTCTAAATGGGAATGTCTCTTCTACTGAATAGAAATAGGAAATTCAATAGAGCATCTAGAGGACATGAAAAATAAGAGGGAAGTTAGTTGGCCATTGACAGGACAGGACTCATCTGTTCCTGTGGGGAGACCGGATGGAGTCACATTTGCCTGATTGCTATATTTTTAATGATTTAATTTGCTTGAGCATCTTAAAGGGATAGTTCACCCAAAAATGAAAATTCTGTCATCATTTACTCACCCTCAAGTTGTTCCAAACCTGTACGAGTTTCTTTGTTCTGAACACAAAAGAAGATATTTTGAAGAATGTTTGTAACGAAGCAGATAGAGCAACCATTGACTACCATAGTATTTTTTTCCCTACTATGGTAGTCAATGGTTGCTCTATCTGCTGATTTTTGGGTGAACTATCCCTTTAAGTGGTCAATAATGCTCAGTTTTATGCAGGGAAAACACTTGTATTTCTTGTATTTACCTATTAACATGATGCCATATACCATAGATAATAAATTACTTGAAAGAGGTCAAGAGAAACCAAAGAACCCTGTTGAATTTAATTTTGAGTAGGATTTTTAATTATTTATTTATTTTACTTTTTATCATCTGGCAAGCAAATTGTATGATTACTTACAAAGGAACACCTTTCCTCAAAAAGCTAAATATTCAACATGGATCACGTAATAAGCTGACTTTTTACAGTAGGGTTGAGGTTTTGAAAATTAGCAATAGTAATTGCCAGAGGAAGCACCACTAATAAATTGAAGTCAATATAAGGAAAATCATTTTAGTGTGTTAGTACTCAAAACTCAAAATTATCTGGAAATTCTACTGGATTGGAAAATACCCAAACATGAATTACTATAATTATTATCCACTATAACCAAGATAAATTGAAGAGGGAATTATAAAGAACATACATAATAATAGCAAGAAATAATAATAAAATAAATGATTGTATGTGGCCCAGACTGTTCATCTGTGCTTGGAATATCTATATGTAAACAAAAAGTGCATATTTGCAATATAATTGCTCTACAGCTTGCTTGCGTTTCACTTCATATACTGAGAGAAATTGGAAAACGATTTTAATTTGTATCAGCTATAGATATATGGTCATCTCTGTCTACTGTGGATCTTCTCCAGCCTTCTAGAAATATAAACTAAAGCCTCTTTAGCCTAAAGGACTATAGGGCATATGTATAAAATATAACTGAAACATCTTTAGACTTCAATATAAAATAGTATGGTAAATATCAGGCCAGGAAGAAGTAACATTATGTCTAAGTTAGATATATTGCCAAGGTTGTGGTTGCAATCCAACATGGATAACAAAGAAATTTAATCTAAATAGTCTTTAATCCACCAACAGGAATACACGGGAGAATCTCAGGAGTACATACACGCTTACCACACTTAATAATGACGAGGAACTGAACAAAATAGGGAGTACTTATACAAGGTAACAAGGGAAATGATAGCTCCAGTGTAAGTTCTGGACCAGGAAGACTATAATGCAACATAATTTATTCATAATAATAGGTCTACCCAATCACTGCTTGACACCTGGAGTATGTAAGCACTGAATTCTCTGGGTGTTCTCAAACAAAAGGCTGCATCCTACCGACACTGCGTCCATCCTAGTCCAGTCCTTTTAAAGCTTTTAGGCTAGTGTCCTCTTCAGCAATTAAACACTAGAATGAGACGGTCTAGTAAGTGTGCATGGCTACGTCACACATGTTCCCGCCCCCGCAGTCATGTCACGAAAATACTATTAAAACGTAATTTTGGGAAAATACTATTACAATGAATGACAGCCGTCTGAGGTCTCCCAGCAGCTTACATTATGGTCAGTTTAGTGTTAGTGATAAATTTACAGCAAAACAAAAGAAAACATCTATGCTTTCATGTCTGAAAATATAATTTTTGTCTTACTTTTCTTCATAAACTCAGACAAGCTCAGTACCAACTCGTTTTCCATCAGTTTATTTTTGTGAATTTAAATGTGTGCAAAGGATTGTGGGTGATTTAAGGCCGTGAAGGATACATTCGATTTGAAGGATATATCCCTTCCAAGGATCCTTCAAATTGAGAAGGCCTTCAGCGACTTTTGATGACGTGGCACCCGAGATATGCAGCCTTCCATTTGAGAAACTCCCTCTGTTTCACATTCGCAGTTGATGGCGCTGACATTCCCCTCCATCCTCCCCACCACCACCAGGTTGGCTCTGTCCATCCATCGGGGGTATGTTCCCCCTTTCTTAATTTTCAGGCAGGATCAGCCAAATCTACATCGCCAGAATTTGGACTAAAGCTGCTTTCACATGCTATCGGAAATTTCATAATTCCCACTTCAGAAGTCGTAATTACGAACTTGTTGCATTCAAGTGCTTTGTTGTCGGATTGAACAGGAATCATGGAGGACACCAGGTTTATTCTTGCCTATTTATTGGGAAAATCTTATTAAACCAAAATGTTATGAAGTGTCCCATGCACTGACAACCATAAACATGTACGATGCTATCCAGATAGTCCGCTTGCTGACGATTATGTAATTTCGGTCAAATGTAGGCTGTATTCATTGTGTATAAAACATATATTACGCTTCAAATGATTACTCGTATATGTAAATATGCACTAAATTAATGACAAGACGATCTAGCTGTTTTGAGGAAAAAAACTAATAAATTGTTTTCTCAGTAGTTCTCTCCGCCACCATGTTTAAAGTTTATGGCACGCCCATCTCGGGAATTTGGGTATCAAAATTATTTCCGAACTTTCCAGTGGTAAACACGACATTAGAGGGCGCTCATGTGCAATTTTTACCTAGGAAACTTGTATTTACGATAATTCCGATAGCATGTGAAGGCAGCATGACTGTGCGTTCACACCGCCAGTGACCAGAGCGTCAAAGTGGCCAGAAGTCATTCATTTTCAATGGGAGCCGGCGACGAGCTCCGGCGAGAACGGCGCAGCGCGTCTTGGACGATTTGGCCGTCAAGGAGAGTTGAAATCAGGGGCACGTTCAAGTTCAAACCGGTGCGCAACATTTTGCTACAGTTTCCGGGTTGAACGACATGTTTCCTGGAAACGGTGTGCAATGGTGTGTAACAGGGTTTGAAATACGTTTTCTCTTGTTTGGTGGGTGTGTCAAATATGTCAGCCCAATCAGCAGCAACATGTATATAAACCACGCGGTATTAAAGAGACTTTCTTTAACGTCTCTGAGTTCGCATGGGTCCAAGTAAAGTTGTTTACAAATGTGTCCGCTGCAGCTCAGTATACGCAATAATTGAAGATATTAGAAAACATGATTGTCATACATGATGAGTTTTATAGTAAAAATATAGCATATCAACATGATGATGTAGTTGTTTATATTTTTAGCTTCATTGCAAGGTAAGTTTATTTATATAGCCTACCAAATTTCATACACAATGGTAATAAAGTGATTTACATAAAAATGAGAAAGAAAATACAAGGTATAAAAAGTAATAACTAGAAATAAAATGATTTAAATTATAATTGATTACCAGGAGATAACAAAAGTTAATTAAATGGGATGGGGATGTTTTCTTTTATTCTGGACGGCAAGGGCAATGCTTGCATCGAGCGTATTTTGAAGTATTAAACATGTATTTATATTGATTTCCGAAATATTGATTTCCTAAAATTCTTCAAAACAAACACAAAGAATGGCCTTCTCAGCTAGCCTGGTCCTACCAGACTCTCTAACATTTCATTTGTACAGAGAAAGTCTGGCCACTCTCCATTGACAAGAGTTAACTTCCTTGAAGGCGGGTACTCTGTTGAAGTTTAAAACTATTGGATCTGCCCAGAGCCACTCTGGATCTGCCATAACCAATCGCTAATGTTTGGTCATGACGCATGTCATCACAAACTAGCGCACAACATCAACGTCATCATTCTCAGCCACTCCCTCTGTTCGCTGATTGGACCAGTTAAAATTTGACCGGAGAAAACTAGAGAATATACCGCAATCCCGTAACGGAGTACAGAAGGAAAAGGAAAATTGATCGGAAGTACGTAGGAGGGCGGAGCCAGGCTACTTCTCAGCTGTGTTCAACGCGGCACCGTTTCCGTTTAAACTGACCGCAGCCCTGGTCAACTTTATGGTAATGAGCTATGACACGGTTCGGCGGCAACCAATAGGAAAGTAGAAGTGCTCCGCTTGAGAGGATTCCAGAGAGCACATTGCTGCAAAGCACAGTGCTGTAAAGCACAGTGCTGTTCCCAAGCAAAATGGAGGAGAGGTTGATCATTTCTGTGGCGGTTTTGATAAGAAGGCGCGCAACACTATTTATAGGCAACATTTTCGCTCTAGAAGGCTTGTTTTTCAGCGGGAATGCAATTAAACACCGATTTGACCAATTGCATTAATGCTGCACTTCAACCAGGACAGTTATTGTAATGTAGACTGCACACAAATTAATGTTAATGTTAATTAAAGACCAAGGCTAGTAAATGTCTCCTAAAAATTGCATGTTGAAATTAGACTAGCACTTAACCATGGACACAAAAGCCACAGCGCACAAATGGCTTTTAATTGGTTTATTTTGTTAGCGTTATGTAACTATAATTGTTAAGTTCTTTCCATCGATCAGTTTTTATTTCTTAACTCTTATACTCTACTTGTGGTCAGTCAGCACAAATGCCGATCAACATGATTGTTTGCTTTGGCCCCTTTAAATAAAGTTGAAAAAAAGACCAAGCATTCGATCTACGTCAGAGCGTCAGCGCGTCCACAAATCTTTCTACAGCGTCATTGGCAGGGCGGATTTTGATACTCTCGCCGGCAGCAGTGTGACAGCACAGTAAGGATGGGGCCTATACGTCAAAGAACTTTTCTATACAACTAAACATGAATCGCTGTAGCTCACTACCATCTGTTTATACTTTGTGGGATAAATACCAGGTAAACATTCACCTGCCTTCTGAACTAATTAGACAACAATTGAATGCAATAATTAACTAAGAAGACAAATTAGGAATCAATAAAGGCTAAACTGAATTGAAGCACAATAAACAAAACACAATCCTGACTGATGTTGTGATGGTTTTCTAAATTCATTCTAGCAAAGTCACAAAAAAAAAAAAAATTTGGCCAAAAGCAATTTGACATTTTGAAGCAATCTCTGAAAGTTTTGACCACTGACCTCAAACATATTTAATATTGAGAACTCTTGAGGTTTGTTTTGAAAAAGAAAAGATAGAAAAGAGGTTTACAGCTAAACCTGCGCTCCTGCTGCACATCACAAAACTTGGTGGTAAATACGGGTCTCAAGTCTTTATCTTACAAGGTGAAACATTTATTCGCCTTCTATTCAGATTTGTATTCCTACTGTATGACACTGCAAAACAACAGAACACAAGACTAGAAACCAATGACAGATTACGAGAGCTCCATTCAAACGCAACTGACCTGTCCTCCCACACACTAACAGCCTGCACACTCCCGCAATAACACTTGTACAAACAGATGATCTAAAGCAGCAGCCTTACTACTGCCATTATGATCACCAATATTTGATAAAGCGCTTATTACATACTAAAATGTTCTGTATTGAAGTCTGTAAATTTTATAACACGATCAGCTTGTAAAATATAAATGCAAACAATCCAAATGTCCAATTACATATTGGATTATGCTTCTACCTGTTATGGGTATTAAGTGTTTTTGTGTTTCGTTGAGATTAGGACTATTAAAGGCACAATAAGTCATTTTCATCACTAGAGGTTGCTTATTCTAAACAATAGTGTAGCTTGATGATGTCTTGATTTGGTGGAATCATGGGAGTTGTTGTCTTCACCTCTACAGCCGGTGGAAAAGAATCCGACTGGACTCGGGCAGAAATCATATTCATTTATGAGCTAATGTATGAAAGATTTATTAATGTCACTGTAGTATGAAGCAGGGTAGGGCTGAAAGCCGCTGGAGCGATTGCTAATGAGAGACAAGCGTGACACACGGCTTGAGAGCAGGAGCTTTTATTATGCCACAGATGACCGCTTCCGCTTCTTCCGCTCATGCGTATGTGGGATAACGCAGTGCTGTTTTATCATATTAAATATTTGAGTGTGTTAAAAGTTATGTTATAATGCTACTCTGTGCATTCTCTCGGCAGCTATTATGAGACACTTGTTGCACACTACAGTAGGCTAGATTGATATTAGGCATGGTAAAACATGGTACTCGCGGTAAATCAAGAAAACAAGATTTAAACAGTAAGACTGACTGTGTTGAGCTACATAACAATGATTGGTTTTCTGTCTATGAATGTATCCAAAGAGTTGCTCACCTGTCTAATAAAACACATAATATCTTAAAGGGTCTTTGGTGTTTCCATGGTTTCTACAAAATAAAAAATTGAGGGTAACGCGAACAGGGTAATGATGTCATATAGGCGACGCACGGACATAGTCCATGTGCTGGTTATAATTGCTTATTTCTCACATTCTTGGAAACATTTGGGATGATGTACCTGTAAGTACATAAGTCAACAAAATATATAATGTAATATATAACATTGTTCAAGTGGATATTTTAATCCAAAAATCTTACATATTGTGCCTTTATGTTATTCATAGACTTTTAGTTTGCATCCTTTCTTTTCCTGTGTTTTATTCTGGTTAATCTGTTTCCTTGGTTACTCATGATTTAATTAATTTGTTACATTTATATAGCGCTTTTCTAAGGACTCAAAGTGCTTTACATAGAATGGGGGAATCTCCTCAACCACCACCAATGTGCAGCATTCACCTGGATGATGCGACGGCAGCCATATTGCGGCAGAACGCCCACTACACACCAGCTGATTGGTGGAGAGGAGACAGAGTAATGAAGCCAATCGTATATATATATATATGCTTGGGGATGATTAGGAGGCCATGATGGACAGGGGCCAATAGGGCTCGGGCGTATGACGTCATGACTTTGCGTGGCGGCCATGTTGATGGCCTCATTTGCTGCTACTCGGACTACTGCGCACTGTTTATAGACGTGCTCCCTCTCAGTCGTGTGTCTTAATTTGGCGTTATTATTGGAAACCATGGTAAACCGTTGCTGCATTGTGGGGTGTAACACTAGATCACATAATCGCCATGGGAAAAAGTTCGATTTGGATTTGGATCGCGGCTGTAAGACAAACTGTTACCTGGGGATATGGTGTTGGCTGATCGCGGCTTTGACATAAAGGACAGTGTGGGACTTATGTGTGCCGAGGTAAAGATCCCTGCTTTCACAAAAGAACGCTGTCAGCTGGATGCAAGAGATGTGGGGAGCACAAGAAAAAATGCCCACCTCCGAATTCACGTGGAAAGGGTGATTTGTAAACGTCCGCAACAAGTACACTATTTTGTCAGATAAAGTACCGATTCACATGGTGTTGCCAAGCAAGGACGAAGACATGACATTCCTCTATAAGATTGTGTATGTATGTTGTGCTCTGACAAACATGAGCCCTAGCGTTGAAATAAAATAAATGTGCATTAAATACAGCCATAAGTGTCTGTTGCATCCATACCCACAATCTTCAAAATAAATATACTTAAATCAATATAATGTGCAAAAGCAAGAAGTGTCACACAATCGCAATAACCGTATAATGTGCAAAAGCAAGAAGTGTCACACAATCAGATATTTTTCAGTGTTTATTTGCAAGTAGTGCAACCCGAGAACACAGAACGGTGCAGAATGCTTCAAGGTAAAAGGTTAACGTTACATAGGCTTCATGGTCTGCAGCTCCTGAACCCATCCATTTGTGAACTGCAAATTTCATATGAATCCAAACCGTTAATAGTTCCAATTTTGTCCATATACCGGTCCCTGGCTTCCCTATTTAACGTATCCCGGTAAATTCCACATCCTTTTCGGGATTTTAACATAGTTTTTCTTTCTCCCAACTCCGCTTCTCCTCGTTCGATTTGCTGTATGTTTACATTCGCGAGGCCATCAACATGGCCGCCACGTCCCAGAATGCAACGCAGCGCCCGAGCCCTATGAGCAAATTTGGCCAGGATGCCGGGGTTACACCCCTACTCTTTATCGAAGGACATCCTCGGATTTTTAATGACCACAGAGAGTCAGGACCTCGGTTTAACGTCTCATCCGAAGAACGGTGCTTGTTACAGTATAGTGTCCCCATCACTATACTGGGGTGTGACCCACACAGACCACAGGGTGAGCACCTCCTGCTGGCCTCACTAACACCTCTTCCAGCAGCAACCTAGTTTTCTCAGTTGGTCTCCCATCCAGGTACTGACCAGGCTCAGCCCTGCTTAGCTTCAGTGGGAAACCAGTCTTGGGCTACAGGGTGATATGGCTGCTTCTGTATTTATACCCCCCAGTTCATGTTTCTAGTTTTCCTGTATTACTTAGTATTTTAGTTTTGTTTAAAGGGATACTTCACCGCTGGAAAGACGAATGTGTATTTAAATTAGGTCATTTATGTAGTAGAAATGTGAAATTATTTTAGAAGTTGGTGCCTTCTAGACTGAGAAAAGCCAGAAAATGTATTTTTGGCTCATATGGATGAAAGACAACAACTCCCAAAATGCACTTGCTTCGCTGCCCTCCGAGGCCACTCTCAAGCCACACCTACCGGTTAAATCACTTGCCCACCGCGGCACCGCCCCCACCATCGTTTACATTTTTATAGTAATAAAATAATTTAGCTTAGTTAGAGAACAGACACAACAATTAAAAATTGAACGTATCTGACTAACACAGCATGAGCTGAATGAGAGTCGCAGCACAAACGCAGCAGGAGTCAGATTTCATTCATCGCGAGAGCGAAGAGCTAACAGACAAGATGATCGCGGAAGATTTGGTTTCAAAGCGAAATGCGCCTATTTAAGTCATTGTACGGTTTTGTTGTTGTGTTTTTAATAGGCAATTCAAGCCACCCGCCCCCGAATTGGCGCTAACTCTAAACTGAAACTAAAATGAGCACGGCCGCACAGTCATTCACGGTGCGTGTCCAGTCTGACGCGTTTTCAGTTCATGCCTATGGAAGCTTAACTTTCATAGGAATTTATTGAAAACACTCGCTTTGCTCCACACCACTCCGTTATCAATGCCCGAGCGGCCGTGCACATTTTACATTCTGTGAGTGAGATCCCTCCCCCTATGGGCGGGTTGAAAACATGGGGAACTAGCTCCTACTACTGGCTATAGCCTCTGGCCAAAAAAGCCTCCGATGATGCTAAATGACGATTATTGGGTCATCAGAGTTTTTTTTCCAGACAAAAAAATACAGAAATATCTCATCTCAGGCGGACGTGAAGGAGGGAAGCACGGTCATTCGAATATACTACCGGGTTTCTACTGATACAAAGCTTAATGCTAATCGCTGAAGTAACCTTTTAATAAGGTAGCTACCGTTTGCACTTAACTTAAATCTCCTCCTTTGCAACCCCACAGTGTACTAATGATCCCAAAAAAATCAATAGATTATTGAGTGGCTGGGGCATAAATCTAAATAAACTTAATAAAACTTGTTGTACATACACTACCATACAAATTAAATCAGGGGTAGAGATTTAGATTTAGTAGAGATTTATAATGTTACAAAAGACCCATATTTCAACTAAATGCTGTTCTTTTCTTTGTTTAACTTTCTATTAATCAAAGAATCAAGAAAAAATGTATCATGGTCAACATTTCAACATTGATAAGAAGAAATGTTTCTTGAGCACAAATCATCATATTAGAATGATTTCTGAAGGTAATCATAGTAATGATCCTGAAAATTCAGCTTTGCCATCACAGGAATAAATTACATTACAGTTTTTTTTGCAGTATTTCTGATCAAAACATAAAAACATCTTACCGACTCCAAACTTTTGAATCATAAGCTTGGTCCATTGACTATTGATTTGAGCTGCAAGACATGAGAAACAACATATTAGGTATCAGCAGTATTCAGAATAAACATGAGTCAACATAAACCCCCAGGTGATAGTGTAATTGCTCTTTGCACGCTTCAGTTTCAGTTCATACTGTCTCACTCACTCAGATGATATACAGCTCTAATGAGAATGACATCTACAAATGTTAAAGATGGGCAAATACATTGGTTTTTCAGATTCTTCAAAATTAACCAAATATTTAATATATTAAACCCCAGGAAATGAGTCTCACTACCCATTTTCTACATTAACTCACTGGATAATTTCAACTGACAATGTGAACTTGCAGGTGCTGTGAATTTTGGAGATTTGTTTTTAGAGTATTTTGAGCTGTTTTGTGCTTTGAAATGGGTTGTTTTTATGATGGCTGTACATTGCTAAAACTACATGTGATAGCCTATAGATTCTGTTTATAAAAAGAAATAAATGGCACCTCTTGTATTGCTTTAACTACATAAGCAGAGTAATTCAACCTGCAATCTTCTAACATTTTTGGTAGGCTAAGTTCGCCAGGAGGGTAAAAATCACAACCACTGTTCAAAGAAAAATGAGGTATACTTGTGCTCTTTTAGGGTGAACACTGACCATTAGTGCTATTATTTTCCTCATAGACTGTTCTCTTTCAACGTCTCCAACTTTGCATTCTGACTTCTAATGCATTTTGGGGTAAAACTTTAGCGTTGTGTTCTTAGAAACAAGAAGTTCTGCATAATCAGATGGATTCTTGCGCAGATGAATCCAGAAAGAAAAGATAATGAATCTATCTTATTTTCTATCTTCCATTCATTATCCATCTCTTCTTCAGACACACTTCTGCCTAATATACTCTTTCTCTTGTACCTTCCGTCATCTATGAGAGTGATTGAGAGTTTATATTTCTGAGTAAACAATTTCAATATAAAATGGCATTGGAAGCAAAAGTTAAATTTTTCACTAGAGAACTATTCAGCCTACTGTAAAAACACTGAAAATGGACCTAAAAGAGCTTTTTATGATTTGACTGAAAAATGACACCAAATTCTGTTGGTGTAGTAACCTAATCTATTTCATTGAATCCTATTACAACTATTTTTGATGAATAAAACCTGCCTGGCCAAACATTACAAATGTTAGACCTCTGGATTTGTTTTCCAATATTTGATATCTAGTGTCAAACATTTGGCAACAAATTATTTCTGAACAGCTGCATTACAAAATGTCAACCATATCTTCTCATCGGCAGTAAAAATGAAAATCAAAGACATTGTGCGAAAACCACATTAATCAGTAATTGTCCACCACCCTCACACTTGCTGCTGGGTTGTTTCAGTTGTGTTAGGCGATCTTAGCAAGAAATAACATTTGCATATGATATTAACAGATGATTAAATAAAGAGACATCATTGGCGCTGATAAAGGCACTCGAGGTATGAAGTGCTGTTCGGTCTGTATAGACTCTCTCTGTGCGCTGAGACAAAAGTCCTTTCTCATGGAAATCAGTCGTGTCTCCACTTCCTCCGTGGGTCATCCACCTCTGAGTGTCCTCTCCCTGCTTTTCATTAAAAACACGAATTTAACCCTGTACATCTGTACAGTTTTGTAACCCTGTGCAAGCCTTGTGGGCTGTGTGCAACACAAGCCTACTGGTCCCACTTTATATAAGTGTCTTTAACTACTATGTACTAAAAATTGAATTAATCCTTTGATACAATACACTTCTTGTGTACATGTTTTTACATTGTACTTACATTTTAAAAATATGCATGTAATTACATCTTGATTTCTGTAATTACATCTACAATTACACCTTAATCCACCCATAAACATAATCATATACCACCAAACCTGTCCCTAAATTTAATCGTATCCCATAGCAAGTGCTTTCAAATAACCTGAACAGATGTAAATTAATTAAAATGATGTCTTTTGACGCAAGAAGCCTACATAGTAGCCTAAAGACTTGTCAAATACGATGTGACCGCCTACTCTTAAAATAATAAAGGGTTTTATAGCCTGGTGTCAGTATAACATGGGTTTTGCTCATCTGAAGAACTTAGAATATAACATTAAGAACATTTTAACCTTAAAAATATCAGCTCAAAAGCCGTTCATCCCACAAAAGTGGTCATAAAAAAAGAAAGATGATCTTTTTTAAAGAGCTTCATTTGTTCATTAACCTAATGCTTGAAAACAAGTGATGTTGTGTTGAGCCGTTGGACTCGCGAACCCAAGACAAAAGCAATCTCCTTCAAGAATTCAGTCGTGATTCTTACTCAGAAAACATAAATGCTTCTTCTTTGTTTAATTCCTCTCTAACTGTTTATTCTATTTCCAAGACAGTTCTGAAGTTGCTCACCTACTTTGACGCAAAAGAATCAGTGTTAAACGAGCCATCTGCATTCATGTTTGCACGGTTGTAGACGGAACTTCATAAAACATGCGTCGAATTAGCCAATCATAACGTCACCTGTCTGCAGTCTACATACTGATCAGCACACGTCCATAAAGTCACGGACTGTCCGAACCGGGACTATTTCAACTTTACTTCCTCTAGCAATGTGAGCGAAATATTAACAATGTGAGTCATTGTACGTTTTAAAGCAATCTGACTAATACATGTATTTGTTTTTTTTATCGATTTTAAGCGTCGGAAGGAACCTGTCACCTCCCTGTTGCTTTGCTATAAAGCCGAGCGTGCGAGTCAGTACGGTCACGGAGACGCGCATCGGACGCGCGCACTGAAGAACTGTGTTATATGTGGAGGAAACTGTTCACGCGCAGCTGACAGAACCCTGAACAACATACTCGAACAATACGACTTGTATCGACGTTTAGCAAGCTTTCTATTCTTTAAAGTGCTTTGGGAAAGGAAAAGGAAAGTTACTGGGAGAAACATGAAATTTCTCTTACCGGTCGTAGTAATTTTTCTTGTTTTGTGTCAAGTTTTTGGAGAAGAATTGGGTCCAAAAGAAGACCTTGATTATTGGACAGGCAGCAATCAGGTACAGGTGAGTTTTTCCATCTTTGACTGTTGTCAAATAAAAGCAACTGTTACTATTTGACATTTTATGACTGAATTTATGGACCTTTTATTAGTGCATATGCCATAACAACAACAAAAACACTCTTATCAAGATGTCTCATTACATTGACTAGGCTATATTATGTTTGTATAGTATATTAATAATTATTATTAAGAAATCTTATTTGAAGAGGTAATTATATTTAATTATGCAACTTTTCATTATTATAGCTCAGCTTCATAGATATTATAACAGAAAATATCACAGTCGACATTACAGTGAGCATATTACGTGGTAATAACTGATAAAGCACTGTGTAATAATAAGCAAAATTATATAATTATTGTTTGGTTATTACTTGGATGTAGCAATATTCAGGTTTGAGTTGGACCAAATGCAATAATTTAGAAATTAACCATAAACACCCCCCATGGCAGTAACAGACCTAATTATAGTTTCATGTAAAATGTGTAACATGGAAAATATAATAAAAATGTTATCAGCTGTATTCATTTGATTTCACTGGGTAGTTAGAAAGGATTGAATTACAATATGCACAGGTCGCTGTCCAGTGCTGAATTGCTCAATGCTCATATTGCTTGTTTGAATGGAGCACACGTTTCCCATTTGACATTGCGGGTTGGAAGAGAGCCAAGCACTTATGTCTCTCATGCTTCTTGTGTCTATAAACTGCATCTTTGCAACCGCTGTACCTAGTGAAGTATTTACGGGCTCAAAAATGGTGGTGGAAAACTATGAAATTTGGTGAATTCTGTTTTGGGATGCATTGGAGAGTTATAAAATGCTAATTGTATCAAAATCGGCAAGGGTTCCAGTGATCTTATATTGTGAGTGGCATCTATAATGCCAGGGGTCTAATGCTCCACTAATCAAATCATCTCTTGTAGGATGAGTGGCTTCAGGCGGATCCCTTCAGAGAGATACTAAGACGTATGACGAGGAAACCCCGACCTCATCAGTTCATTGGTCTGATGGGGAAACGGTCCTCTGGTAAGACCACAGTCCTATATCTCAGGCATATTGTAAAATATTCAAATCAGATGTTGATAATATGTTTTAACTAAAATGCAGCAAATTACAAAAATGCTTTTGACCTCTGACATCCCTTTCATTCTTCCACCCCCACAGCAAATGCACAGATTACACGGAAAAGTAAGTGATCTAAAAAACACTCATGCATACATTGCATATATTATTTGTTAAATGCTTACATTTGCCTAAAAGCAAAGATTTACATATACAATCACACATTTTCAGTGCTTTTTCTCACCTGAACTGTAAAGAGAGAAAACCTTCATCTTTACAAATCCTTGATCTTTGCTGGTTTTACACAAGCTCAGTCACATTCAAATGGAATCTTGAGAGTTTTAGCGACGCATGATTCCTTCTAATGGAAGGTCACAACCTCAAGGTCTTTTTTTACAGTAGAATAAAAACAACTGTAAAGACATAAAATCCTTCAACTGCTCTCAGCTTCAACAATACCACAGAACTATGTGTGCGTGTGTGAAAGAGAGATTTATATATATATATATATATTTTATATATATATATATATATATATATATATATATATATATATATATATATATATATATATATATATATATATATATATATACACACACATACAATTTATATGTATATATATATGTGTCTTTGTTAGGGTTGGGATTGGTTTAGGGTTAGCTGCATGTAAATAAGCATCATTGTTAGCTATTTCTATAATAACTACATATAATGTGCAACAATGTAACTGTAAAATAAAGTGTTACCTAATTTCTTTTCCCTCTGTTTTCTAGGGCATAAAATCAATTCTTTTGTGGGGCTGATGGGTAAAAGAAGCCAAGAGGAGCCAGGTAGGAACAGCAGAACCTCTCAAGTAGTATTAGAATTGTTGTTTAAATCAATGATAGTGATAATAAAAACTAGACATGTTTTAAAATTGAGTTGAGATATTTGTAACCCCCGACCTTCTCTCTTCACAGAATCGTATGAATGGGGAACAGTACAGATCTACGACAAAAGGCGTTGATGGCAAAAATGGATCATTGTCACATCCGCTTCCTTAAGGATCATTTCATTATGTGATACTCAATTTTTTTCTTTCTTTTTTTTAAAAATTCAGTTCAGAAGTAAACATTCTTATTTCACATTGTGAAATAAGGCCACACCTGTGTCAGTTTATGTATGTCAGACATTTAAAATACAGTCCAGCTGTGATCAAATGTGTTTATGTCGCAACATCTTTCCCGGTGTTGTGGAGCATTAAAGCAAATCTGTGTCCTTCTGAGGTACTCTGAGATTTGTGCTGAAAATGTCAATACATAGTGCCTCAGTGTTTTCACCATGACTGATGATGTTATAATACCAACAGTCCGGGTGTGATGTCATCCTGCGCATGTCCCGTAACTGCTATGAGCAAAGGTTTTGCTATCTTGATATCTCTGTGTGATTGTAGCTTGATATTAAAAATATTTTCTTTATTGGTGGAAATTTTAATTCCTTGCAGTATCGTTGAATGTGTGGCATATCTCAGTCTAAAGGTGCTTTCACAGTGGCACACTCACTCCACCTGCAGGCTACTAGATATATTTTAAAAATCAACAAGCATTCTTTTCAACTGCATCAATAAAACACAACTCGAAAGGTATTTTGAAGAAAGCCTTTATCAATATCATAACCAGATCTTTCAATGCAATCACACTAAACTCTCCAAATTAATTGAAAAAATGTCCTAAACTATTCAATGTAGAAAGTTCAAGTGTCTTTAAACATTCAAGCCATTTCATTCTCGAATTCAAAATCCATTTTCTACCAGATTATGGTGATGGTGCACCAAAGAAAATATAAATACCACATTGAGTATTAAAAAAAAAGAAAATTTTAACCTTTAAAATTTCACATCTCAATATTAAGCCACCAGTTGAGGCTAAACCATTGAACCCTACTTTAACCAGTGCTATTCATTCAACTCAAGACCCTTACAATAACAGTTAAACGGTTTTTTTGGGAATAAACTAGCCAAGTAGTTACTACATGTCAATTAGCTGACTTCATACACACAAATACACTCATTAATGGAACGGTCCACTAAAGGAACCTGGGATAAGTGCATAGATCAATTGCACAGTGGTAACAGCTCGTAGACTGTTAAGATATTCATTCAGCCCAGATATTACAAAAAATAAATAAATACAATAAACTAAATTTATTCCTGAACCCCTTCAAAAAAACAACAACAACAACAACAAAAAAACATTACTGTTCAAAGGTTTGGGGCCAATAAGAATACCTTTTTTTTTGGTAACCTTATTGTAAAAGTGTTACCAAGGCTTTTTTAAATTATTTTTTTTAAGAAATTAATGCATTTATTCAGCAAGTACATATTAAATTGATCAAAAATGACAGTAAAGACTTAAAATTGTTACAAATGATTTCTATTGCAAATAGTTAATTTGAGCTTTCTATTCAAAAGAACCCCAAAAAAGAGAGACATAATTTTTTCTCTTTTGACTGGGGTAATAATGATGCTGACAATTCAGCTTTGCCATCACAGAAATAAATTGAATAAAAAATTTTTTTTTAAATAGAAAGTAGTTATTTTAAATTTGAATAATTTTTCACATTAATACATGATACATGGCCTTAATGTTTTTGAAAGAAGTCTCTTATGCCCACTATCTAACCGACCTCAAACTTTTGAACAGTAGTGAATATCACTAGTTGCTAATGTAAAATAAATGACTATGGAATCTCTTTTATTTTTTTTACTTGAACTTTGCTTACGGTGTTAATTAATATTAAAGGTTTACTACAGTAACAAAACGAAGAAACAATGGTTACTGTGCAAGTTTCTTAAGGGATTCCTTTAACCAACAAGCTACACCAACCTACTAGTTTGCGTTTAAGAAACATGAGCCGAATGAAGTATGCAAGGCAGCTTTGAAGGCCTGAAAAGTTGATAAGGCCTCTTTTTTATCTTTTGAACCATTGCATGAGCTGAAGAAAATCACATTAACCTGTGAAGAACTGACCTTTAACAAATGTCATCTTTAGGAAAGACCAAACAAACCAGCTTAAAAACACATTTTGGTAAACTGAACAGAGAAAGTGGAGGCAATAAAATATATTATGGTAATGTTTAAATCGACTTCATGCGGCAGACACGTATGCTATAGTGATTGTATTGTTTAGCCAGGGTCTGAAGTTTGATGCGATTACTCGTCTTTATCAGGCTTGTAGATGGACAGGGTTCTGGCCGAGGGGTCAGTGGCCTTGATCCAGCGAGGCATCCAGTAATGGGGCGTCCACTCACAGCGGCCGGGGAAATTCTTCTCAAAGATCTGCCTTATGAAGAAACCCTCTTTGGTTGTGGGTGGGTTGAAAGGGAACAACTTAGCAGCCTTCTCCAACTGAGAGCCATTCACCTGAAAAGGAAAAGAAACATTCAAGGAAGAGATTAAAAAAAAGAAGAGGCTTTCAAAGGGTTAGTTCACCCAAAAATGAAAATTCTGTCATTAATTAAATGACTTTATTCAACAATTTCTTCACATCTGACACTCTCCTATGCTGTTGATGTAGTAAATACGGTGCAGCGCATCAGAGTTACATCAGAGCTATGCCAGAACGCTGGCTTACCATTGGCTGATGCTGTTCTTGTGAGCACCACAACGTATGCGTGTGATGCTGACGCAGGAGCTGGCCAATGTAAACTGCATAGGAGACTGACACAGACGATAAGAAATTGTTGAATAAAGTAAAGTCATTATTTTTGTGCACAAAAAATATTCTTGTTGCCTCATAAAATTACAGTTGAACCACTGTAGTCATATAGACTAATTTAACTAGGGATGCGCGAGACTAGCTGACTATTCGATTAAACAATACTGCTGCTGCTAGTCAACTTTGAAAATACTAGTCGTTTACTTTTTTTATTTTCTTGCACATTTAATGTATTGCTTTACATTTTTACAATGGCTACGTTTAAATTACATCATGTTAATGTTACATCTTGAAATTAATATATTATTTAGCAAAGTGTATATCTGCAGCAAAACAATATCCTTTAATTTTACCTCAGGTTTTGCAGTTTACTCTGTGGCGCTCGCGGGAGGTACAGATAAATCTTCACTCGGAAGGTGAGGGAGGATTTTGAAACCCTACACAAAACTTTCCCCTTTTCTTCTGTCATATCAAACTATTAAGCACGTCAAGCTTTTCTTGCGATTTTGCCACCTGTCATGTGTACAATGCGTTTTCATACACGAGAAGCGTGTTCAAACCCGGACACACATGTGGTTGCAGTGGTAATGAACAATACCTTGAATAAATGTCTATAATGGCTAACGTTGCTTCAGTGAATGCTCAAGTTTAATATACAATGATCATAATGCAAGGCAAGCATGTCGCATGCATCTGATTTATTTTTAGTGGCATTCAGTATGGGATTTGACTGTTTATAGATTAAAGGTTTAGTGTGTAATATTTATGAGGATCTATTGACAGAAATGCAAAATAATATACATAACTATGTTTTCAGTGGTGTATAAAGACCTTACATAATGAACCGTTATGTTTTTTTTACCTTAGAATGAGCCATTTCTATCTACATACACCACAGGTCCCCTTACAGTGAAATCGCCATTTTGTGCCGTCATGTTTCTACAGTAGCCCTAAATGGACAAAATGCTCTACAGAGCGCTAGTCACTCTCTGCTCTCTCTGACAACAACATTTTTGTAAATTTTTTGCCCCCATAGCTTCTCTATGTGCTTCGAAAGGGTGGAGTGAGCGGTGTGTGATTGCAACTCACAACCTTACCACTAGATGCCACAAATTCACACATTGCACCTGTAAGTGTTCTTTCAAATAGATCGATCACACAGACCATCTCCTGTGGGCGGTGTTAGACTAGTCGGTCACAAAATCTCCATTTAAATGGTCATGAACTTAGTCGTTGCGCACATCTCTAATTTTTCCTACCTTTCTGGACCTTGAAAGTGGTAATTAAATTGCCGTCTATGGAGGGGTCAGAGAGCTCTCGGATTTCATCAAAAATATCTTAATTTGTGTTAATAAGGTCTTATGGGTTTGGTACGACATGAGAGAGTAATTAATGACAGAGTTTTCATTTTTGGGTAAACTAACCCTTTAAAGTGCTGTTTCATGTACATGTGCATTACCTTAGACTCAATGTGCTCCTGCAGGCTAGTGTACCAGGATTTCTTCATGGATGACAAACCATCACTGAAGGCCTCTTTCCTTCGCCAGAGAATCTCTTCTGGGATCAAGTTTATCCCTTCAAATGCTTCCCTCAAGAGATGCTTCTCCACACCATCCTGTGCCGATCAAACAAGTAATTCAGTCTGGTTTTAGGGGGCATTTATACATCAGCCTTTTCAACTAAAAAAAGAAAACTTTTCATGCATTTTGGCCATTCATGTACATGACAATGTTTTGGGGGCCTGAAAACAGGCTTCAAAGTGCAAGTTTTTGCAACTAACATTGCTGTCATCTCCATATCATCTACAAAAACGCAAATTTGTTAAAATAAGTTGTGTAAATGTACTATCAAAAAAAAGAAAGGGAAGATAAACCATGCAAAGCACATCAAAATAATACATTTTAAAGAATAAAAATGTTTGGTTCCCATTGACTTCCATTGTCCATAATTGTTTTTTTTTAAATGTCGTCTTTTATGTCCTACAGAAAAATACATTCTGGTTTGTAACAACATGAGGTTGAGTAAATTACGGTTTTCATTTTAACATCTTTAAGGGTTAGGGGTTTGTCAAACTCAAATAATTAAACTATGTATAAAGCAGAGTAGCCGCAGCAGGGACGGACAACCCACCTTAGGCACCCTCATCCCTTCAGGCAGAGAGAGGAAGTATGCAGTAAACCTATGGTCCAGGAAAGGCACTCTCAACTCCAGGCTAATGAAAAAAAAAAAAACAGTTTGGAGTGACAAATACTATGACATTTTTTGTGTTGCTGTGGGCAGGGAAGAGAAGGAAAGGGACATTTAGCCTTACCCATGTGCAGCAGTGGTTCGGTCTGCTCTCAGCCCATCAAACAGATAAAGCTCTTCCAGCAGACGCACACTTTCCTCAGCACCAGCTTTATGTGTTGGAGCCTAATTTAAAAATGGGTCAAATGTTCAGTTGAAAGCCGAGTCATAAAATACAGCAATAATGCATGCCATGACATGACAGTAATGTCTTATATACTGAAAAAAAAATAAAATTAAGTCACCAGTTGTGGAAAAACAAGCATACTTCGAATGGGCACTTGTAGTGTACATCAGATCTCAAGAATATTATACCTATACCTGATAAACATATGAATGAGTTGCAAATTTAAAAAAGGTTCTCTATAATTCTCTATTAAAAAAACTACTTCAAAATGATGTATGATTTGTTTGAATCAGAAAAAAAAAAAGACTGCGCAACACCCATTTGTGTGCCCCAGGGGCCGTTTTTGTACAGAATGCAGACAGAATGCGTTTTTACAGTGAGAGGCGCCTTTTTTTAAAATAGTTCCCTTTCAGTCGGTCACGTTCGATGTACATCATACGTCACCGACGAATTGGGATCACTTCTGGGAGCCCCTATCAGCTTCGAGCTATATAGAACCGGCCAATGAACATTGGCGTGCGAGATTTGCATCTCGAGCTCCGCCCCGCGCTGCGGGTATAAACAGGAAGCGAGAGGGAATGCATGCTGTCATTCACTTCGGAGCCGAACGGCATTTGAAGAGGATTCATATTGCTTTAAAGCTGCTATCAGAGTTTCAGTTATTCTGAAGAACCGGAGAAGAGGTGGAACGCGGTGTTGGAGAGACGGCACACTTCAGCGGGATCGCGGTGCTCACAGCTGCCTTGGAAAGAGCGAAAAAACTGCTGTTTTCACAGCAACCTGTGACTATCTTGGAAATAAGGTTGAGACTCACCTACCTACGGGAAGGCGGAGTCCCCTTACCCATCCCACAAATCTAGTTATATTCCTAACCAGAATAGACCTATTTCTTCAGATGGCCCGGGTGACCTGAGGATTACGTTTAGGACACACCCGCCGAGTCAGTCTCCGCAGGCCCCTATTCCCTCACAAGTTCCGCGGTAGAGCTCCCGGGAGAACCCGCTGGCCCCTCCCATGGGCGGCCAGCAGTGACTTTCGGAGATCCGGTGGATGAACAGATGTTGATCGCTGCATCGGAGGGGAAGTTTCAGTCCTCGGAGGATGAAGGTTCGGCCGTACTGCCTCCCTCTGGGAGAGTGGCAACGGCCGCACCGGACCCCGAGATGGCTGCTATGCTTTCCCGGGCCGGGAAAGCTTGTGTGGAACCCTCCACTGGTCCCGAACCCTCTAGGTTGGATGATTGGTTTCTCTGGGAGGGTCGCGCTGGTTCTCAGCGTCCCGCCCCGATACCTTTCTTCCGGAGGTGCATGAGGAGCTCACGAGGTCGTGGACGGCACCTTTTTCTGCCAGAAACCGACCGAGTGACTCCTCCCCCCTCACTACCCTTGACGGCGGGCCAGCCAAGGGATACGTGGGGATCCCGCCAATGGAGCGCGCCGTCGCGATACAACTGTGTCCGGCGACCGCCTCCAACTGGCGCGATGACCCGCGTCTCCCGTCCCGGGCCTGTAAGTTCTCTTCCAGTCTGACTGGGAAGGCTTACAAGGCCTGTGGACAGGCTGCGTCTGCCTTGCATGCCATGGCGTTGCTTCAGGTCCACCAGGCCCAGGCACTCATGGACATGCACAAAGGTAGGTCTGACCCAGAGTTCCTCCGGGAGCTCCGGACGGCGACGGACCTCGCCCTCCGGATGACGAAAGTCACCGTCCGTTCCATCGGTCAGGCAATGTCCACGCTTGTGGTCCAGGAGTGCCATCTCTGGCTCAACCTGGCCGACATGAGGGAGACAGACAAGAATCGGTTCCTGGACGCCCCCATTACGTCGGCCAGGTTGTTCGGCTAACGCAGAAACGCATCTTCAAGTGCATCCGTCCCCAAGATTGGTTTGCAGCGATCGACCTGAAGGACGCGTACTTTCATGTCTCGATTCTCCCTCGACACAGGCCCTTTCTGCGCTTTACGTTCGAGGGACGGGCGTATCAGTACCGTGTCTTACCCTTCGGCCTGTCCCTGTCGCCCCGCGTCTTTACGAAGGTCGCGGAGGTGGTCATTGCTCCCATGAGAGAGCATGGTGTTCGCATTCTCAACTATCTCGACAACTGGCTGATCCTTGCCCAGTCGCGGGAGTAGTTGTGCGAACACAGGGACATGGTGCTCAGTCACATCAGCCAGTTGGGGCTTCGGGTCAACTGGGAGAAGAGCAAACTCTGTCCCACACAGGAGATCTCTTTTCTCGGTATGGAGATAGACTCGGTCGCCATGACAGCGTGCCTCAACGAGGAGCGTGTCCAGTCAGTGTTGAACTGCTTGAATTCGTTCAAAGGCAGGACAGCGGCACCACTGAAACACTTCCAGAGGCTCCTGGGGCATATGGCATCCGCAGCCGCAGTAACACCGTTGGGATTGCTTCATATGAGACCACTTCAACGCTGGCTACACGGCCGAGTCCCGAGATGGGCGTGGCACAGTGGGTCTTCCGTTGTGTTGACGGTTACCTTGATTAGACTGACAGGACAGCTGATTCGGGGGTGTTTAAAAAAAAAGAAAGAAAAAAAAACAATGCGTTGTTACATTTTTGCATGCCAGAACAATGGCATCCCGGTACGTCGTAGGCTACACTTTTTTTCAGATTCACAAACTTTCATGGATTTCAAGGACCCGTGGGAACCCTGACATTTAAATAGATTTTCATGTAATTGCAATTAACATACAATTATGTGTCCGTAAACATTACATTCAGTTTGCACTTTAGCATACGTTTTACAGGAATAATATACTTAAGGTGTACTTTTTCACAGGGGATACTTTGCTATAAAACTAAGAAAGTTGTTAGGATACTTTATCTAACGGAATAACATTCATACATTTTTAAAATGCCTCCTACTCGTCATAAATGTTCAAATACTTTTTAGAAACACTGTCAATTTGCACACCTTAATCATACAATAACATGTACCTTATGAAAGTAGATGTATCCTTGTGTCAGCTCATCTGAACCTTCACCTGAGAAAATCACAACGCTGTCTGTCTTCTCACGGATGTACTTTGATACCAGGTACATGCCTGCAGACAAACACAACACAGAAAGATCACTAAATGTTCATGCTGCCATCTAGTGGCTGAAAGCAGACGCTTTTAGACAATATTGTTCATACTTATGATTTGTTCTAACTTCTAACACCAAGTATTAAAGGGGTCATGAATTGCATTCTTTTTATTATATTATGTTTCCTGAGGTGCACTTCTAAATGTTAATATGATTTTTACATAAAAAAATGTCAATTTAGAAATACAAGACCATTTTCTACCCTGATTTTAGCCCTCTGATTTGAACGCTGTTGGAAGTGCCATTTCTTTTGTGAGACTTCAATGTAAACACCCACTGCTGATTGGCTAACATCTTTGAAAAAAAGTATATCATGTGGAAAACTCTCGAAAACTTAATATGTTTTTTACTATTAGCTGTGGAGATTAACTAATTGTGAAAGTGTTTATAGCATTATGTTTAAATCTACTCCCGTCACATGAATGGTTACCGCGATGAGCATTGTAGCCGATGACAGACATGAGTGCGGTTATCTCGTCAATTCAACACGATTTCTGCACTCTCATGAATGCTTTCATCATAACTAACAGAGCAAGATGTAAACAGCATCATTGATTATAGCTGGAGTTTTGGCCAGAACTGATGCAGAAACAGCAATAAACGATTTTGAGACAAAGAATATCTGACTTAGGGCTGTGCGATATCTATGGAGTGAAAACAGTATCAAAGCCTCCCACAAACGCACAAAATGCAATGCAATCAAAAAACATCCAGAGAAATGAATGCTGCCTTTTGGATTATTCAGTTTGAAGGCCCATTAGCGCCCTCTGGAGGAAGACACCAGATCACATCTTTGCAGGTAATGGGGACAGGTAGGCTTGTGGGCTTTGGTGAATCAAGGCTGCGGAACGACAGTCTCAAATGATTTGACAAATACAAAACACGTATTTCACAGACCTTCTTAAAGGCAGAACACCAATGCAAAAGACTGCCGTGTGCACGGATCTGTGGCGTGAATGTGTGGATCTGTGGTGTAGTGTGCATGTGTAGATTGCCGTGTGTGTGTGTGTGTGTGTGTGTGTGTGTGTGTGTGTGTGTGTGTGTGTGGATCTGTGGTGTAGCGTGGCGTGGCGTACATGTGTGGATTGCTGTGTGTGTAGATTGCCGTGTGTGTGTGTGTGTGTGTGTGTGTGTGTGTGTGTGTGTGTGTGTGTGTGTGTGTGTGTGTGTGTGTGTGTGTGGATCTGTGGTGTAGCGTGGCGTGGCGTACATGTGTGGATTGCTGTGTGTGTGTGTGTGTGTGTGTGTGTGTGTGTGTGTGGGCATGTTTTTGTGAAATATCAGGACACAAATGTGTATAATGACATGGGTATGACATAGGTATTACAAAAAGAGGGTGAAATATGAGGACGTTCCCCATGTCCTCACTTTTCAAAATGCTTATAAATCACACAGAACAAGTTTTTTTTCACAGAAAGTGAACTGCACAGTCTCCTGTGAGGGTTAGGTTTAGGGTTAGGGTCAGTGTAAGGGGATAGAAAATACGGTTTGTACGGTATAAAAACCATTACGCCTATGGAATGTCCTCACATTTCACAAAAACAAACATGTGTGTGTGTGTGTGTGTGTGTGTGTGTGTGTGTGTGTGTGTGTGTGTGTGTGTGTGTGTGTGTGTGTGTGTGTGTGTGTGTGTGTATATATTTTTGGATTGGTGCGTGCGCGTGTGGATCTCTCACATGCATTTGTGGATTGCTTTGTGTGGGTGTGTGTGGAGCTATTCATATATTCTGGGATTTTATCGATAACGATAATTGGACAATATATTAGTGATTTTTACTTTTATAAAGCCTTTTTCTCTAACCTAATTATATGCATGCATAATTTTTTTGTCAAATTCTTACATTTAATCAAATTAAATTCTAATAATAAGACACAATAGGGCTGTTACCAATCAAATCTATCAACATAATTAATCTCAATTCATGACCCCGTTAAGCTTTTGCATGCATCTCAACCGGCATTGTTTGTGCTACAAATATAATTTACGCCACAAATCAGGCATCTTGTTGAACAGGTATGCCATTTATTTCTTGTCCAATTAAAAAAAAATGTGGAAACCAGTTTTTCAAGCAGTTTCAAACAGTCTGTATTACACAGATGAAAGGAAAAAGCACTATGAGAAAGAGCAGAGAAAACAAATGGGAGATCACCTCGTGCTGAATCGTCCTGCTAACTAACTTTCTAAGCAGTATAATAATAATAATATATATATATAAGTTTCAGACCAGCATTATCTCTAATCCAGAGAATTCACATGGTCACACAGTCAAATGAGAAGATCAGAGGAGTGGTAGCTAGCTAAACCCTAAACCCAACTGCTAGCGGTGCAATGACAGCAGGATAGTTTTATTATCGACGCTTTGTAAATGTTGTGCTTGTTTAAAAATGCAGATATGCAAAAGGGAATCAAATTTCACATTCTGTGCTCCACACAAGAAAATGAGTATCTGAAGGAATTGATTGATTTACTCTTTAAATGCCACATCCATCAAAACATTTTATGAATGAGATCTCCTGTACTCACCGACAGAGGCACGTACAGTGGTGATGTCATAACTCTCCAAGTGAATGATGACTTCCTCCAGCACACTGATCCCCTCCTCAGGTGTGAAGCTCACCTCATGATGTTCACTGCCAATGTGGTCTGCCACCTGCCACATGACACCAGGTAAAACCAAGCATTTCTACTACCAAACACTCAAAAGTACACTTCCCATGAAAAAGGCACAATTATTTTTTATTTATCCATTTATTTATTTGTATTTACAAATGGTCAACCTTTATAAAACTTTGTCAACCTCAGGTCACACTAAATATTATATGAGCCATTTAAAATTTCTATGAGATTTGCAATTACCCGAATTTTGAACATACAGACATTTGTGCATTTATTTCATAACTAGTTTGACAACCTTAATATTCCCATAAATTAAATTTGCTAGATTATTTTCTTTATAACAATAACTTTAGGTTGAAGACTGAGCGTGATAAATCCAGTTTGTGGAAAATTTGTCAAAAATAGAGAGATTAATCATCTTTCCTGTGCTGAAAATAGGCTAATAAATCTTCAATGTCACAATTTTAAGGAATGTTACAGTTTTCTAATGGAGGGAAAAGCATGCTGAAACAAGGGTGCATATGAAATGTGGGACGGTGAAATGTTTCTGATAATAAATTAGAAATGTTTATACTTAACTTATATTCAATTGGTGGTAACAGTTGACGTCAAGATAACTTAAAGGAAGGGCATTTTATTTAAAATCAGCTACTTTCATAGTGAGTTAATAGTTCATTAACCACATCTAATAGCTCTTACACAAAAATACATGGGATTGTGCCTCTAATACTGTAATGTTTGCTGTGTTCATGAAACATGCTTCTGATATGAACGTAAAGTACATTCGACATGCTACATGTCCAAATTGACTTACCTTGCGAGCAGCAGCGACATCTGGGCTGTCTTCTGCACCAATGGAAAAGGTCTGAATGGGATATTTCAGCTGCTCCTCTTTGGCCAGTTTCACAAGTGTTGCAGCTACCAGACTTGAATCGAGACCACCTGGAAATACAAAAATCATGTACAGTGTGAATGTTAAAAATATATCTATATATCTTACCTCTCAGGTAGGTCCTTCAGAGTGTCATGGAGAGGTGAAGTGTCTAAGTCACATCATCTAGCTACTGGAGTTCCCCAGGGCTCAGTGCTTGGACCACTTCTCTTCTCCATCTACATGTCATCACTGGGATCGGTCATTCAGAAACATGGCTTTTCCTATCACTGCTATCCCGACGACACTCAACTCTACTTCTCATTTCAACCAGATGATCCATCGGTTGGTGTTCGTATCGCTGCTTGCCTAACAGACATTTCTGCCTGGATGAAGGAACATCACCTTCAACTTAACCTTGCAAAGACAGAACTTCTTGTTGTCTCTGCCAACCCAGCACTTCACCACAATCTCGCCATTCAGCTAGGTCTGTAGATTTGCATTATACAACATTAGGAAGATTAGACCCTTCCTATCAGATCATGCCACACAACTACTGGTCCAAGCTCTTGTTCTCTCCAGACTGGACTACTGTAATGCTCTTCTAGCGGGCCTTCCGGCATGCACTATCAAACCCTTGCAACTGATCCAGAATGCAGCGGCGAGGGTGGTCTTTAATGAGCCGAAGAGAGCGCACGTCACGCCTCTCTTCATCAGTCTATGGTCTGCACTGGCTACCAATAGCTGCTCGCATCAAATTCAAGGCACTGGTGCTCGCCTTCAAAGCAACCACTGGCTCTGCACCAATATACCTAAACTTGCTCCCCTTCAGACTTACACACCCTCCAGGAACTTACGTTCTGCTAGTGAACGACGCCTTGTGGTGCCATACCAGAGAGGTATGAAATCGCTCTCACTGACCTTTTCCTGGGCCGTTCCCACCTGGTGGAATGACCTGCCTGGTGGAATGACCTGCCTATCTCAATTCGTGCAGCCGAGTCTGTAGCCATTTTCAAAAAACACCTAAAGACACATCTCTTCCAACAGCACCTGACCAATCAAGAATAGCACTTTTCATTCTATTAATTTTCTGTCTGTCTAATTTATTTAAAAAAATAAAAAAATAAATAAAAATGTCCTGTGTGTTCTGAGCTAGATTAACTGAGACTTGCTACAGCACTTGCATACTGTTGCCCTTGGCTGTTCTAGTTGCTTCTTTTGCTCTCATTTGTAAGTCGCTTTGGATAAAAGCGTCTGCTAAATGACTAAATGTAAATATCAGTTAACTAATACACTAAATAAAAAATAAATGAGCGCAGACACCTGAGAGGAGGCAACCGATTCTTCTGTGTCCCATCAAGCGTTTCTTTACCGCATTTTCAAACAGGATCCTAATGTTGCTCTTGACAGTCTCCAGTGCATAGCCTGATGAAAAGAAATGAATTTCTCTTTAGTTCAGACTGGTGGTAAAATAAATGGTGGTGTAAAGCAAATGTAAACTAAAAGGATTGAGATGTTCCAGAGATATTTTGCCCAATCATCTGGGTATGGTTGCACCAGTTGTTCAGAAGTCCATATAAGAGGCTTACTAACTAGTAGCTAGTTTGTAACTAACTCATGTCATATTTGGTCCTACCAAATTAAGTGCAATGACATTTACCTTTTATGGTTTGATAGCAACCATCAAATTTGTCAGCAAAAGTTTTCCAATTTTATTTTTATCTATTTTTAAAATAGCAATAAATACTGATAAAAATTTATTATGATTGGTTTTATTTGGCATGCATAGAGGTGTGCTATTTAGATTGGGTTTGAGTTTGAGCCACTAACAAGTCAGTTACACACATATTCCAGAAAGCAAGGTTAACTTACCGTCACATATACCTTGAACTCTCGGTTAATTAACACAAACCTTGCTTACTCAAGATATGCTGGTTCCAAAAACGTGTCCAAGTTAACACACAAGACATTCCAGAGCGACGACTTGATGATTCCCCATGGAAACAGATGCTAAAGTGCCATTCTACTTCCTCTTCTTTTGTTTAATGGCGGTTTACATAACCTACTTAATAACAATTTTTTTCAATCTTTTCATTTAATAAGTAATCTTTATTCACCGAGAATAAGGATTATATTGTTTGTTTGATGCTGATTAATTGAATGCAAATCCTTGTGTGAAATAATAAAATAAATAATATATTTGAATTTAATTTACATTTAAACATTACCTTGTTATGATAGTGCTTTAGAATTAATATATAGTATTGTATATTATATAACAAATTTTGTTCTATTAATTTAACTAAATAACACACATCCGAATACCTCTTACTTATGCAAACTAACCCTAGAACATAACCTGCTCCGGCTACTTGTATACCCTGAAAGTTACCTCCGGTTTTGGAACCGAAAGTTGAGCAACTGTGCTGCGTTTTAACTTATGCACAGTCCCTGCTCCATAGAAGAAGAAAAAAATTAACCAGTTTTTTTTTCCAATGAACCAGTTGATCCGGTTCACACAACGTGACTTGATTCAGTCAAGCAGTTAACACCCCTTTACAAGAAAAAAAAAACAGATTTACATTTAAAAAAATAAAAAAACATCTTAATAATAGGTTACCAAAAAATGAAACTTCTATCATAATTTACTCACCCTCATGTTGATCCAAACCTATAAGACTTTTGTTTATCTTTAGAATACAAATGAAGATATTTTTAATGAAATCTGAGAGATTTAGTCCAAATCCAAAGCTAGCAAGTCTCTTCAGAAAATTTGGACCAAACAGCTCAATTCATATGGATTTTCACATTCTCTTTTCCTCGTCAATGGAAAGACTCTCATATTTCATTTAAAAATATCTTCACTTGTGTTTCAAAGATGAACGAAAGTTTTATGGGTTTGGAATGACATGAGGGTGGGACAAAACAATGACAATTTTCATTTTTGGGTGAACTAACCCTTTAAAAACAAACTACTTTCATGCTGAATATGACATCTACCTGTGCCAAGACAATCAAGTTTGTTATAGGTGGCATGTTTGGGTTTGTCTGTGCAGCAGTGGAAGCGATCCATCTGAACAGACTCCACTTTTCCATTGAGCTTCAAGTTAAATGTCTCAAAGTGCCCTGGTGGGAAGGGGATGATCTTTGCAGGAGTGGGCATGGAGTGTGTGATATCTGTCAAACCTGTTTGGATTAAATCAAAGATAAAATACAAAATTATGTAATACAAGTTGCTCAAAGTGAGCAAAAACACAAGTTTGTTTTTCACGATTCATTGTACCTTTGGCCTCAGAACAGACAGCTAGAAAGCCATCGTCAGTGAGCATCCTGAACAGTGGTCTCACGCCATAGGTGTCCCTTCCCAAGAAAACCTTTCCATTAGCAGTGTCCAACAAGATGAAGGCGAATACACCATCTAGCAAGGAGGCCATCCGTTCGATTCCAAAGCGATCGTACAGGTGCAGAAGGATCTCTCCGTCAACTTTAGTCTGATGCTCAAACTCAAATTGATTCTTCAGCTATAAGGGATAAGATTGGACAACAGATGTTAAAGTCGGCATGAAGTCAAAGTTGACCCCATTTAGTTTATTAGCTCACATTTCTAGTCTTGTGGTAAACAAGTCACCGGTGCAAGTTAATCCACACACACACACACACACACACACAAAAAAATCTTGTTAATCTTTAACCAAATTGTACTTCCCCATAGTAATGACCTTCCTTCTACAATGACGTCAGTTTGACGGCTTGGGTATTACATCCCCTCCAACTGTCATTTTGATGTGAGAATTGACTACTTTTCTAGATCCAACCAATTCCCAGAGGGAAAAAAAAAGAAGCCATGGCCTCTATGTTTCTCTCCATTTCACTCAGGAAATACAACAATACTGAAGTTGGGTGCAACTTCCGGTTCACTTGGACTTCAAAGTCAGCAAAAAAGTATTTTCTTCTCGAATTTGTTCATGGATTGTCATGTGAGTGACAGGTTGTCCCGCCCTCACGCTGGTAAACGCATAATCAGAGAAGAGAAAAGATGTCGTTGCGACAGTGGGAAGGGTTATTTTGATTAAAGATTAAAGGGCTATTTCACCCAAAAATGTAAAATATATATATATATATATATATATATATATATATATATATATCTGTCATTAATTACTCACCCTCATGTTGTTCCAAACTCGTAAAACCTTTGTTCTTCTTCGGAACACAAATTAAGATATTTTTGATTAAATCCAAGAGCTTTCTGACCCCACATAGACAGCAACACAACAACAGCTTTCAAGGCCCAGAAAGTTAGTAAATGACATCATTAAAATGGTCCATGTGACTACAGTGGTTCAACCTTAATGTTATGAAGCGGCAAAAATATTTTCGTGCAAAAAAACAAAACAAAAAAAAATAACTTTATTCAACAATGTCTTCTCTTCCCTGTCACTCTTACGCTATTCACGTTGTTGGGCTAGTCACACAGTGCAGTGCTTCCGGGTTCTACAGCAGAACGGCAGCTCACTATTGGCTGAGCACCACATGCATGCGTCGTGGTGCTAATGTGAATCGCGTAGGAGTGACAGACGAGAAGAGATTGTTGAATAAAATCGTTAATGTTTGTTTGTTTTTTTGCGCACAAAAAGTATTCTTGTCGCTTCATAACATTAAGGTTGAACCACTGAAGTCACATGGACTATTTTAACAATGTCTTTACTACCTTTCTGGGCCTTGAAAGTGGTAATAACGTTGCAGTCTATGGGGGGGTCAGAAATCTCGTGGATTATCAAAAATACCTTAATTTGTGTTCCGAAGATGAACAAAAGTCTTATGGGTTTGGAACGACATGAGGGTGAGTAATTATGTGGCGAGGTGGACGAGCGAGAGACATGGGAGGAGCGAGCAAGATCGGTGTGCCTGATTATAGAATAGAAGTCTAAAAATAGAAGTCTAATAGAAGTCTAAAAAGTCAGAAAGTTAAGCTACCTAGTACCTACCGTGACGTGGTTGTAGATCTCGCCATAGCAACATAACCAGAGGTAGGGGAACTTATTGATTCGCAAAGGCTGCATGCCATGCAGCTGGTCCACTATAGCTAGGCGGTGAAACCCAAAGCAGCAGTTGGTGAAACCGATGACATTCTCAATGCGGAAAGCGTCTGGTCCACGATGAGCGATCTTCATGGCATTAGTGCACTGGTTTGCAAGGCACTCATCACTACCAAACACGGCCCATATACCACACATTCTGATGCTATGGATTAATAAGAACATAATATGTATTACCAAAACTAGTAGGAACCCAAGTAATTTCCAAATTTCTCAACACATTAATTCAAGACCACGGAGTACCATGTCTTTTTGACATGTAACATGCTAATATTAACAATATTCTTTGATTTTCTTGTTTCAGTTGAACAAAAACTGATGTTCACTGGACAAGAGCCTCTAAACCTGTGTTTCCCGTCTGGAAGCAGTGAAAGTCAGGTTTCCGAAGTAAAAATCCCATTAATTTTCCCATTCATACAGACGCATGTATCTTGTAAATAACAGGTGCATTTATCCTGTAAATCTGACTGGAAAAACATGTCCCCACATAAAAAGTAATACGGTTTTTAACCACAATTGATCGTCTTGTGCTGGTCTGCAACGAACCAGGCATTACATAACGTACGTTGAAAAGGTCACCCCGAAAGTGGGCGGAAGTACCACCCCATTGTTTACAAAGCGAATGTTCAAAGACTAATACAAACGTTTTTTTTAACAAAACAGGTAAAACAATGATAAATTAAATAATAAATATGTAATTCAACATACAATAAAATGTGAACGTTTTTAAACAATGGGGCGGTACTTCCGCCCACATTCGGCATGACCTTTTCAACGTACGTTACGTAATGCCTGGCTCGTTGCAGACCAGCACAAGACGATCAATTGTGGTTAAAAAGTATATAGATTTTAATTTTTTTTTTTAGAAAATGACAGGTGGTTTCACTAGATAAGACCCGATTCCTCAGCTGGGATCGCGCAGTACCATTTGAAGCACTTCAAAAGCCCTTTGAAACTGCATTGATGTGGACGTTCAACATTTTGGTTGCAATTGAAGTCCATTGTGTGGAGAAAAATCCTGAAACATTTTCCTCAAAAAACTTAATTTATTTTCCACTGAAGAAAGAAAGACATGGACATCTTGGATGACATTGGGGTGAGTAAATTCAGGAAATTTTCATTTTGAGGTGAACTAATCCTTTAAAGAGGAGTGAATGCTTAGTTTTCGTCTCTAGAGGTCGCCTATTCAAAACAAAGGCGTAGCTTGATGACGCAGAGATTGAGTGCGGAACCTTGGGAGTTGTAGTCTTCTAGAAAAGAATCGGGACGGGACACTGGCAGAAATCATGTTCATGGAGGAGATTATTAACGTTACTGTATAGGGCTGCACAATATATCGTTTTAACATTGATATTGCGATGTGCGATGTGAAAATGCCCTTCTCGGTGAGCAGTGGCGGCTGGTCAATGGAGGGCGCTGGGGCGCTGCCCCCATCAAAATTCCAGAAATATACATGTTTACAAAAAGGATATAAAAATGAAAAAAACATAATAATAATTTACTCAATACGACATGCCGGCTGTTAGTAAGAGCCTCAGCATTTAATAAAAACTGGCTTTGATGGGTTAACTAATATGTTCTTCAATATGTTTCATGCGGTTTCATGCGCGAGGGACACCGGACAAATGGATGTCTATCTAAGTCCAAAAATATACGGCAGTATGTGACCTGAAGCTGGTCTCTAATCGGTTTTTAAAGATCCTCCTCTGGACGCAGGTCGCTTCGTCCCTGGCGAATCAGAATTGGATGTGTGTAATTTTATCCAATCTGATTGGTTCTCATCACCTGTCATTCAGCTTTACGTTCTTGGCCTCTAAAGCGAAAGTGCGCGGGCGACACAGTCACACCGACTCCGCAAAAACCTTGTTATGATGATCACTTTCGTAGAGATGGCAGCAGTTAAACCAAATTCTTTCACAAGGCGTTCGTTGGAAGATCCCGAACCGGACCAACGCGATTTACAAATCCAGCAGCAGGCCAGTGACAGAGGACGCAGCTGCACTCGGAGCTTCACGCGCTTGTTATGAGAAACGTAGGTGGCTGGCTGGATGTGTTGTTAGCAATGCCCTTTATTGCTTTCCCGGTCTTTTATTTCAAAGTGTCGGTACTGAAGTTTTGTGGACAAACAACATAATACGCCCCCTCCCAAAAATCACCAGCCGCCACTGTCGGTGAGTATCCTCGTAAACACAGTCGGTAGAGAGAAAACGGATGTGTGCCATTTATATTAGTTCCATGCTTTCGTCTTTGTGACGGGTGCATCGCCCACTTCACATTTTGGTCTTTACCATGGAGTTATTTGTGGAGTTTAATTTAATGTTTGTTACTTTATTTAAATCCCTGTATTATAAGAACAACACAGGACAAAAGTTTATTAAAATCTTGAATATACATAAGGGTGCACACTACTTATATTTCTCTTTGCTGTTTAACTTTACCTGAGTCCTAGATTACTTGAGGTCCATGAAGTGACGGCCGCATTCCATGTGGCAGCAGACAAAGAAAGAGGCAGGGCTTCAGCCTCCAAAATTATGCTGTTCCAGAGGAAGTTGGACTGTACCATCATGTGTTGATTCAGGAGGGATCTTTAGATTTATTTTATTCAGTTATTTGGTTTGAGTATATTCTTTTCATATGTTTGGTTATATGATTGTATTATGTTAGGCATGATATTGGATATTGTGTTGTAAATGTTATTTTGTTGGTTAACACCAAGCCTTTAGAGCAACCATTGACTACCATAGTAGGGAAAAAAATACTATGGTAGTCAATGGTTGCTCTATCTGCTTGGTTACAAAAATATCTTCTTTTGTGTTCAGCAGAACAAAGAAACAGGGTGAGTAAATTATGACAGAATTTTCATTTTTGGGTGAACTATCCCTTTAAAGGGATATCAGTCTAATGTACCAGCAGCTGTTTGTGTCACCAATGGGGATAAAACAAAAAAAAGAGAAAGAGAACTTTTGTAGCTTTAAGAAAGATTGTATTAATGAATTAATTATATTGTTCATTTTATTTATACAGTGAAGACTGTTATTTTACATTTGATTATTCAACTGTTAGATTTACCTGAAAAACAAAGCACTGCTTATTTCAATTGTTTCTTTCTTCTATTGTATGTATCTATGCTTGTAATTTGTTTATCATTTTCTATGCAGATTCACTCCCCTTCACTCTTCTCTTTCTCGCAGACGTTTACATTTATGAAAGTTTTATGAGACATATGCATCAAGCGCATGGCAATGTATGTCCCATCTGGTAGATCAGCACGTTACAGACAAATGTGCGCATCTACCACACACACACACAGGACATCAGTTCTGACTGAATCTCTTCACAAATCTTCCCTAGTATTTATTCGTTGGCGAGAATGTCAATAGATTATCGATCAAGTTTGCCGGGTGAAGACATGTTCTAATCACATTTTAGCACATTAAAATGCAAACCAATATCACATATAAATAGTACTACCTGTAAAGGTGCTTGATTTGGTCTGAATAGATTGAGCTACCCGTCCTTCTTCAACGAAGTTTAGCTGATGAAACACACGTGTAGTGTTTCTGCATGTGTCCTTGACTCTCATCCAGTGCCTGAAGTGGAAAATATAAAGGTAGGTAGGCTACTTTAGTCAATAATTCAAAGAAGGTCCATATTAAAGCTCTTAACTTGTACTCAGCCTTAAAACTAAAATTTAGTTCTTGTAATTGTTTAACTATAGCATTTGTTACAATAAGGGTTTATTTACAAAGCAAGATGACGGCTCCACATTACCATGCAGGCCAATGTTAACTTTTTTCTTTCTTTTTTTTAATCAAATAGCAACACAGTTAGAAACTATAGCTTCAACACCACAGGTGTAATATACATCTTTAGTAAAAAATCTATTCCCTTAACTGATTATCTATTATAAATTATACAACTAGTAATTTTTACCACAATAAATACAACAGCGTGATAAATTCTAGTAAATGTGGTCATCGGGAGTTTAAAAAGCTTGCCAGATGATGTTTTCTCCTCTTTTCATCAGTCATTTTAGTGGCTGTTTTAGCTCATGTTCGACTTTCTCTGTAGCGTTGTAACATTCTCAATAGAATTCAAATGGGACGCACATTTTATCATCAGCATCGCATAGGTATGGAACGCCAAAAGGGTCAAAATACGCAAGTAACCAAACGCCTTGTTTATAGAAAACGCTGTTATTTGCGGTGTTTTAGACGAAAAGACGGTGCAAAATACGGCGTTCTGTAGTACAAGCGGCGTAAATGACGGCGTTTTCACCGCAGAAACGCTGTTAATATCGGCGGTTTTGATCCGATCCAAAACGCTGTTCATTTCGCCGTTTGGCGTTCCATATTACGCCGTCATTTACGGCGCTTCAGTCTGTCAAAGACGGCGTAAAAAGCGGCGTTTTCTATAATATTCAAACCAGCCCCTCCTTTTACTACACAGCCCAGCCCCATTAAAAGGCGGTAAGACATGTGTAGTAGAATGTCGATCCACCTCAAGAGTCCTGTCTTTTAACGCCATTGCGACTGATATTTGAACTTTCATCATGTGATATTTGTATTTTTTCATTGGACATATGTGTATGCGCCTTTTCCTTAATAATATATGCAAAAGTACAACTATTTTATAATCTTTTGTGTATGTTATTGTTTGTGAAAACCACAGAGCTATCATTTGCGTAGAGGTTTGTTCACAAGGCAGTGACAGGAGTTCAAGTCCGAGGTCCGAACATACCCTCTCTCTCTCTCCTTTTCGGTTGTTTTGTAGGCTATTATTCTTTTTTTCTTTTTTTTTCTTTTTTTTTTTACATATTTGCAACTGTATGTTGCTGACAACTGGTTAACTGACAGGAAATGTATCCATAATGCTTTTGAACAGGCGACCTGACGTAGGCTATGCTTTAATAGCCTACACGTAACAGCTAAAACCTATATCTTAGTGTTGTGTATAATGGCTTTGGTCGGGTTTATTGTTGATTGAAAAATATTTCCCACACAAAGAGTTTGTTTTCGCCTACTTGCAAACCTTGGGCATCTACCTATAGGTTTCTGACCAACAAAAATATATATATATATAATGTATATTTACATTAACCCTGCTTTGTTCTTAAAGGACAACTCCGGTGAAAAATTAACCGAGGGGTAGTTAACACATGGTTACCGAGTAGATCGTTCTCTGGGATGCGTTTTCATGAAAATCGAATGTAAACAGTTTTATCTCTAAAAACAGATTAGCTTATAACGCTAGTCTATGGGGCATATAATAAGTGAAATTAAATCGCTAGTTAATACCACTAACAAGGCTCAAAATAGCCTCACACTAACATGGTAGCATAATCAGGGTCCCTACATACAAACCAAAGCATTGAGAACTTTGTAAGTGTACAAACAGTTTAATAAGAAGATACTTTATAAGCCATCTTGGAAAACAGTCTCAATGAATCGAGCCACGTACGCTGTGCTAAGTGAGCTGGTCGATAGGAATTAAGTTCAGCTTAGCACAGCGTTCGTGGCTCGATTCGTTGAGACTGTTTTTCAAGATGGCTCCTGTCTGTATATGCGTAATGTACTGTCTTTATAAAGTATCTTCTTATTAAACTGTTTGTATACTTACAAAGTTCTCAATGCTTCGGTTTGCATGTAGGGACCCTCAATATGCTACCGTGTTAGTGTGAGGCTATTTTCAGCCTTGTTAGTGGTATTAACTAGCGATTTAATTTTACTTATTACATGCCCCATAGACTAGTGTTATAAGCTAATCTGTTTTTAGAGATAAAACTCTTTACATTCGATTTTCATAAAAACGCATCCCAGAGAATTATCTATTCGGTAACCATGTGTTAATTACCCCTAGGTTCATTTTTCACCGGAGTTGTCCTTTAACCTGATTAATTAATTTCTCTCTTACATCGAGCAATACTGCTGAATAACTAAATCTAAACACATTATTGGTCACAGCAAATACACAATGATTATCTCCGTCCTGTAGCCTATTTCCCGACATTATAGCTGTTCTTTGTGTGAAAGTGTGTACAATTTCTAGCAGGGCGGCGCGCATTTTCAGTTCAATCATAAGAATAATCAATACTGTCAAACATCCAGAGACAATTCCTAGACCATGGCGCTATATCTTTTTTTTTTTTTTTTATCAATAGCCTACATCCTTCTTTTTTAATAATTTAATAATAAAGCACATTTTTTATAATTTAGCCAAGCAACGTGTTGTTGTCATTAGGCCTAAAGAAAACGTATTTAGTTTCATATTTATGCTTAAATATGACTATTATAAAGTTTTAGTTTTTTTATTTAATCTAAGTTAATTATGGAAAGTGAACTGAACGAGTAAGATCATGTGCAATAGGTCTATGTCGGGAGACATGGAGAGGGTCACACATGATTTTGACCATTTTGTTTAGTGGAAAGCCTTTCTTTAAATGATGGCGTAATATGGAACGCCAAACGGCGAAATAAACTGCGTTTTGGATCGGATCAAAACCGCCGATATTAATGGCGTTTCTGCGGTGAAAACTCTGTCATTTATGCCACTTGTAATACAGAACGCCGTATTTTGTGCCGTCTTTTCGTCTAAAACGTCGCAAATAACGGCGTTTTCTATAAACCAGGCGTTTTGTTACTGGTGTATTTTGACCCTTTTGGCGTTCAATACTTTTGGAGCCAGACGGTAAATGCACCTACAGTGATTCGCGCGCCACTTAATAAAACATTTGGTCGTTATAAAGGCGAGAAGTAGCGGTACGCAAGAAAAGGTGCAGGTACACTTAAGAGTAAAATGTAGAGGTGCTGGAGCCGGTACTGCGTTTTATAACAAAAATTTTATAAAATTATAAATTTTATAACAAAAGAGGCATGTCTTGAAAGGAAATCTTTATATTTACAGGGCTCAATGCAAAGGACCTTTTCTACAGGTTCATTCTGATCCGGATTTTTACTTGCCCTGCAAAAATGTACACAGGCCCCACCACAAAAAATGTCTTATTAGTATTTTAATAAATATTAAGACAAGTAAACAGTCAGTAAGAACAAATTACAAGCAATAGCACAAATAAATAGCAGGGCAGGACTGAGGGTCCCTGGGCTTGAGTTTATGTTGGGCTCTGCCTACGCTAATGATCATTATAGCAAAAAATTCACACAAATTTAAATATCCTTTGAGGTTCCTACACTCTAAAAAAAAAGGTTCTATATGGCACCAAAATGGTTCTTGGCTCGTAATCATAGGGGAACTTTTTTAAGTGCTATATAGCACAAATTTTGGTGTTTCAGTGGTTCTTCAGCGGTTCTTCAGAGGTTTTTCACTGGTTCTTTGACTAAGGTGCTATAGCACCACTAACTATGGTGCTATATAGCACCAAAAGTGGTTCACCTATGATTACGACGAAGAACCATTTTTGGTGCCATATAGACATTTTTTTTTAGAGTGTAATTAATATGCAACATGCCTAGCCTAGTCAAAGTTTAGAGGTTTTATTATAATACAATAAAATACAGGATGTGTCTCTTTTCAATTCCATCAGAATAAGACAACACTGTATGTCTATTACCAATCAAATAAAGTCAGTATCAACAAAATCCATCAATGTATTTACACTTAATGCAACTCAGATGCAGCATGAATGGATTTACACTGCAGTTGCATAATCAGTGTTGGTGCAATGCATTACTAACTAATTGATTAATTACTTTAATTTCAAAGTAAAGTAGGAATTACTCTTAATTTCAAAGTAATTTACAGTTACTTCTGATGTGATTTCAAATACTGTACAATTCTATATAAAACAATAGTGGATTTAACATAAAAATTTTACATCTTATGTTAAACTGTAATGTAACCTTCTCTCTTTAAATATTTTGGTCAGTTCAAGAATAACTTATGCAATTTTATATTATTTATTTGAAAGAATTAAAAGAGCAGGTTTATGTCTATCTTTTTTCAAATGGTCGAGATTAATATGGGATTTAGAAAGTAATTGGTAATAAGTAATGGAATAGTTTTTAGAAAGAGAATAATTGTAACGTAATCTAATTGTTGAAGAGGCTACTTTTTAAATATGAAACTAAAACCGCCAGTAGGCCTAGGTTAGCTATATTAAGGAGTGAGTTGAATTCAACTGATTAATTTATTTAACTTAGCAAACGACTGTATTTATGAATGGGTAGCATAAATAAATAATTCGTCATAATGATTCGTTCAAATACGCTGATTATTTTAGGAATAAAACACAGTGTTGCTCCGAGACGCAGCGGTCGTGCTGTTTGTTTTGTTTTCTTTGATAGAGCACAAACAGAATGTGTTTATGGAAGTTACTCAGTTACTTATTTTTTTCTGTTGTCACAGTGCAGATGAAGACAGCACTGTTGCTTGTGTGATAACCATGATTCAGATCGCATAGTTTAGTGGGAAAATAACAGAAATTATCATTCTCTGTAAAGAAATGACGCGTGAACATGAGATGCAAAAGAGAACAGTCTAGACGCGGCTCTCAGCGAGCGAGTCTTTTTGCGGAATTATTTAAAATCGTTTGAATGCTTAATCTGAAAAAAGAGAGACTTAAATCAGGCTTTCTAGTTTCTAAATAACAAGCAGATTTTTTTGATGGCAAGCAACCGAAAACAGTGATCTCTCTCAAAATCTGGAGCTGAAGTATATATTGAAATCGGTTATTTGCCGTGGGGCCAGGGTGGGCCAAGCTTCTGATTGGTCAAGCTTCTGACCGGGCCTGGGGATAAGCCCGGAGAAGAAAGTCGGATGGTTTTACCAAATTCAAATGAAAGTGGGAGAGATTAGAAGTGCAGGAAAAACAGGATAGATGAGATAATAATATGAGGATATATGATTTGGACATTAAAGACTAAACAGTAGACTTTATAAAATGGGTAAACAATACGTGAGGGTATTAGTCTATATATTTTGCGGGCAAGAAGAAACAGTGTGTTGCTATCTCTGCCCCGCTAGCACTTGGTTGGGAAATATGCGTATGTGTGACGTAGTGTGTGACGTAGTGGGTCAGGATGTGTATGAAGAGTGTAAACAAGGTATAGCGGGAGAATCAGTTTTGAGTTTTATGGTGCAAATGAAGTGGTGACACAGTCAATGCTCCAGTTGAATGCTAGTAAACAAAGTGCAGTTATGCCCGTGAATGTGTAACGTTTCCACTGTGAGGAATAAAGCCTGAGTTCATTGCTGAAACCTACCGACGCCTGACTGTTTTGTGCTTCGGCTCTGTTAGCCCGGACCACTAGATGTAAGTTACCTGCCACGAGCCAAGTTATTATTTTGAAACCAGCTCGCGCCCAACTACGGTTCGATGCGCGGAAGCTGGGAAGGTAACACTGGGGGCTTCGTCCGGGATCTAATGAGCAAAAGAAAAAAAAGTTTTGTCAGACGCGGAATGACGGCACGCGGGGCTAGAGTTAATGCTAGCACGTGGATGAAGAGGCCTGTCGCAATGGAAACCTCAAAGGTAAGCACCAACCCATTTCTTAAGGATATAAGAGACACTAATATGGACCCAGTTAATCACAGGGACGGCCGAAATGCCGACTGCACCAACCATTTCGCGGCTGGCATGGAGCGAACGTTAGCCGCGGACGGAGCGACTGTTTACGGCCGGATGCCGTCATTCAATCTAGCTTTGCCCCTCACACCACCGCCGCCACAGTTGACTAACCAATTCCTAATGTCCGGGGAACTACAAAATAAAGCAGACGATGAGTCCATGTACTTTCATCAGTAAACTTGTGACTGTTCAAAACTTTTGGCAGCCAGCTCTCTTGCAGCTTTACCGTACGGTTTGGGAAATAGCCCCGCTCCAACGTTTGCCCCACGTGCTGCTAACGAAAACCCCACAAAACCCTTTTTCCCCGGCCCCTGCATTGCATGCCCAGTTCGCTTCGACACCTTTTCCATTCTCAACCATGCCCTGGCCCGTGGAACGTTGTGGAGTAATAAACTACAATGATAACTATGCCCCAAACCATGATCAATACCAATATGATCAGTCAGCTGCAGAAAGGGCCCAGTCGGTGCCACGGCCATCACACACAGCGCCAGCTGTTGAAATAATGGACACTAGTGATGATGAACATTTTGTATATAAAGAGAGAATTACAATATTAAAGCAAAGCCATTTTGATGGAACGGGCTCCTGGAAAGACTTTATTCACCGGTTTGAAAGCTGTGCAAGGGCAAACCATTGGTCAGAAACGACAATGGTGGTTCAACTGAGATTCAGCCTGACTGGTGTGGCTGGAGCTATCGTTCATAAAAACCCCCAGATTAGACCGGCGGGGGGCAAAGGGTTAGGGGACAAAATGAAAAACTGCACGTATTAAGGGACAACATCTATGAGAAAGTGTCCATTGTGTATGCTGACCGTACAGAGCTGGAGCAGGACGCCATTAGTGTGGAGGTTTTCACCAACACCCTGGCTGATGCCGAGGTAGTCCAAAAACTACTGGAAGAGCAGCTGCGCACCCTATCCAGAGCATTTGACATTGCACACAGCTACGAGACCACCAAGAGGGCCGCCAGAACAGTCACACAATTCATGCAGCCTGGCCAACTTGTGTAGAGCCAGTGGGAGTAGCTGTTTGGTCCATCAACTCGCCAGAGAGGGCTCCAAAATTTAATCAGCAATGGCGCCAGAAGAGAGACACAAATGTCAAAACACCTGTGGGGGATGTTCAATGCCACAACTGCTCAGGTCTAGGGCATATCCAGAGAAACTGCCCTTCCCCCCGTCGACCCAGGCAGCATGTCCAGACCGTCAATAAGAACACAGCACCCGACACAGGTATAGTGGTCAGCTGCACTGCCAATCAGGAAGATGACATGCGTGTTAAAATATTGATAAATGGACTGGAAATGTGTGCTCTGTTTGACTCTGGTGCTAGGAGGAATGTGTTTCCCCTCCATCTCTTTAACTCCATTCCCACAGAATCCAGAACCACAATAGAGCCATTTGTCGCACATGTGCTACAGGGCATTGGCCCCACTGGTCTGGCAGTGCTGGGGGAAGTCAACCTACCAGTACAAGTTGGGAGCAGAGCTACCAATGTGTACTTTATTATGGCTGACACAGCAGAGAACACAGAGGTTATCCTAGGGCACCCCTTCCTACATCAGACAAGTGCCCAGCTGGACTATGGTCGCTGGGAGATAACCCTCTTCGGATAAAAGGTACCTCATTTCAACCCAAGCCATCAGTCCCGGGCGCACATTGTCAGAGGGGCCCGTACAACAGTGTTGGAGTCAGGGTGTGAGTATGTAGTGCCTGGCACCGCCCACCTTCATCATGCTGCTGAGGGAGACCTGATGCTGAGCCCAACCAAAGGTTTTATCGAAAAGCACCCCGTTCTAGTGGCTCACATCATCGTGCAGCCGCAGCGGTCCACCAACGTCCCCATCAGAGTCTTCAACCCTGGTGCCTTACCTGTCACTTTGAAGAGAGGCGCCGTGGCAGGGATTTTACTGCCAGCCACGGTGTTGGGGAAGGTGGAACCCCAGCCACCCCTGGCCCCATCAGCCCCTGAACCTATTAACTCTGTCTGTGTTTCTTTACCCAGCCACCTCCAGGTCCTGTATAACAAAAGCTGTGCTAGCCTGTCCAGGGGCGACCAGGAGAGGTTGGCCCGCCTGCTGTGATCGTACAGTGATGTCTTCTCCACGGGGCACACTGACCTTGGCCGTACTGGCCTCGTGCAGCACGACATCCTCACCCCCCCGGTCCACCTGTGAAACAGCAACCACGCAGGATGGCTAGAGACAAACAAACGGCAGCAGACCAGCAGGTACAGAAAAGCCTGGACGCCGGAGTGGCCCAACCCAGCAATAGCGGCTGGGCTGCACCAATCATTATGGTTCGAAAGGAGGACCAGATGTTACAGCTTTGTGTTGACTACAGGCCTTTAAATGAAAGAACCATAAAGAATGCTTACCCGCTGCCCCGCATCCAGGACACCTTGGACACACTGTACACTGGCCAGGTACTTCAGCTGGATTTAACATCAGGGTACTGGCAGGTGGAGATGACACAGAGAGCCCGAAAAGCCTCTGCTTTCTGCACCCGTAAGGGCCTGTTTGAATAGAACGTGATGCCGTGTCCTGGCCGGGTTGCAGTGGGAGACCTGTTTGGTCTACCTCAACGACATCATTGTCCTGGGGTGGGATGGAACTGAAATGTTGGAGCAGCTCAGTCAAGTGTTCGGCAGACTATGCGCAGCCAACATGAAACTTAAAGTGTCCTAGTCTAAGTGTGTCCTGTTCCGAGAGCAAGTGGCTTACTTGGGGCACATCGTCTCCGCCAAAGGTGTCGCCACAGACCCCCAAAAGATCCAAAAAGTGGCTGGGTGGCCCCTCACCCCAAAATATATCTGAAGTGCGTCAGTTTGTTGGCCTGGCTTCGTATTACAGACTCTTTGTCAAATATTTCACCTCCGTTGCCAAGCCCCTCCATGAACTCACCAAAAAGTATGCACGCTTTAACTGGACGGACAAATGCCTGGAGGCTTTTTGAACAACTGAAAAGCCGGCTGACGTCCGTACCTGTGCTGGGCTATCCCCTCGACAGTGGTGACACGGACACCAGTGACTGGGGACTTCTGGCAGCTGTCGAGTTCACCTCTCATTTCCAGCTGTACCTGCTGGGGAGATAATTTATCATACGGACTGAACACAGCAGCCTGCGCTGGTTGACTCGGATGAGGGAGCCTGAGGGCCAGCTCGCTCACTGGCTGGAAAAACTGTCAGAGTACGACTTCCAGGTGATCCATCGTCCAGGGAGACACCACCAAAACGCGGGCGTGCTCTCCAGAAGACCCTGCGGGACGTCGTGCCCATGCACAGTTCCAGAGCCTAGCCTCAGTAAACAGTTTCAGCACAAAGGAATCCAGAGCAACATGGCTGAGAGTCCAGCTGCAGAGGATGCTGGGGAAACTCCTGCAGAGCAACCTCCAGTGGGGGTAGTGGTGCCCGAAGGGTGCTGTGTAGAGGTATCCCCGCAGTTGAACCTAAGTATCTTCCAGTGGGGGTAGTGGACGCTTTCAGTGAAAATCAAGCTGACTCTTCGTTCCGTCCAGGTGTCTATAGGGGGAGTGAGCCAGCCCAAACTAACCTGTTCAGTGGTTGGACCCAAGAGCAGTTAATCAGTGCTCAAGAAACTGACCCAGATATAGCACCAGTGAAAAAGTGGATGGACAAAGGGAGGGGCAGGCCACCCCGGGTTGATATAGCACCCTACAGCCTTGCCACCAAAGCCTACTGGTTGCAGTGGAAAAGGCTCTATCAGAAAGACAGAGTTTTGCTAAGGAAATTATACTGCACGGATCGAAGAGTGTTCTATCCACAGATCCTGCTCCCACAGGAGTACCGCACCTCAGTGACAGAACAATTGCATGATGGTCCAGTCGGTGGCCACTTTGGAGGAGAAAGGACCCTTGCACATCTCAAGGACCAGTACTACTGGTACAATATAAGAGATGACGTCACTCTGTGGTGCCGCACCTGCACCAGCTGTGCTGTGAAAGCCCGCCCCAAGAAAACACCCCAAGCCACCATGGGCACAGTGCGAGTTGGTGCCCCCTTCGAACGAATAGCAGTTGATTTAATGGGACCATTAAACGAAACCGAAAGGCGCACCCGCTACATAATAGTGGTACAGGACAACTTCAGCAAATGGGTCGAAGCCTATCCTGTTCCCAACGAACTTGGCTGAAAAGATTGTTTCCGAGTGGGTGTGTAGGTATGGAGCTCCACAGTGCTTACACAGCGACCAAGGTACCAATTTCGTGTCAGCTGTGTTCCAGGAAATGTGTGGTCTACTGGGAATCGACAAGACACGGACCACGCCGTTTCGCCCACAGTCCGACGGTCAAGTAGAGCGCTTCAATGCCACACTGCAGAAGATCATAGCCACCACTGCAGAGCGATACCATTGGGACTGGGACATTATGATCCCATATGTGGTCATGGCTTACCGTGCAACCAAACACAGCTCCACGGGCCTGACTCCTAATATGATGCTGTTCGGATGGGAAATTACAGAGCCAGTTGATCTTGTTGCTGGGTTGCCGCCGGACCCAGATAACACTACTACTCCTCCATCCTATGTTGTACAGCTCAGGGAACGAGCTCGAGCTATCTCACCAGTTGGCCCGGGAGGCGCTGGGGAAATCTGTAGAGTGTGCCAAACGACAGTATTACAAAAATGTTTGCAGAGTCCAACACAAAGTCGGTGATGCAGTATGGTTCCTGGTCAAGGGCACAAGGAGAGTAAAGAATAAAGTGCGGAAGTTCCTGCCTTGCTACGAGGGTCCGTACTTCGTGGTGGGTATACTGGTCCCCGACACTCCGGCTGTCTGTTGCGGCTCGCAGAGCGTGATCACTGTCTCAACCTGGAGGCAGAGCGAGGCTGTGTGGGCGCCGGCGCTGCCTTCGGTTGGTGGGGTGGCAGAGCCATAGGCTGACGGCCAGATGCAGAGCTTGATCTTTTAGGCAGGAAATGTTTCATCGCCTGCAAAGCCTTCTGCGCCTACGTGAAGCGTTCCGCGAAACCCACTACTGCAGGGCCGAACAGTCCGACAGATGAGATAGGCGCGTCCAGGAAGGCAGCTTTATTTAACTGATCATATATATTTTATCCAGGATATTGTTACAGCTAAACCTAGCTTCTGTAATCTTTCAACCAAGGTAAGGAGTATTGATTAGGGGTGTGCAGCACGGAGTCGCATAGAAATCACGCTATCATGATAGAATGCTACGTTACCAAGTCACTGAATGTTAATTAGCCTACCTTGTTTATTGTTCAAATTCACTAGCCTTCCGTTATGTTCGGGATGAAAACATTCTCTAAATTAAACTGCTGTAAAAACGTATCAGATAATTTTTTTTTGTTGCAAAAATCTGTTAAAGGTCCCATGGCATGGAAATTTCATTTTATGAGTTTTTTTAACATTAATATGAGTTCCCCTAGCCCAGGGGTTTTCAAATTGGGTGAATGTGAGCCTCCCCTTAGAGTAGGTAAGGACAGCCGAGCCCCCCCTTCCCCAAAATCCTGTCCGCCTGCTCTAACCCACACACGCCTCGGCAGTAAATGCCATCTTCTGTGTGTTCCTGGCAATGATGAGTTTCAATAACAACTAATAAAATGTAAATATTTTTTCATATTGTATTTTATTTCCTTTTTTTTTTAAGAAGTGCATTCATAAATCTTTGCAACAGCAAATAACTTCCAACTTTATGCAGGCCTATTTGAGGGTACTTTTAAAAATCACAGAACATCAGTAGGCCTAACCATAAGTCAACAAAACATGCTTAACATGTGAATGTTACAAGTGTGAAACTTGTGTCTGGGTCTTAAAGGGATAGTTCACTTTAAAATGAAAATTCTGTCATCATATAGCCTACTCACCCTCAATTTGTTTCAAGCCTGTATGAATTTCTTCTGCTGCACACAAAGCAAGATATTTTGAAGAATGTCAGTAACCAAACAGTTAACTGGTCCCATTGACTTCCATAGTAAGAAAAAATATATATAATATGGAGGTCAATGGGACCAGTTAACTGTTTGGTTACTGACATTCTTCAAAATATCTTGCTTTGTGTTTAGCAGAAGAAAGAAATTCATACAGGCTTGAAACAAATTGAGGGTGAGTATATGATGACAGAATTTTCATTTTAAAATGAACTATCTCTTTAAGCGCACATTTTAATGCACATCGTCTCGAACAAAATCAGCACAATGGACAGCTCTCTGATCAATGAACGACAACGCTTTTTGTTCACGGAGCGCATAACACATAACAGTCAACTGCATTGAAGGCATGTTATCAGATCAAAGAGATTTGCATTACAATTTTTTTTTCAGCCACATACAAGATTTGTATGTGGCTAAAATTATTTAAAATCATACATTCAGATTTAAACAATAAACAAAATGCACCATTCACGTCATTTGCACGTGTCATTCACGTCATTTGAATTTTAATTTTGAACTTTGAATAACCGCCCATGTCAGTGGGAACAATGAGGACGCGCTTTTGACGCGCAGAGGTGTTCGATGAAGGGGCTGCACTGCAGAGAGAAATAAACGCAAGTCGTCCTCCACCTGCAACCTTGATCTGTATTTATTTTTAATCATGGTCAGTGCGGAAAACCCACACTCACACAAGTAAGTGGAGGTGAAGGGGATTAGGACTTGCATAGCCTTAGTGGAGATCTGAGGGAACTCGCTCTCCACAGACAACCAGAAACGCGTGATCGGCATTTCTGCCAGTCTCTGCTTCAAGTCCACATTCGAGCTGAATAAAATAAAAATTTAAAATAAAAAAGTTCGATTTCGTGCATTGATTTGTATTAGTAGGCCTACACTAGTCTTTTCTGTCTGTGTCAGCTGCAAAAATTAAGTTGAAGATCGCCATCTCCGTATTGAACACGCCTAGCCTACAGAGAGAAATGCACATCATGGATTACATTGAGTAACGTTAGCTAGCCTATTTCTTTTCGTTTTGAATAGTTTCGTTTAAAGAAATGTAAAGCTTTCTTAAATATTTTTCATGTCTATGAGGCATAAACTGAGTTTCGATTAATTTATAATAAAAAATTAAAGAGATATGAGATATAAATTTATGATGCGCTCCAGTTCACGCGTGCAATGATCGCGGCTATATTTGCTTCTTATTTATTAAATCCAGGCAATTTGTTGAATAAACATTTATTAAAATGAAGATACAATTTATACAAAACGAAATTCACTTTAAACTAAAGAAAGTCTTTCTACAAAACGAAACTTAATGAAGTGGTCAATCATGTCTGACCCATTCCATGTCCCCGATGCATCCTATCTTACTCATGGTGTTCACTTTTCATAATCAACATATAGATGGAAAAAAATAACATATAATATTTTAACTTATGAAACTAAATGCGCTTATTTAATGGCTACAACACATAGGCTATTAGGCACATTCAAGTTAATTCTCCAATTAATTTTAAAATGATTGAAAAAAATAAACATAGCCTACCCCTTAAAAAAATAATTGTATTGCAGTTTTTTCTAAGTTCAAGAAACACTCTTTCTGCGTAGAGTGTTTGTGTTGAAAACAGGTGCCATTCATAAAATCCTTCAGTTTTCGAGTAGGCCTATTGTTTGAGCACCTGTGCACACGTTGAGCCAGAAGGAGCCATTGCTTAATCTGTCAGCATTACTACTTGTCAGTAATCAGTCAACTCGTTTGTACCACGACGCAAGTATCCCGCGTAGCTTTTACCCAGTATACCGCGATGCGAGTATATGGTTTATTTTTTTTTTTCTTCACGTCGCGCCTCCCCTGTGGCTCTTTGGCGCCCCCCAGGGGAGGCGCGCCTCACCTATTGAAAACCGCTGCCCTAGCCTGTATATGGTCCCCGAGTGGCTAGAAATTTTGAAGGGTGTAAACCGAGCTCTGGCTGTCTTTCTCTGCCTTTGAGAAAATTAGAGTTCAGACGAGCTGATCTGGAATTTTCCTGTTATGACGTCATACCAGGAAAGGTTACCTCCCCCTTGAATGACAGTCTCAAAATCCAAATGAATCAAATAGGATCGACTCACAAACGAGTCAATGAATACATGTGCGTCACCGGGTCCACAAATGCACATCTTACTAGAGAGCTGCATTGGGATTGAGTCCCGCGGGACCCAACGTAAATCTCGCGGGAGCGGGCGGTTTGAATTTTGCTGCGGGCGGGAATGGGCGGCTAAAAAAAACACAGCGGGAATCGGCGGGATAGGGAGGTTGCCTAACGACATGATGGAGAAGATGTCAATAGATGATGTAGAAAAGAACCTCAAACGAGGTATTTACAGCACAAAAGCTAAGCAAGGAAAGTCTTACATTTGGAGAAGTTTCTCAATTGTTTTGGTAGGCAAAATCATGCGGTATAACGTTATATGTATCCACATATTGCGCAGCTGGCAAATACATAGCTACTTGATCATACCTCACCAAAAACGCTCAGCACTCCCTGCAGGTCAAGTTGACTGTTTGGTGTTTTTGACAAACAATACATAGAAGTTTAGTGAGTGCAGTGGAAATGGATTGTTTCTAAATGTCCGTTTGCTATTTTGTGTTCACATTACGTTCTGTTTAAGCATGTTTTCTCAGGTTTCCTTTCAGTCGGTCACGTTCGACGTACATCGGAACTGACCGACGAATTGGGATCTGTTTTTTGTTTCTCAATCTGTTTTTCTGTTTTCTGTTTTCTGTTTTGCAAAGCAGTCTATTTTTATGTGCAAAGTTTTTGATAAAAACGAAATTATATTTGAATGTATTTGTCTTTTTTTTTTTTTTACATGCAGGCCAGGGAAACGAAACAAACAACCCCATGAATCTCTTTAATAATATCAATACAAATAGGCTACGTGTTTTTTTTCCCTGCGGGACGGGAGAAGACACAAAATCAATGCATCTCTATTATTGTGCGGGAATAAATTCTCAGAGTTTTGCGGGTGCGGGCGGGAGTGGACATACATATTGCGGGAGCGGGCGGGAGTGTAACACATACGTTGCGGGAGCGGGCGGTAATGGTCAGAAATTCGGCGGGTGCGGGCGGGAGCGGGATGAAGAAAACAGTCCCGCGCAGGGCTCTACATCTTACTCATTGCACTCACAAATTCTGACTTACATTAATACAAAGTTTTGTATTCACAACTATGTCTCTATTTGCACAAATCGCTGCACATTCATGTAATTCTGTATTTTGCACACACAAGTTAAAAGGCATTTGTTTGTGGATAGTAAAACATGTCTGCAACATTTATCAAGTTCATAGATAATTGTGTGTGCATTTATTAATCATTTTGAGTCTAAAATCATCCCATATTTTTACTCTTTAATTGCCAAGTTCATAAATTATGTTACTGATTTGGAGGGGAATACACACAAAATTACTTATGTTCAATATAAAAAGTGATATAATAAAGTTGATTTCTTAACCTTTTATCACAGTCTTGGACATTTTATTTTTTTCTCCCTCATTTATATGCTGTTATACTCCATATAAAAGCCAGAAACTTAGCTTTTTTTATTTTTTAGCACAGGCCAATTTAAAGGGTTAATGGTGCCAGCTGGTGATCAACAAATTACAAATTGTACCTCTTCCCAACAGGAAAAACCAACAATCAGAATGCATGATTATATGGTGTCATGGCTTGGCATTCAAAAAATGTCGTTATAATGGAAGTCAATGAGGCAAAAAAGTTTAGTGTAAATACTACTGTACATAATAATTTGTGAAATGCTGAACAACCAAATGTTTTATTAACAGTCTCAGGATTTTTTTTATTTTTGAGAGCAAATTTTTGAGATTATACAGTTATACTAGCTCTTTAAGGACAGTATACAGGATGGTGTATCGGTCAGGAAAAAACAATATAATGAGATGCAGTAGATTCACTTGTGTATTGTGTTATTCTGTATTGCCAACAGGCTGAAATAATAAAGGAAATCACCATTAAGGCACTGGTATCTTACAACAAAATAATTCCAATTACAGCTAAGCATTAAGGATTTTTGCAGTAAAATATCCAGAAACCACTAGGCCAGTGTTATATATTTTGATCAGTTGAGTACTTAGAATATCCCAAATGTTTTCAACTATTTGTAAATCGTGAGAAAATTGCTATTTTAACCAAGGAACCGGGACGTGTGAGCTATGCGTGTGAGGGAGTCGCCTGTCGATTGCGTCATATCTGCGTCACCCTCGGTTTCCGGTTTTATTCAGTGAAACACTTTACTCTCACTGCATTTTGAACAAGTGTCATAGCAGCCGCAGAGCGAACGTCATAACTTCCTTTTCAACACACTCAGATATATCTAATACGATAATCAGAGTTGCGTTACCTCATATACTCATGACTGGAAAAGAGGAAGTGGCGCCGGCAACCGTGTCATAATAAAAGTCCCGCCAGCGACTATGCCATAATAACAGTCCCGCTCTTCAATCGCTCCTGCGGCCTTGCTCAGCTCCACGACACTCGGTCCTGCTCTGCTTCATACTACAGTAATGTTAATAATCGCATCCATGAACATGATTTCTGCCCGAGTCCTATCCTGTTGACTGTTTCCCACCGGCTGTGAGGTAAAGACCACATGTCCCGAGAATCTGCGCTCAAACGTGCCGTCATCAAACTACGCCTTTGTTTTGAACAGGCGACCTCTAGTGGACGGAAAAGTTACATAGTGTAGCTTTAATAGAGATATACAAATATAATTTAGAGCCTCATAAATTCATAGAAGTATTCATTCCTAAACTATGGTGCATTTCCATACTCAGTAACATAAATAATAGACTATATAATCTGGGCAAACCTGGTGGGATGTCCCCACCAAAGCTGAGACCGAACCTACACCCTTGCAGAGAATGATAATTTCTGTTATTTTTTCAACTAAACTATGCGATCTGAATAATGGTTATCACACAAGCAGCAGTGCTGTCTTCATCTGCACTTTTTCTGACAACAGAAAAAAATAAGTAACTGAGTAACTTCCATAGACACATTCTGTTTGTGCTCTATCAAAGAAAACAAAACAAACAGCACAACCGCTGAATCTCGGAGCAACACTGTGTTTTATTCCTAAAATAATCAGCGTATTTGAACGAATCAGATGAGTAAATTATTTATTTAAGCTACCCATTCATGGATATGACACGTTCCTTCACAGGACATAGGCTACTTGAATATGAAAGTTTTACCATGTTTTAGAGAAAATAATATTTTGAGCTTCATGAATCATTTTCAAATGACTGTGATATTACTGAAGAAAGCTTGGAAACAGAGACACAAACTCTGATGATGAAAACTGCTACGTTAAAGGTGCACTATGTAACATTTTTTTCAGTAAAATATCAATACCACTAGGCCAGTGTTATATATTTTGTTCAGGTGAGTACTTACAATATCCCAAATGTTTCCAATTATTTGTAAATCGTGAGAAAATTGCTATTTTAACCAAGGAACCAGGACGTGTGAGGAAGTCGCCTGTCTATGGAGCAGATGTCACGTCTATGCCATAATAACAGACCCGCTGCTCGCGAGGCGTGTGTTCCGCTCTTCTTATTAACAATCACTCCAGCGGCCTTGCTCAGCTCCACAACACTCGGTCCTGCTCTGCTTCATACTACAGTAACGTTAATAATCTCATCCATGAACATGATTTCTGCCCGAGTCCTATCCCAAATCTTTTCCACCGGCTGAGAGGTGAAGACCACACGTCCTAAGATTCTACCCTCAAACGTGGCGTCATCAAACTACGCCTTTGTTTTGAATAGGCGACCTCTAGTGGACGGAAAAGTTACATAGTGCAGCTTTAATGTTTCTTTGTGCATTGTGTGTCACATAACGTAAATGGCATTACAATCTGAGAAATTCGAAAAGGTCAGCAGTAGTTTGCATCGCTGGAAATTAATGTCCATTGTTTAATATTTATGAATCGTAAACAGTCGGGAAATATTGCTGTATTGACTCCTCAAGTTCAGCTGTTTATCTTACCGGCTTGAATTAAAGTGCTGCTCGGTTTCTGGACATGCCAATGTTGAACAGTTTTCCGACGGCAGCGGCAGCTCCGAGCAGAGCTCCCAGGAACCGCTTGGGGCGGCGGTTGTGTCCACTTAGCTCTGCTTGCGTGACTGTCATTTGTCCCAGTTGAGTGAGCATATGCTTGACGTCAGCTTCCGCATGAGTGAGGGCATCCTCGGTCCATCGTGCACCTGCCCAGCTGTACTGTGTAGCGGTGCGGGGATAGTGTGCTTGATAGACGTTGCGAGGGTCCAGCCGAACATATACTTTCTGGGTGTGTGTCCTGCAGTTGGTGATCAGGAGTCCGGGTTGTCCCCTGAGTACAATGCCTGATGCCGGACCTGGTGACAGGACATCTGGTTGCAGTCGTCCTTGGGTGAACTGGAGGCACAGAACAGTGAGCCACAGCAGCATCCTGGTACAGGAAAGAGAGAGAGAGAGAGAGAGAGAGAGAGAGAGAGAGAGAGAGAGAGAGAGAGAGAGAGAGAGAGATGGGGAGAGAAGTGGTCGATCAGCGAGAGATGTCCTTGGTTGGTCAGGACAGTCTTTGTGCGGCGAGGACTGCACAGAGTTTAGCTTGCATTGGCCCCTCCCTGTCTTTCCCTGCCAGTGGCCAGATGTCTTTTGACCTGATTGCAGTGGACCCATTTGAAAATTGGCTCTTTCTGTCCCTGGTTCAGTTTGATTCGGTACGCAACCGGGGAGAGTTTGTCCACAATCTCAAAAGGACCTGTCCAGTGAGGCAGAAATTTCTTTGACAGCCGATGGGCTGCTGTCCGGGGCGGCTGGATGAAGCCGTAATACCAGACCCTATCGCCTACATCCAGTTCCTGGTGTGACGCTTTCTGGTCATAATATGCTTTCCGGCCTTCGGCACTCTTCTGAAGCTGTTGTTGGGCGAAAGCAAAGGTTGTTCTCAGGTTCCGGTGTAGCTCATCAAGGTACTGGTGAGTGGTGTAGGCCGTGACAAGGCTGGAGGCTCCCGTGTGATACAGCAGGTGCAGCGGCAATGTCATTTGCCGCCCAGTCATTAGTTCAAAGGGAGACACCTGAGTTGATTCATGCGGGGTGGCTCTGATGGCCATAAGCACTAACGGAAGTGTCACATCCCAGTCTTTCTAGTTGGCGGAAACGTACTTTCTCAGCATGCTCACCACCGTTCGATTAGTTCGTTCCACTTGGCCGGACGAGATAGGATGGTGACTGATATGCAGTTGAGCGTGTACTCCCAGAAGTTTCCAAACCTGCTGCATGATCTCAGCTGTAAAGTGGGTGCCTCTGTCTGAGTTCACTTTAAGTGGCAGTCCGAACCTGGAGAAGATGTGATTCATCAGGAGGTATGCCGTGGTTTGGGCAGTGTCGTTGGGTGCTGGAAGACACTCTACCCACTTGGTGAACTGACACACAACCGTGAGGAAGTATTTGTTACCCCTCATTGATCTGGGCAGGGGCCCTACCCAGTCTATCTGGAGGTCTGACCATGGGAATGTGACTCCTCTGCGTTGAAGTGGGGCTCTATGGTTTGGGTTTGCTGGTTGGAATTGGCAGCAAACCAGGCATTCTCTGACATATTCTGCCATGTCTTGTTGCATGCCCGGCCAGTATGCCACTTGTTTCAGGGTCTCGTATGTGGCTTTGGTACCGTGGTGTCCTGCACATGGTGCGTCGTGGGCATACATTAGCATGACCCCCCTTTGACAATGTGGCACCACAAGCCTTTGCGCTGTGAGGTCATCAGGGGCATACCACAGAATGTTGTGTTTCACACGCAGCATGTGTTGGATGTCATGTAACCGTCTGAGGCCTGGGGCAGCAGTGAAGTCAGACGCAGTGATAGGGTGGTTGGAGGGGTCAGAGAGGTGGTTTATCATGGCTTGTATGGCCGTGTCAGAGGTTTGCATGTCAGCTATGTCGTTGTTTGAAATTTGTGGCGCCAGCGTAAGCGGCTGTGATGTCTGAGCTGTTGCAGTAATTGTTCGCTTGCTGCGGGTTATCGCTGCAACGTCGATTGTGGGTGGGTGGGTTGGTGGTGACCATAGCTTGCCTTGCAGTGCATGCGTCTTGGCTAGGGCATCTGTTTGGTCATTCAAGTCTTTGTCGAGGCCTGGTTGCCTTGAGTGTCCTTTCACCTTTTTCCAGTAGACAATCATGTCGTGTGTTCTTGTGATGTCGTCGCATGCTTGGAACAGGTGTTGGTGTGTGACTGACTTGTTGTTTGCTGTTCTGAAGCCATTTTGTTTCCAGCCCGTAAGGTGGCATGTGAAACTGAGTCTGGCATAATTGGAGTCTGTGCAGATAAGGAGTTCCCTGATGTTGTGGGTTGATGCGATTTGGAGGGTTATTAGAATGGCTGCTATTTCAGCATATTGCGATGTCTGAGGACCCAGTTTGAAGTGCTGTGGAGGGCAAGGCTGGTTATTTAGCCACAGTACGCCCGCACCTGATTTTAGGGTGCCCTCTTGGTTGTAAGAGCACCCATCGACGTAGGCGGTGGGCATTCCTTGACACGCATTCTCTTCAAAGTACCTGTGACAGGTCTGTTGTTGTCGCTGGGGTTCCTCTGTGTCCAGCGTTGCCGTTGGTGTGTCATCGGAACAGTTTTGGCAGGCAGCCAAGCCGTTTCCCAGTGCAGACTTGTGATTCTGAGCATAACGAGTCTCAACATTGCGTCCCTGGAGGGCCATCAACCAGGTGGCTATGCGTGAATTGGTAACGACACCATCGCGAATACGCTGGCTGTTGAGGAACATTACAGGCTGGTGGCAAGTCTCTATGATAACCTTTTGTGCTCCGACGTAGTTGGAGAATCGCTGGATGGCCCACACGGTGCAGAGTAGTGCCTTTTCACAGTCAGAGTATCTGCTCTCTGGTGGGAGAAGTGTCTTACTGGCATATGCAACCACTCTTTTGTCTTGGTCATGTCTTTGGTATAGCCCAGCACTCAGGCAGTGTTTGGAGAATCCAGCTTCCAAGTGGAACTCCTTTTGTGGGTCAGGGTAAGCAAGACATGGGGCTTTGCACAGATGTTGTTTCAGTTCATTCATGGCATTTGCTTTAGCTTCTGTCCAGACGAATGAGCAGTCCTTCTTCAGAAGAGCAGTTAGTGGCCGTGCAATGTCTGCGTAGTTTTCTATGAACTGCCGTGAATAGTTGCACACCCCAAGGAAGCTTCGCAGCTCTGAGACATTAGTGGCTGGCTTGATGTTCTGAACTGCTTGGATACGGCTGGATTGTGGTTCAATGCCCCGTGATCCAATGAGTAGGCCCACATAATTGACCTTGGTTCGACACCACTGTCCCTTGTGGAGGGCAATTTTGGCACCGGCGGTGGTTAATTGGTTCAGAACGTGGTCTATCTCTTTCAGGTGGTCGGCCACTGATGTGCTCTTCATGAGAACGTCATCTACGTAGATGAGGTTGCCTCTCATTCGGGCGTCTGGGCATGCTTTGTTCAGGAAGATGTTGAATTTGGCTGGTGAGTTAGCATAGCCAAACGGGCACCTTGTGAATGTGTACTGTCGGTTGCCGAAGGTGAAAGCCAGCTTGTGCTGATCTTCTGGATGCACTGGAATGGTCCAGAATCCTGAGGCCACATCAAGCGTGGAGAAGATTGTGGCTCCTTTGATTCTGGGTATTTCCTGCTCCAGCTGGATCATCGGCCATCGTGACAATGGCACCTGTTGGTTCAGCTTCCTGTAGTCTATGGTGGGTCTCCATTTGCCGTTCGGTTTGAGGACTGGCCAGAGCGGCAGAGTAGGTGCTGTTGCATGGACGTATGACACCTTTCTCAAGCATAGAGTTAACAATCTCCTGCACTGGTTCGTGTGAGGTGATGGGGATCTTGTACTGCTTGACGAAAGTGGGAGGAGCATTAGGGTGCGTTGGGATGCGCATTGTGTGGAGGTTGGTGAGACCACAATCTAAAGAGTCTTTGGCAAACGACGCTTTGTATTTGTAAAGGACTTGTCTGAGTTCTTGACGTTCTGCATCATCCTTTATGGCGTCTGCCTCTTTCAGAATTTGCTGGACTTGCGTCTCAAATCCTGGATATGGCTCTTCTGTTGTTGTGTTGTCTGTCGTGTCGGCAGTCAGAGGTGCAGTGCTGTCATCAGTCTGACAGGCAGGCTGGCTAGTGACTGTGTATACTGCAAGTTGTTGGTCCTCTGTCAGCTCTGTTCTGCACACTTGATCTTTGGCCATCGGCATGACGGAAGCGATGGTTTGAAGGGTGCTGTGAACACTATGTTGTCCGTGCTCCCTTCTGGGATCATTGAAGATGGGACTGGACCAATGACTGGTAAGGTGAGCTCAAAGTCATGGAAGTCGTGGCTCACTAGCCATCCCAGGCGGTAGGCCTTGGGAATTCTGATGTCCATTGCAGTGCAGTTGTTGAACAGGATGTAGACGACACGGGATGACAGTTCAGTGAGTGGTGTCGCCTCCAGACTGAGTCCAAGTTCCAGACATTCAGGCGAAGGTTGGAAGAAGCCCAGTGTGTGGTTTAGTGTTTGACACTAAATGTTGAGCCGAACAGCGACCCCTTTGGTGTAAGCTGGTACTGCAGTCTCCTGTTCGTTGACTAAGGTGCAGACGTCTGGAATGGTCTGACCTGACAGGAGGTTTTCAAGGTTGACAGGAACCACAGGGGGCTGTGAAGTCATTGGGGCCCAAACTACCTCATTGATAAAGTCCACATGAGCCTTGAGACGAATCAAGATGTCCGCTCCTATGTATACATCATGCGGTAGGTCTGGAAGAACCAGGAAGTAGTGTGTGAGGCACCGGTCATTCCATCTCAAGTTCAAAACGCAGATGCGCTTAGCAGTTACCATGGTTGATAGGCAGGAGTCTAGAGGGAAGCGGGTGCGCTTGCTTGCAGACGGGAGGCCTGCTGTGTTTTCCGTGAGGGCTTTGAACAGCGCTAGGCTGATGGCTGAGTTGTCTGCCCATAGTGCGAGTATGATGTCTGTAGTTGTGACATCATTCAGCTGGAGGTCAGTCATGACCTTGGGGCAGTGAAAGTCAGAGTCTATGGTGAGTCGAAAGGTGCAGAGTAGTGAACTTGAGCTTTGTTCTGGTGTTGAGATAGTGTTCTTGTGGCTGGCTGCGGGATTTCTTGTGACCTCTGTGGCCTGACAGTCTGGCTCAGGTGATCTGGGTGGCTGGAGAGGCAGAGGTTCTCGCACTTGAGCCCAAATTTTTAGCAGTCTGAAGTCTAATAGGGGCTCGAAGCGATCTAGCAGATCTTTGCCGATGAGAAGGGGGTACGTGTCCATTGGTGAGATGTACACAGGGTGTATCAGACTCATTGGGCCAATTGTTAGATGGATGGGAGCTATCTGTTCAAGTTGGATCTCATTTTGGCTGTATGACTGCACATTTAGCTCACATTTTTGGGATTTCAGAGTTCGGTTCTGTCTTTTAGCTTCAAGTCGGAGTCTGTCAAAAAGGTGGGATGACATCAAAGTGAGATCAGCTCCGGTGTCGACCAGGCCTTCAAATCTCAGCTCATTCTCCAATATAATGGCAAGATAGAGTTTCCGGGCCACTCCCTTTTTGATCAGGTTTCCCAGGAGTCTTGGTTCTGGGGTTTGTGTGGTGATCGATAAACAGTTAGGGACGGTCTCATGTGGCTCGTTAGGGAGGCCGACAACCAAAACAGCACTGTCTGGTACTTTGGGACTTTGGTCGCTGCCATGATGCTTTGTGTTTGATTGTTCGTGAAGTGCAGCTGTCGGCTGACGTGTTTGGGTGACGCTGTCACTTGGTGATGGAGTCTCTGGTTCTGTGGACTGTGGTTGGTGAGCGGTGCTTGGTTCAGTCGGAGGGCAGTCAGGAAAGATGTTGGGTACAGGCCTTACACCTAGTCATGAGGAGTCTGGCCTGTCCTTCTTGTCTCCCTTGTCAGGTTCCTTTTGAAGGAGTTCTTTCAGGATTCTCAGGATTTCTGCTGTCTCAGATGAAAATGCACTGTCTTGCTCTGGTGCGTGTTCAGACTTGGGTTTGTTTGGGGCATGTCGTGAGTCGTTCCGCCGCGGGCTGTCTGGGCTGGATGCTCTGGCTGATGAGAGTCGGCCATTTCTGGGCCGTCGGCTGGCCTCCGACGTGGCTCCACCCTTTGGGTGGTTAGATGGACGTGGCTTGTCCCAGAATCTTTCAGAGCGCCCGGTCTGGTGCTTAGGGCGGACACCGTCCCGGCTGTGCTGCTCCCTGCTGGCTTGGAACGGTCTTGACTCTCTGTTGAAAGGCCTGTCACTGTGGTATTTCTGGGCGCCCTCTAGGGCCAACTCTGGGCAGTGATCAGAGACAGGGCAAATGGTTGGGTTTTTCACAGTCTTTTCAGAAGCCGTTTTTTGCTTGGCATAGGCTTTATGGGCTAGGTCCCGTAGCTGTTGGATGGACATGCTACGTGGGCAGACCAGGACTCCCAGGTGATGGCTTACTGCGGGGTGCAGATTTCGAAGGAATAGAGTTTTGAAGTTGAAATCCTCCTCCATTCCTGGCTCGTTCCGTGCCCCGAAATAGGTCTGTCTGAGTCGGCTGTAGTAGGCCTGTGGGGTTTCGTGTCGGGCTTGTCTCAGGTCCATGGCGCTGATGATACCTTGGTCTGAGTCAGGGTCCGAGAACTCTCTAATCAGGGCCTGACGCAGCTGCTGGTAGTCTGATTTGACAGTCTCGGGTTGCCGACCGAGGAAACTCTGCACCTCACGGCTGGACGTGGCTCGGATGAGGTACAATCTGTCCCAGGCGGTCACGTTAGCCATAGTTTGCAAGTAAAAGTCTATGTCCTGCAGGTAGGCGTGCACATCGTGGCCTCCTGCAGGGTTTGGGGTGAAAGTTGGGATGGTTCTGGCCAGCTTGTAAAGTTCTTGGGGAGCCACGGCGTGGCTAGGGCCACTGATTCTCTGGGCGGGCTCCCACTCCCACCCCTTTGCTGCTGATGGGGGCTCTTGGAAGCTGGCGGGTGACAACTTGGGCAGCGGGCTTTCACCCCCCTTTTGAGCTCGGAACTCTTGACGGGGGGGCCTGGGCCCGCTTGTCGAAGGAAACTCTGTGGTGTGCGTTTCCCCTTGCTGCTCGTAAGCATATTTCAGGTCTCTGTGAGCAGTTTCAAGTTCTTCTTTTAAATAGTCTTTTTGTTGAACTAGATCTTGGATCTTGGCACGGGCCGCCTGCAAGTGGGTTTCACAGGCTCTGGCCTTGCTTTCCCTTTCTTTCAGTTCAATCTGTGCTCTTGTCAGGAGAGCTTCACCTCGTTGGAGTTCTTCCTTTAGTTCCTCTTTGGATTCTTTCTCCAACTGCTCTCTGCGCTCTGTCTCTACACGAAGCTCTATCAGGGCCTTTTGAAGTCTCTCCACTTCCTCCTGAAGCTGTGGGTCTGTTTCATCCTCTTTCGCACGCCGGTCTTGGACCTCGTTGAGTAGCTGGTCTAGATGATCCTGCGCTTGGGCCTGGTTCCTCCGGGCCTCCTCAGCCTGGAGCTTCAACGCTGCTGCTTCTTGCTCCAGGTGGATGTTGCTCTTTTCGCTGAGCCGCGCCTGGGCGACGAGGTTGTGGGCGAGGCCCCCGACAATCTTGGCCCATTCTTTGTAGTTGTAGCTCTGGGTCGGATCATGGACCATCAGCCGGCTCAAGTCGTCGTCCAGCTGCTCTTGGCTCAGGTTCGGCAGATCACCGGCGGCTTTAGGCAGGAACGCAGTTGTCATGGCACTCAACCAGGTCTCGACGTGGTCCCAGTGGGCGGTGGGGCTGGATGAGCGGGACATACTGGCTTACTGTAGGCAAGAGATAGACAACACAAAGAGGCCAATGCAAGTCTGTGTAGGGGTTAGCGAGCTATAGCAATACGTGGCTATTTAATTCGTGTGTGTAATTATTGGCTAACTGGTGCAGACAGTTAGTGAAATCTTAGGCCGGGCACCTACTGTCTTGGCCGTGAGTGGCCAGGTGGGGCCGATTTGTGTGGGAGAGTGCCGGATTTAAATAACAATTTTGACAGTGCGGTCGCCCAGTGGGTCATTTACTGACACTGGCTGCTGGTCGTCAATCTATTATTCAGCTTTCCTTGATGGCTCTCATAGGTTCTGTCTTTAGGTGAACTGGAAGAAACAAAACAACGGAACAGCAGAATAGAAAAGAGCAAAATAACCAAGAATACTTAAAGAGAAGGCATGAAATGAAACAAATGAGAACATAAGAAGAGATGGATAGGGAGAGGCTCTAAGCTTAATACTAGGGATGCACCGAATATTCGGCCACCGAAAATTTTCGGCCGAAAATGCCCCAAAAGTGCATTTTCGGTTTTCGGCCGGAAGACTTTTATCACCGAAACAACATGGCCGAAATGTTGTGATGACGCAAACAGAAACCGCGACCTGCACGTGCTTGTCTGAAGCAACATGTCTGCGGTGTGGACGTGTTTCAGTATATCTGAGAAACACCCACGTCTGCTCCATGCACAAGCACTGACAGCGAGAGCTCATGTTCTCGATGAGAAGAGGACCAGACTTCACTGTGAAACCGAACGCAATCTTTAACAGTGGGCATGTTTTAAGCGCGGAACACACTTCAATCTGGCGGCAGTGCGCGCGCGTGAACGCGATCATCTGCGAGCGCGATCGATCATCTCTTCCTTAAGAATAAACATGAATGAACATCTAAGGTGTGTTGAGGATACATTACAACTTACTGTCACGTATCATATATGGTGTAATCGCTCAGTCAGTGTTTCAACGGCAGAAAGACCTCTATATAACTGCTGTAAGCTAAACAGTCATGTAGCATCATTTACCTCAGGCACCTCAGTGTCCACAGCTGTTAGTCCACTAGAAAAATCAACTCTTTCACTAAATATATGACCTATATTAGCCGTTATATTCATTATATTCTACTTTACCTGTTAATGATATATTGATTATTTCATGCATGTTTAAATAAAATGACAGACACTGTGTATAAATGATTATATTTCAACAACGAATTGGATAAAAAACTATTTTATAATTAGATTTAGAAGTTATTGCAAAAACTGCCTTATGTGAAGTGTACATGTTTGTGTACGATGTTATTTGAGTGTTGATTATTAGACCTAAAAATACATAGCAAGCAACTGAATTTAGGTTAATAGTTTGGGCTCTGTTTTTAACCTTTAATATTAATGTGCAAGTAAGGGCTCCCTATATAGTTTAGAGCAATATATTCAATAAACTTTTAGTTATAATTTAATTCATTTAAGGACAGACTTTTTTTAACCAATAAAAATAAATAAAAAGCCATTTTGTAAAACTGCTGTACCGAACCGTCAGTTGTGTGTACCGCTACACCCCTATTCTACAGTTAACATATAGGCTATGGCAGTCTTTGCTTTGATACACTATTATGTTAAAGGCCTACAGAGAAAATAGTTGTATCTTTAAGCAGTTGCACTTGTTCTGAATGCACTTTCTTGTAGTAGTCCTACAGAGAAAAATTTTAAATGCACTTTGTTTTTATGAGAGAACATTTAATTTATAAACCTTTCTGTAGGCCTGTACATTATTATTTAATGTACAAATGAGTGGGGTCAAGTTAAACATTTTAGTTTGACTTTTATTTTATACTGTGCATTGTTGCAATGTGCTAAATAAATATTGGCATAACTTGTAACTGATTTATTCTTTGAAACTTTAATATTAATGTATGCAATTGCAATGCCTTGATTTTAGTAAAGTTAGTACACAGTCATAGCCATAAATGCAATGGTACTAATATTTGGAATAATTTCTTTCGGTGTTTCGGTTTTCGGCTTTCGGCCTTGGTTTCCTCTTTTTCGGTTTTCGGTTTCGGCCAAGAATTTTCATTTCGGTGCATCCCTACTTAATACCAACGCTAGGGTTTATGACAGGGCCAACGAGTGAGGGGGCGCTGTTGAGCTACAAAGCCTAGGGAGAGGTTATGGCTTAAAAAAAAAGAAGAAAGGGGTGGCCAAACACTTAAATAGGAATATGTATATTCTAGGGTTTGCAATAAGTGAATGGGCTTACTTTACTGACAATGCCTGGGGTGAATTGGGGTCGCTTCAGGTGAGAACCGATGGTGAGGCCAATCTCACCAGCGGTCCCTGGACACTCGACCGCGGTGGTCCCAGATCCTCGTCCCTCTGTACCACGGGGCGCCCACTCAAACAGCGTGTGACTTTTAGCACAACTGGGCAGCACAGCAAGGGTTGAAATTGGGTTTCCTCTGAAATCCCTTTGGGGCCCCAAACGGAGGATCAGAGTAATTAACCAAAATGCCCTTGAGCGGTTCAGTTGGACTCGTTGACTTCTCCCTGGAGTGCCCGAAATGCTTAGTCTGCTGCGTGCCGCCGCCAATGGTACGGAGACAGAGGTGTCTGCGATTCACACACGACCGGTGTCAGTTACGCCGGCCAGGTGACTCCACTCACCGGAACCCAGCCAGAAGACAACCGTAAATTCACCACAAGCACTAGGGGAGGTACTACCTGTAAATATACAAATGGCTAACAAGGAAAGCATAACGTCAGCTTAAGCTTAAACTTGTTTAAACCAAATTCAAATAGTTCGGTAAAGTAAGTGAGGTAAAAGACTATTCAATAAATAGTGCTAAAACATGACATGATGATAATGGTGGTAATTATCTGAACAACCTTAAAAAGGGAGAAACAGAATTGATTGAATTAATCTATTCAGAAATGGAGCCAAAGGAGAAAAGAGAGAGGAAAGCCAACTTATGAGAGTGCCCAGCAGGGGGCGTGCTACTGATGAGTGGCTATCGCAGGCTGAAAAGAGAAGGCTTAATTTAAATTCAGGTTCAAACTTGTTTAAACCAAAATTTAAATAAGTGCAGGGTATCAGACTGGTATGAAATGGAAGAAACCAATTGATAAAAATAAAAAAAGAAAGAAAAGAAAAGACAAGCCAAAATAACTCAAATTGAAACAATGAGAAAGAAAGGGAAACTGACTTAGCAGAAGATGTCACAAAAGGGGCTTATTCCCCTTAGGTAGCCTCACTGGCTGAAAGGAGAACTTAATTTAAATTCAAATTCAAACTTTGTTTAAACCAAATTTAAAGTGTGAGAAGTCATTGAACCCGAAAGATTGAATGATATCAACAAAAGCAATAACAGGAAATAAATGAAAATAATTATAATAGTAAACAAATAAAATAACGAGAGTTCGCTTGAGAGAGTTTAATAAGGAAAACCTCTGCAGACGTCCACAAGATGGCGCAGTGGAGTCAGGCGTGGGTAATTTGAGAGGTGCAGCACACCTAGCGGGCTGCCCCCTTTTGTTACTCGGAGGTATTACATTACCCAAAAATTAGGTGATTTGAAGCTTGAGCGTCCGACAATGGGGAGGGTCTAGCTTCCTAACGCAGCGATTTAACTGCAATCACAAGTGTGAAGGGAATTTGTTTTCAAATTTCCTTTGTGCCAATTTGAAGCACAGAGTGTGTGGCCGGATTTACTTACCGCATATACACACAAATGTAGAACAGAGTATTTTCTCTGTAACAAATTTTAACGTGATCAAGGTTAAAATAAAATACTCCCATTCACACATCAAGCAGATACTGGCCAGCAGTTTTTTTCTGGTTGATTTGTGCAAGGTGGGTGTTCTGGTTAGCTATGCCAAAACTCCACCTAAGGGGGTGAGATCGCTTAGTTGAAAAACATTGGAACACGCAATGACTCAAATCTAGCGATTGATAAGGCCTTTTACAAAACGAATAAGAGGAATACGCTCAAATCGTTATATCATCACGCTGAAAGAAGACTTCTTCGTTCTAACAGGTGGAATTTTTCATATCACGCTGAGAGAAGATTTCTTCGTTCTAACAGGTGGAATTTTTCATATCATCACGCTGAGAGAAGATTTCTTCGTTCTAACAGGTGGAATTGATAATACTAAAATGTTCTGCAAAAGAAGTTTCTTTCCCTTTGCAGAGACCGTTTTAATATTATGAACTGCAGTTTCTTTTTAACAATTAACAGTGACTAAAATGTTTGACCAAAATAGACGCTGTTAACATAGGACTAACTGAATGAGCTTTGGGCTTTTCAGTTACAGATACGTGAGTTCGCGATTGCGAATTGTCTCACTGAAGCGTGCGTACAAGACAACAGTTAACACAAATATTATACACATAAAATTGACAAAGTTGCTCACAAAACAGAGTTTAAAATGTGCTCGATATTATCTCCACCAAAATATGTAGGGTCTTAGGGTTACATATATATTTAAATTAAAAATTAGCTCAATAGGAAATTATGGGTATTAACATTTAGGGATTTATGATTAATCATAATGGGTTATAATCTAATCACAAATCTCCAAAATCACCCAAAAGGGGAATACCTAACCTCGGTATTTATACAATATATAATATATATATATGGTTAACAACAATTTATTGCAATTAGATATATCTATATTAAATAATCACAGAATAACCTAGGGAGTTGATTCAAAACTCCTCTCCGTTCCGTTTAAAGAACGAGCGGTAATTCTTTATCCACTCACCAGGTCTATTCTTTCTTATCTAATCTTCAGAAAGATTATCCTTCTGCCACGAAGGGTAACTTTCCGAACTAGATATTAATTTACGTATTCAATAATACTCCGTGTAGGCTTGTAGCAAGATCTTAAACATTAAAGTGACTCGTGTTTTGTGAGCAGAAACAATGACAATTAAACATGGATAAACTGGTTTAACAACTAATGCTAGGATTACATACGACTACAATCAAGAATACATGTATATACAGAATAACGAAAGTAACGAAAGAGAGAGAGAAGAGGATAGAAATAGAGGGAGGACAGAGAAATGGCACTTTCACAGACAAATAACCACAGAGAGCCAGCAACGAATATCGCCTGAAAACAGGGGCACAAATCTTTTAACGCATTGCTCGATAAAATATACTTGCATGGGGTTTTGTGTTGAATTAAGCAAGATGAGTGCGTTGGAGTTTCTCAGAGTTTCCGTGCGCTGAAGCTCTCTCTCCGTTAGGTCCTTTGGTCGGTCCGCGGGAAATTTAAAGGTTAGAGCGCGTGTCTTTGCCGAGAAGGAAAGAAAGAAAAAGAAGTTTGTCTCGTCCGAGTCCTTGCAAGTTGACTGAGCCACAATGTGTGGGTGTTTCTGTCCTTTAAAGTCCATTAACTACGCCCATTTTCCCTGAGACGACCAATCGTTGGTGTGAATTTCAGGCGGGAGAGACTTTCTTTGTTCGGACTTTATTACTCAATGGAATGTTCTTGCTGGAAGCCAGAACTAGTAAAGTTTCACTTCAAGAGGACTAAACATACTAGCTGTACATCTCATAATCATATACTTTGTACCATTGACTAAGACAAAGAAAAAGGAACATTTAGACATCAAACATGCCTTGGTTTAAAGACATGAAGGCGGTGCATCTTCTATACAGAGCAATTTTGAGCGTTTAAGTAAGCTCTTACATCACGCAAACATAAGAAATATGGGGAGCATGCATATACTTAAGAGATCATCATACATGTAATTTCTGGGATAGTTTAATTAAAGGCTCAAAGAGAGGAATTCTGGTGTGTGTGTGTGTGTGTATGTGTCATCCCCCGGCCGTTCTCCGAATGAAGGGTGGGGTAGGGGTCCTGGCTGATTAGGATCTGATTGAAGCTCAAAAAGGGCCATCTAAAAGGTCCTCTGTTCACACTCTAGCTGGTCATTAAACAGTCGGAGGTGATATTTGACTCAGACTTGTTGGAGCTGTTGGAGCAGGAATTCAATTTATATGCAGAGCCGTTTGGAGGAAAGCATCCCACCACTTTGATCCTAGTTGAGAGACACTCCAGACGCTACAACCAGAAAAGGGGCTACTTTGGTTGATAAGCCTGGGTGACCTGAGGATTACAGTGAGGCCACCCTGCCGAGTACACCTCCGTGGGCCCCCCACTCCTCTATCCCATCGCAAGCATTTTGAGACTGTGTTTGTGGGTGATCTATGCTCTATGCGATGTTCTTCTTGCCTTTTTCATAAGGGCTTGAGTGTTCAGCGCGCCGTGTGCCGTCTCATGGCCACGCTCACTATCTCACATGTCTGCTGGTAGCTTACAGATGGGATTGCTGGTCCTTAAAAAAAGGGATCTAGCGTTTCATTTGGGGCTCTAGCAGAGGACAGATGTCAATCGCTGCATCGGAGAGAGGGCTGTTATGTGTTGAAAATGAAGATGATGCTGAGTTTCCCACTATAATAGTGGGCGCTCGTGCTGAATCAGATTCATACTTGACAGCCATGCTTTCCCGGGTGGCTGAGGCATAGTGCAACGCATAAATCGCCTTGCCCGCCCCTTGCCTTTTCCCGGATGTGCATTGGAAGGCTTTGGCATTGTGGAACTATTGGTGCCAAAATATGGAACACCAATAGGGCCATAATCTGTATAAAGTTTTCCTATCTCTCACTACCCTCATCGGTGGAGTGGCAGTGCCACTGGCAGGCCACCTCCGCCCTGCTTAGTGCACGAGGGTAGTTCTGAGCCGAGGTTGAGCTGCGCACAGCGCTGGCCCTTGGCCAGACGATGTCCACCCTGGTCCAGAAACACCATTGACCCGGATTTGGTCAGGAACTGCTCTTCCCCTGGAAGAGGGCCGGGTGGAAAACCATTAGTAATTCTATTCCGCCAGACCGCCACTGGTGTTAAAAACAGCCAGTGGTACCCAAAAAAAAAAAAAAAAAAAAAAAAAAAAAAAAAAAAACCAAGAGCACTTCCAATACCTCTGGGTCTCAGGAGTTCAGGAATGGCAGTGTGTGACGCTAAAAAGCCTCACCGCTCTCATTCCCCTCCCCACAAGAGGGCGAGAATGGCAGTGTGTGACGCTACAAAGCCTCGCCACTCTCATTCCCCTCTTCTCAGCGGTGCGTGGACAACAGTGCGCGACGCTATGCCTCGCCGCTCTTGTTCCCCGCTGAGGAAGGAGGTGAGGTAGACCGTGTGCAACGCCACAAAGCCTTGCCACGCTCAGCCCCTCCTTCATTTGGAGCGCGCACTTGGCGGTGTACAACGCTCCCATGCCTTGTCAGCCTCTGGTGCCTCTCCAAATCGCCAGCAGGGGGGCGCTGGCTGTCGGGACGCACAACAATGTGCCTCCCCACACTCGCCCGCCCCCTCAGTGGATGCAGGTTGTGTGCCACTCACCCAGACCCCTCCACGGACCACTCCCATGTCGTCCAGGGGTCCCTGCGTTCCGCTGCGCTGCCCCGCTGCGGGTACGTCTGTGGTGCCGATGGTCCCGCTTGTACGGTCTCTGGGAGCCTGGCTAGCGCTCCCCAGCCCATCTCGCTGGCTCATCCGCACCATTAGACTCGGCTATGCGATTCAGTTCGCCCGGCGTCCCCCCAAGTTCAGGGGCGTTCACTTCACATCTGTAACGTAGGAGAACGCCCCTGTGCTTCAGGCGGAGATTGCTGTCCTACTGGCGAAGGACGCGATAGAGCCGGTCCCTCCAGCCGATATGAAGTCCGGGTTCCACAGCCCGTACTTCATTGTACCCAAGAAAGGCGGCGGGTTACGACCGATCTTGGATCTGCGATACTTGAACCACTCCCTCCTCAGGATGCTGTAGTGACTATGAGTCAGATAAAATAATAACTTAACGGGGAATTTGAATTAAAATGAAAGAGACTCGAATGACACTATAATTTATAAATAATTCAGAATTAATGTTTACACCTTAACTTATTCGTCCAACGATATGTAAAAACTTAGAGGGGACTCTGTTAAAGGGAAACAGGTCTATTTAGCTCAAATGAATGAATTAATGAATTCATAGGGAATTTTGAGAGTCTATTTTACAGCCGAGCAAATGACTCTTCCAGCGTTCATTTGAACGGGCCGTAAATATCAACTCTGCAGCGGATATTAATATCCGAACAATAGTGAACCACTATTTAACAGCCAGGTAACTTAGATCGGCAGTTCAAGACATTAAATTCGTAGGCACGTAACACAAGAAGAGTTATCTTTGAATACAAACGGAACTTTATTGATTCAGTGTTTCCCCTACCATTGTTTTGGGGGGGCGGCCCGCCCTCCCAAAACGACCCCCGCCCCTCCTGAATGAATGGCAAAAATGATTTGTCATTACGGTCGACAATAAGAATTGCCCGATGGTCCAGTGATAGCGTGAAAGACACTCGGGCCAATGCTGCACCTTCACGGAAACTGATCATTTGCACATTTTTAAGCCTTGCCAATTTAAATATTCAAGCGCTCATAGACGAGAAAGTGTCTCTCAGTTTGATACTCGCGAAGCGCAGCAACAACACATAAGCACGGCCACGCGTCTCACATCGCGCAAATTCACACAAAATTATATCAAAATGCCTGTCTTGTTGAGTATCATCGTAAACATAGTCGGTTAGGTCTTTTAACTTAACGTAAACATGAAATTTGCCTGTTACCGCCAGCATTTATGGTCATTTTCACAAGTTTCATGGCCCACAGAATATCTAATCATGCAATATATCAAATGAAAGAACAGACCCACTGTTTTATTCCAGCTTCATACATTATTTTTTCAATCAACACTTGAATGTTGCAAGTTTCCTGAATAAGCAACATTTTGAGCATTAAGGCCTGTTCACACCGGGACGATTTTCGCACGCGTTTATCGCCGACGTTTAACGCCTCGGGACTAAACAATGGGCGCCAATGTGAATGTTCACACCGACGCGCAAAACGCCAGGCGTAAAAGCGTCATTTTTAAAAAAACGCCTCGGGTTCGTTTTTTTATTTTGACGTGGCGCGTAAAAAACTGTCCGACCAATGAGATCGCCGCTTTTGTTCACGTGCCTGGAGCTGCTGAAGTGACAGTAAAACACGACTTGGTGGCGCTCAAGCACAAAACGGTCTTGCCAAGCACACATTGATACGACGAAGAAGTAGTAAGTAGACAAAGAAGAAGATGAACTGCTAATGCTGCTTGCCAGTTAGCAAAAAGTGTGTGAATGGTTTTGTCCATATACATAATATGTCTGGTTTTGGCAAGCACATAAATACTGTCTCTCTTCTCCTTCTGTGTGACAAGCGAGTGTCAGAGGCTTAAAGTGCCGCAGCACCATCTTGTGTACCGGGAGCGCATCGACTGAATGTGCACGTTCACTCGGTGCAGCGCCAGTGAAAATTGCTTGGGTGTGAACACTCAAGACGCGCCGAAAAACGACACGAAAAACGCTGGCGATAAGCGCGCTCGATATTCGTCCCGGTGTGTACAGGCCTTTAAGCTGAGAAAATCACGTTTTTGTAAAAGACTAACGTTATATCCGAGCGATGAACAAAACACAGATGTTGTAGATTGAGTCCATCAACACCCCAAAGCTTCACAGTCCTATAACTCGTCCTGGGTTGACAGTTCATTCAATAACATTAGGCAGTTGTGATTTATATGCTGTTTAATGTTGATGATCGCGTTATTTTACATATGCATCTGCTTACACATGATATCCATGATATCGCACGTTGCTGCTTCTTCGGCTGTTTTGATCAGGAGATTCTGTTCTCGTCCAGGAAATGCACTATAGCGCCCCCTACCGTATAACAGTGAAAACATGGAAAGCCGGAAAATATTGTCATTGGCTTTCTAAATATTCAGATAACAAGATAACTCACTGCTCATGACTGAATAATTTTGAATAAGGGTTAATCTATATTTATATGCAGTGACATATAATTTTATGCAGACTATGCAGTGATACTTTACATTTGATTACTATTTTTGTACCTGACAATCTAGTTTAGACCTATTTGTATATATTTGTTCTGCTGTATTTAATTGTGCTTTTGCTCGTAATTTGATTATTTGTTCTTATTTTATTACTGACTATCTTTAACAATATAAAAAAATTGACTAAATGTAATGTAAATGTAAAATTATTTGAGATAGGATATTAGTTTTTAGAGTCATAACCTTATTAATGAAGCTTACATGGCTCAAAAACAATACTAGGCCTATTTTATTTTATTTAGTCTAGTAGCCCCTCCCCCAAAGCTGTAAACCTAGGGGAAACACTGTGATTACTCTAACACATCAAACTAATATCTAACATAAACACACGCACTCGCACATTCACACACGTAGCAGAAAGGAAGAAGGTGAGGAAAAGAATACGTTTTAAGAGAGAGAAATTATGAAAAGAATAAGTTTTAAGAGAGAGAAAATATGAAATCCCAAGCAATATATGCATTTATGACACATGACCTGAAGAAACCATTGATCAGTAATTTAATCTCCTATCGTTTCTTAGGCAGGGTTATTACATTTGATCTAATGCACCATTTCAGCTCGGAATCTAGAGGTATTACTTGCGTTTGTGTCTCGTCTCAGACAGGGGATTCTCTTTCCCCGGCTGGAGGGGGGGTTTTCCCGGGTCTTTGATTCGCTGAAGGTCTGTCGTGTCTTTTGATCGATGTCTTGGGAAGCCAATCACGTGGCGTGTTGGCGGCTGGATGGAAGTCTTGTAGGCGTTGTTTGAAGTTGAAGCGCGCTGGAGACTCGTTGAGAAACTTTGCGGCGAAACTTAACAGAACCCGAGACTTAACGGAAAGAAAATAAACTTTAAGTAAAAGAAAGGAAAGTGAGAGAAGAGCAGATGGCCTGAATGAAATCGTTGTTGAACCCATCTTCTCTGATCTTGGTCTGCCACGATCGTCAGATCGTCTCCTGGGAGCTCTCCGTTCAGAACTCAACTCTGGTCAACTGCTGGAACTCAACTCATCTCTGAACTGCGAACTGGCTGCGAACAGGCCGCAAACTGCTGGGTCTGAACTAGCTGTGAACAGCCCTTGAACAGCTGGCTCTGAACTAGCACTCTTCGTCTGTGTTCTGAGATTAAAACTCAAATATTTGCCCATCCCCTGGATGGGTTCTGGCCAATTAGGGTTCAGGGGTGACTGTGTCTCCACCCCTCCCATAAAATTGGGTTATCTATGGTAATTTAGTTTCCTGCTCTTAAGCAGAGAGTAAATTTAGACCTAATTTCTTACTATAAGGACATGATCAATTCTATAAAGATTTCATTCAGCTCATCTGTTGGATTATACCCATACGAACAAAAAGATATCAAACACGGTGCCTTTTCATCCACTCATTCAATAGTTACATAATTGCATGAACTGGGAGTGATATACATGCATAATAGTCACGTGTATCAGTTGTAAACACACTAACAAGCTATGTCGAAGACTATTTGAATGCAAGTCCAATAATCAGCGATTTGATGCACTTCATATGTAACAGTTTCTGTGAGTTTGCTTGGAGTTTTAGCTGTGTCACGTGGAGTTAATTTACCGGTCATTGAAAAGACAGAGATCTGGTTTGTTTCTTTGTCTTGTGATCATACCGAGTCTTTTGTCCTCTTTGTCTAAGTTTTGGTCAAAAGCTCATAGACAATCGAGTAATTATTATCTAAAAGTAGTAGCTCCGGGAGAATGGAGCCTCCGTCTCTCTGGTGATAGATGGTCGATTTCCTGGGGTCTGGAGCTGAATTGGGCTTTGTAAAGGGGTCATTTCTGTTCAAATCATTTGGGTCTGCGCCCACAATTCCTACAGACGCTACAATGCCGTTCAGAATGTTGACGCAGAAACGCATCTTCAGGTGCATCCGTCCCCAAGATTGGTTTGCAGCGATCGACCTGAAGGATCGCTGCCTCGATTCTCCCTCGACACAGACCGTTTCTACGCTTTGCATTCGACGGACGAGCATATCAGTACAAAGTCCTGCCCTTCGGGCTGTCCCTGTCGCCCTGTGTCTTCACGAAAGTCGCGGAGGTGGCCATTGCTCCCATGAGAGAGCGTGGTGTTCGCCTTCTCAACTATCTCGACGACCAGTCGTGGGAGCAGTTGTGCGAACACAGGGACATGGTGCTCCGACACCTCAGCCAGTTGGGTCTTCGTGTCAACTGGGAGAAGAGCAAACTCTGTCCCGTAAAGAGGATCTCTTTTCTCGGGATGGAGATCGACTCGGTCACCATGACAGCGCGCCTTACAGAGGAGCGCGTCCAGTTGGTGTTGAACTGCTTGAATTCGTTCAAACGCAGCACAGCGGTACCACTGAAACAATTTCAGAGGCTCCTGGGGCATATGGCAGCAGCAGCCGCAGTAACGCCGCTAGGGATGCTCCATATGAGACCGCTTCAACGCTGGCTACACGACCGAGTCCCGAGATGGGCGCGGCACAGCGGGTCCCTCCATGTCCAAGTGACGCTGAGATGCCGCCAAACCTTCAGCCTGTGGTTGGACCCTTCATTTCTACGGGCAGGAGTGCCTCTAGAACAAGTGTCCAGGCATTCTGTTGTCTCCACGGATGCCTCATCCACCGGCTGGGGTGTCACGTACAACGGGCTTGCAGTTTCGGGTCTGTGAACGGGGCCCCAACTGCAATGGCACATCAATTGCCGGGAGTTGCAGGCAGTTCTTCTTGCTCTCAGCCTCTTCAAAACGCAGCTCAAAGACAAGCATGTTCTGGTCCAGACGGACAGTACTGTGGCTGTTGCGTACATCAACAAACAGGGTGGTCTACGCTCCCGCCGCATGTCCCAACTCACCCGCCATCTCCTCCTGAGATGGCAGAAGCATCTTAGGTCCCTTCGTGCCATTCACATTCCGGGCCTTCTCAATCATGCGGCCGATGAGCTGTCACGGTTGCCAGTGCTCCCTGGAGAGCTGATCTGGAGACGCTTTGGGGTCGCACAGATCGATCTGTTTCCCGCCCCCAGTTGTTTTATTCCCTGACCGAGGGAACCCTCGGCACGGATGCCCTGGCACACAGCTGGCCCCGGGGCCTACGCAAATATGCGTTTCCCCCAGTGAGCCTTCTTGCACAGACACTGTGCAAGGTCAGGGAGGACGAGGAGCAGCTCCTCTTGGTGATTGCATCAAGCATCGAGGAGCAGCTCCCTACGGTGAGCTTGTATCTTTCCCTCGGCAGAGTTCTTCTGCCGTCTCAGTATGGTGTTGTATGCCATGGTCTTGGCATGCTTTCCCAGCGTTATCCAATAGTCTGCTGAGTGGGTCTTGCGGAACAGCAGTGAGACTCTCCCTGCGTGAATTTCCCCGCCCGCATCAGAACGGGGTCTGTGGGGTTCTCGCTGGGCGCTGGAAGTGGTAGTAACTGTGGCGTTTTCCAAAGGGTCCCAATTCGTCGGTACAACCGACGTACGTCGAACGTGACCGACTGAAAGGGAACGTCTCGGTTACGTATGGTAACCCTTGTTCCCAGAAGGAGGGAACGGAGACGTACATCCCGTCGCCACAGTTCCTTACCATCAATGCATGGCCGAGTCACTGGTTCGGCTCCTCAGTGAAAAACAATAGTGCGCTGCTCTCGCTTCCTGTTTATACCCGTGGTGCGGGGCGGAGCGCGAGATGCAAATCTCACACGCCAATGGCCCATTGGCCTGTTCTCTATATCTCGAAGCTGATAGGGGCTCCCTGAAGTGATCCCAATTCGTCGGTAGAACCGATGTACGTCTCCGTTCCCTCCTTCAGGGAACGAGGGTTACCATACGTAACCGAGACGTTAATAAGCCAAAGTCCCAAAAAGTTGGCGTGTTCCTTTAATACAGGTAAGGAGTGGAGGACAGAGGAGCCTCTTAAAGAACAAGTTACAGGTCTGTGAGAGACAGAAATCTGGCTTTTTTGTTGGTGACCAAATACTTATTTTCCACCATAATTTGCAAATAAATTGTTTAAAAATCAGACAATGTGCTTTTCTGGATTTTTTTTCTCATTCTGTCTCTCATAGTTGAAGTGTACCTATGATGAAAATTACAGGCCTCTCTCATCTTTTTAAGTGGGAGAACTTGCACAATTGGTGGCTGACTAAATACTTTTTTTGCCCCACTGTATATACATATATGAAAAACTTGGTTACAGTTTATTTTAAGGTGTCTTTGTTAGGGCTGGGATTGGTTTAGGGTTAGTTGCATGTAATTATGCATCGTTGTTAGTTATTTCTAACAACGAGGGTTATTTCTGACCCTCGACGCATGTGGCAGGGCATTCAGGCCATCAGTGACTACAAACCCACCCACTCCACCCCCGCAGCCACTGATGTCAACTTCCTGAACGAGCTAAATTACTTTTATGCTCGCTTTGAAAGAGACAATAGAGAAACTGCCACCAAGCTCAAACCCTCAGATGACCACCCACCAATTACACTCTCCTCCACAGATGTCTGCAAGGCACTGGGCCAGATCAGCGCGCACAAGGCTGCTGGACCAGACAACATCCCTGGTCGTGTTCTCAGGGCATGTGCGGAGCAGCTCGCTGGGGTTTTTACAGACATTTTCAACCTGTCTCTTGCCCAAGCAGCTGTACCATCATGCTTTAAATGCACTTCCATTGTGCCAGTGCCAAAACACTCTAACCCGAGGTGCCCTAATGACTACCGCCCTGTAGCACTCACACCCATCGTTATGAAGTGCTTTGAGCGGCTGGTCCTGGAACACCTAAAAGACTCTCTACCATCCACATTGGACTCACACCAGTTTGCCTACCGCACCAATAGGAGCACAGAGGATGCCGTTTCCATGGCACTGCACTCTGTGCTCACTCACCTGGACAATAAGAACACTTATGCACGCATGCTGTTTGTTGACTTCAGCTCAGCATTCAACACTGTCATCCCAACCAAGTTAATAGCCAAACTTGGAGACCTGGACATCAACACTTCAATGTGTAACTGGATTTTGGACTTCCTAACTGACAGACCCCAGAATGTTCGATCAGGACCTGCTCCACATCCATCACTCTTAACACTGGTGTACCACAGGGCTGTGTGCTAAGCCCGTTTCTCTACTCCCTCTTCACCTCCGACTGCAAGCCTGTGTATGGATCTAATTCCATCGTAAAGTTTGCAGACGACACTACGGTGATTGGTCTCATCAGCAACAACGATGAGACTGCCTATAGGGAGGAGATCCAGCACCTGGCCACATGGTACACTGAAAATAACCTGCTCCTCAACACCACCAAAACAAAGGAGCTCATCGTGGACTTCAGGAAGGAGTCAAGAGACACACACGACACCATCCACATCAATGGAATAGCTGTTGAACGTGTCTCCAGTTTCAAGTTGCTGGGGATCCACATCTCGGCGGACATGTCGTGGACGAACAACCCCTCCAGCCTGGTCAAGAAGGCTCACCAGCGCCTCTAGAGGACACTGAGGAAGAATCAGCTCTCCTCGGCTATCCTGGTGAACTTCTATCGCTGTGCAATAGAAAGCATCCTGACCAACTGTGTGGCAGTATGGTATGGGAGCTGCTCTGTTGCAGAGCGCAAGGCACTGTAGCGGGTGGTGAAAACTGCCCAGCGCATCACAGGGACTCCACTACCTGCCATCGAGCAGATCCAGAGGAAACGCTGCCTGCATCGAGCTCGCAGCATCCTCAAGGACTCCTCTCACCCAGCCCACAGACTGTTTTCTCTCCTGCCCTCCGGCAGGCGTTTCAGGATCCACCGGACCAGGACCAGCAGACTAAAGAACAGCTTTTTCCCCAGAGCTGTCTCTTTACTGAACTCAAACCCCCGTTGATCCACTTCCCTCATATACTGCTAACTCTCCTACCTCACATCTGCCTTCACTTTGTTATTTGCACTACCGACTGTTTATTACAGTAACAACTGTTTACTTATGTATCTTGCACTACCATACCTTAACTGGACTATGCTCATTTGCACTGCCGACTGTTATTTACAGTACCTACTGTTTACATTTGCATTTTGCACCGTACTTCTAACTGTAATATGCAATCACTTTCCACTGCACTTTTACACTTTTTTCGGATAGCTTCTGTCCATAATTGATTGCACTACCTTAATCCAATGCTATATTCCTCATCTTAGCCTAACATATCATTGTATACCTCTATCTATAAAATTCTGTTTATAGTAATAGCCATCTGTATATTATATTATATTCATAGTACATATTCACCTTAAATTCTGTTTATAGTAATAGCCATCTGTATATTTATTCACTGTACATATTCACCTGTAAATTCTGTTCTGTTTATAGTAATATCCATCTCTCTATTTATGACTCTAATACACACACACACACACACACACACACCCACACAACCAAGCATTCCCCTCTATTTAGCCTTTAATTAAACTATCCCAGAAATTACATATATGATTATTTATTAAGTGTATGCATGCTCCCTATATTTCTTATGCTTGCGTGATGTAAGAACTATCTTGAACGCTCCAAATTGCTCTGTATAGAAGATGCACTGCCTTCATGTCTGTAAACCAAGGCATGTTTGATGTCTAAATGTTCCTTTTTCTGTGTCTTAGTCAATGGTACAAAGTATATGATAATGAGATGTACCGCTAGTATGTTTTAGTCCTTTTGGAGTGAAACTTTACTAGTTCTGGCTTCCAGCAAGAACATTCCATTGGGTAATAAAGTCCAGCGGCGCGCTCCACCAGACCAAGGAACTTAGCTGGACGAGATGAACTTTCCCTTCCAAGACGCTCCCTTCCCAAACACCTTTAAAACTCCCGCGGACCAACGAAGCTTCGGAAGAACCAAACGGAGAGAGCGCTTCAGCGCACGAACACTCTGAGAAACGCCAACGCACGCATCTTGCTTTACACAACACCAAGAAACCATGCAAGTATCAATTCTACCGAAATTTAGATGCGTTTGAAGATTGTACCCCTGTTTAAGGTGATATGGTTCTTGCTGGCTATAATGGTTATGTCTGGGAAGGTGTCGGATCGGACACGATCAAACCCTTCTTCCTTTACCTTCTCCGCATCCTCCTCTTTACTTTCCACTATTCTGTAAATACATGTATTCTTTATTTAGTCATATGTAATCGTAGTATTAATCTTTATTAAACCATGATATTCACGTTTTGATTGTCATTGTTTTGCTCACGGAACACGAGTCCCTTTAATGTCAGATCTAAGCTACGAGCTCTTATAAGCATCGTTGAATGCTTTAATTAATACCATAACTCGGAAAGTTTGTCCTTTGTGGCCAGAGGGATAAACTTCCCGAAAATTGGGTAGGAAGAATAGACCTGGTGAGTGGATAAAGAATTTCCGCTCGTTCTTTAAACGGAACGGAGAGGAATTTTGAATCAGCTCCCTAGGTTATTCTGTGATTATTTAATATAGATATATATGTAGTTAATTGCAATAAATTGTTGTTAACCATATATATATTATATATTGCATAAAATACCGAGGTTAGGTATTCCCCTTTTGGGTGATTTTGGAGATTTGTGATTAGATTATAACCCATTATGATTGATCATAAATCCCTAAATATTAATACCCATAATTCCCTATTGAGCTAATTTTTAATTTAAATATATATGTAACCCTAAGACGCTACAGTTGTATAATCCTGCACTTGCTGCTATTGCACTTCTGGTTAGACCTAAACTGCATTTCGTTGCCTTGTACTTGTGTAATGACAATAAAGTTGAATCTAATCTAATCTAATAACTACATGTAATGTGCAACAATGACACTGTAAAATAAAGTGTTACCTAATTTCTTTTTCCTCTGTTTTCTAGGGCATAAAATTTCTAGGGCATTCTTTTGTGGGGCTGATGGGTAAAAGAAGTCAAGAGGTGCCAGGTAGGAACAGCAAAACCTCTCAATTAGTTTTAGAATAGTTGCTTAAACCAATGATAGTTATAATAAAAACTAGTCGCGTTTGAGTTGAGATATTTGTAACCCCCGACCTTCTCTTTTCACAGAATCTTATGAATGGGGAACAGTACAGATCTACGGCAAAAGGCGTTGATGCCAAAAATGGATCATCGTCACATCCGCTTCCTTAAGGATCATTTCATTATGTGATACTCAATTTTTTTTTTTTTAATTCAGTGCAGAAGTAAACATTATTACACATTGTGAAATAAGGCCACACCTGTGTCAGTTTATGTATGTCAGACATTTTAAATACAGTCCAGCTGTGATCAAATGTGTTTATGTCACAACATCTTTCCCGATGTTGTGGAGCGTTAAAGCAAATCTGTGTCCTTCTGAGGTACTCTGAGATTTGTGCTGAAAATATCAATACATAGTGCCTCATAGTGTTTTCACCATGACTGATGATGTTATAATACCAACAGTCCGGGTGTGATGTCATCCTGCGCATGTCCCGTAACTGCTTTGAGCAAAGGTTTTGCTATCTTGATATCTCTGTGTGATTGTAGCTTGATATTAAAAATATTTTCTTTATTGGTGGAACTTTTAATTCCTTGTAGTATCGTTGAATGTGTGGCGTATCTCAGTCTAAAGGTGCTTTCACAGTGGCACACTCCACCTACAGGCTACTAGATATATTTTAAAAATCAACAAGCATTCTTTTCAACTGCATCAATAAAACACAACTCGAAAGGTATTTTGAAGAAAGCCTTTATCAATATCATAACCAGGTCTATCAACGCAATCACTCCAGCATCTGTATGCACACTAAACTCTCCAAATTAATTGAAAAATCCTAAACTATTCAATGTAGAAAGTTCAAGTTCTTTAAACATTAAAGCCATTTCATTCTCGAATTCAAAATCCATTTTCTACCAGATTATGGTGATGGTGCACCAAAGAAAATATAAATACCACTTATATTAATATTAATATATATGTTAATATTAACCCTTAAAATTTCACATCTCAATATTAAGCCACCAGTTAAGGCTAAACCATTAAACCCTACTTTAACCAGTGCTATTCAGTAAACACTTACAATAATTGTTCAACTGTTTTTTTTTGGGGGGGAATAAACTAGCCAACTAGTTACTACATGTCAATTAGCTGACTTCATACACACAAATACACTCATTAATGGAACGGTCCACTAAAGGAACCTGGGATAAGCGCATAGCAGTTTACGAGCGGCTACCACTGTGCAATTGAGCAAAGATATTCATTGAGGCCAGATATTGCAAAAAATAAATAAATACAATAAACTAAATTTATTCCTGAACCCTCTTAAAAAAAATAGCAACAACAACAGAAAAACATTACTGTTCAAAAGTTTGGGGCCAATAAGAACTTTTTTTTTTGGTAACCTTATTGTAAAAGTGTTACCAAGGCTTTTTTTTTTTTTTAAAGAAATTAATGCATTTATTCAGCAAGAACATATTAAATTGATCAAAAGTGACAGTAAAGACTTAACATTGTTACAAATGATTTCTATTGCAAATAGTTCATTTGAGCTTTCTATTCAAAAGAACCCAAAAAAGAGAGAAACAATTTTGTCTCCACAAAATAGCACTTTTTTTAAGGATCATGTGACATTGAAGACGGGGGTAATAATGATGCTGAAAATTCAGCTTTGCCATCACAGAAATAAATTGCATTTAAAAAAAATATTTAAATAGAAAGTAGTTATTTTAAATTGTAATATTTTTTCACATTACTACTGCTAATACATGTTACATGGCCTTAATGTTTTTGAAAGAAGTCTCTTATGCTAACTATCTCACCGACCTCAAACTTTTGAACAGTAGTGAATATCACTAGTTGCTAATGTAAAATAAATTAATACGGCATCTCCTTAAAACCATGTATATTTTTTTACTTGAACTTTGCTTACGGTGTTAATTAATATTACAGGTTTACTACAGAAACAAAACTGTATTTTAGAAGAAACAATGGTTACAATGTGCACATTTCTTAAGGGATTCCTTTAACCAACAAGCTACACCAACCTACTTCCGTTTTAGTTTCCGTTTAAGAAACATGAGCCGAATGAAGTATGCAAGGCAGCTTTGAAGGCCTGAAAAGTTGATAAGGCCTCTTATTTATCTTTTGAACTATTGCATGAGCTGAAGAAAATCACACTAACCATGTGAAGAACTGACCTTTAACAATGTCATCTTTAGGAAAGACCAAACAAACCAGCTAACATTTTTTTGGTAAACTGAACAGAGAAAGTGGAGGCAATAAAATATATTATGGTAATGTTTAAATCGGCTTCATGCGGCAGACACGTATGCTATAGTGATTGTATTGTTTAGCCAGGGTCTGAAGTTTGATGCGATTACTCGTCTTTATCAGGCTTGTAGATGGACAGGGTTCTGGCCGAGGGGTCAGTGGCCTTGATCCAGCGAGGCATCCAGTAATGGGGCGTCCACTCGCTGCGGCCGGGGAAATTCTTCTCAAAGATCTGCCTTATGAAGAAACCCTCTTTGGTTGTGGGTGGGTTGAAAGGGAACAACTTAGCAGCCTTCTCCAACTGAGAGTCATTCACCTGAAAAGGAAAAGAAACATTCAAGGATGAGATAAATAAAGAAGAGGCTTTCAAAGGGTTAGTTCACCCAAAAATGGAAATTTTTCATTACTTGATTCAACAATTTCTTCACGTCTGACACTCTCCTATGCTGTTGATGTAGTAAATACGGTGCAGCGCTTCAGAGTTACATCAGAGCTATGCCAGAACGCTGGCTTAACATTGGCTGATGCTGTTCTTGTGAGCACCACAACGTATGCGTGTGATGCTGACGCAGGAGCTGGCCAATGTAAACTGACACAGACGATAAGAAATAGTTGAATAAAGTAAAGTCATTATTTTTGTTTGTTTTTTGTGCACAAAAAATATTCTCGTTACCTCATAAACTTACGGTTGAACCCCTGTAGTCATATAGACTAATTTAACTAGGGATGCGCGAGACTAGCTGACTATTCGATTAAACAATACTGCTGCTGCTAGTCGACTTGGAAAATACTAGTATTTGTTGAAAATACTAGTTGAACATTTAATGTATTGCTTTTTATTTTTACAAAGGCTACGTTTAAATTACTGCCATGTTAATGTTACATCTTGAATATATTATTATGAAAAACAGTAAAACAAAATAATTACATTTTACCTCAGGTCTTGCGGTTTACGCTGTGGTGCTCGCGGCACGTTCAGAGAAATCTTCACTCGGAAGGTGAGGGAGGATTTTGAAACCCTACACATAACATTCCCATTTTCCTCTGTCATGTCAAACTATTAAGCTTGCTTAGCCTTTATACTAACGGTTATGAGGGACATACAACTGTATGAAATTTTATATCGGATTAAAGGAGAAACATTGTGAAACTTACTTTATACTTGAACAGTTTCTAGATCAACACTAAAATGCGGTTAAATAATGTAATGTATAGTTGTCAGTACACGTCAAGCTTTTTTTGCATTTTTGTACAATGTGTTTTCATACATGAAAAGCGCATTCTCAAACTCGGACACGCATGTGTTTGCAGCGGTAACGAACAACAAAACCTTCGGTTTATAATAGGTTATTAGGTTTGAACTTATTGGTTCTGCGCTGCCTTTTGACTCAGTTGATTTGAATAAATGTCTATAATGGCTAACATTGCTTCAGTGAACGCTCAAGTTTAATATACAATGATCATAATGCAAGGCAAGCATGTCGCATGCATCTGATTTATTTTTTAGCAGCATTCAGTATGGGATTTGACTGTTTGTAGATTAAAGGTTTAGTGTGTAATATTTATTGACAGAAGATCTATTGACAGAAATGCAATATAATATACATAACTATGTTTTCAGTGGTGTATAAAGACCTTACATAATGAACCGTTATGTTTTTATTACCTTAGAATGAGCCATTTCTATCTACATACACCACAGGTCCCCTTACAGTGAAATCGCCATTTTGTGCCGTCATGTTTCTACAGTAGCCCTAAATGGACAAAATGCTCTACAGAGCGCTAGTCACTCTCTGCTCTCTCTGACAACATCATTTTGGTCCATTTTTTGCCCCCATAGCTTCTCAATGTGCTTCGAAAGGGTGGAGTGAGCGGTGTGTGATTGCAACTCACAACCTTACCACTAGATGCCACAAATTCACACACTGCACCTGTAAGTGTTCTTTCAAATAGATTGATCGCACAGACTTGAGGGCGGGGTTAGACTAGTCGGTCACAATTTCCATTTAAACGGTCATGAACTTAGTCGTTGCGTCTCTAATTTTTCCTACCTTTCTGGACCTTGAAAGTGGTAATTAAATTGCCGTCTATGGAGGGGTCAGAGAGCTCTCGGATTTCATCAAAAAAATATCTTAATTTGTGTTAATAAGGTCTTATGGGTTTGGGACATTAGAGTGAGTAATTAATGACAGAATTTTCATTTTTGGGTAAACTAACCCTTTAAAGTGCTGTCTCATGTGCATGTACATTACCTTAGACTCAATGTGCTCCTGCAGGCTAGTGTACCAGGATTTCTTCATGGATGACAAACCATCACTGAAGGCCTCTTTCCTTCGCCAGAGAATCTCATGTGGGATCAAGTTTATCCCTTCAAATGCTTCCCTCAAGAGATGCTTCTCCACACCATCCTATGCCGATCAAACAAGCAATTCAGACTGGTTTTAGGGGGCATTTATACATAGGCCTGTCGCGATAGTCAATAAATCAATTAATCGCACAATAAAAAAAATTTGCTCGATAATTTTTCCGGCTGCGATCATTTCCAGCGTCCGTTTTATATCCATTTTTGCAGAGCGTTACATTATACGCGCTGTATGTCAATGTTCTGTGTGTGTGGCTGCGTCTCATGTCAGCTAATCGAGGGACACTCTGAGACAGACACACACACACACACACACACGAAGCACAGACAGACTTGCGTCAAGTCTCCTGAGTTCTGCTCACATCGAGTTCTCTTTTGCTCATGAACAAACAATAACAACAACACAGAATTTTGAGTATTCTCATATTAGGAGTTTTAAATTAGTTAAACAACGTCTTAAATGAACTTAAAGAGTTGTGAGGAAATGAGATGCGCAGGACAGCGCGTGAGATCCGCGTCAGCGGTTGTTCTTAAAGTGACAGGAGCACTGATGATGCCTGTCATTAATGTTCATCAAAGAACAACGGGAACAGAAAATTGTAGCTTTAATGATGATTAATCTATATTTCATTTATTATTTATGCAGTTAAGAAAGGTGTTTGATAACTATTACATTTTTTGTATATGTCTAACAGGGAAGAAACAGGTAAAAATAACATTATAATGGGTTTATGTAAAGATTGTTTTAAGTTCACTTAAATTAAAAGTTGTTTTTTTAAAGCCTAATAAATGTTGAAATTGGTAGCTTTCAGTTAACTGTAATGTAACGTCATTAATGAAAACGTCATTCATAAAAACATGAAAATACAACACTTAAAATATACTGTCAATAAATTGTTTCTACATTAATTTGGAGAGTAACTGTAATTATTACAATATCAAAACATTAAACTTATTCATCGTGATTCATTACAGAAAAAAATTTGATTAATTAGTAAAACATTTTTAATCGATTCCCAGCACTACCTAAAATACAATCATCCGTTGCAGTTTTCCCAGCTGTTTATTCAAGTGCATTTTTTTGTTAACAGACTGAGAGTCCATTGCTTTTTTTGTTTTGGTTGTTTTGTTCATTTATTGTGGATATTTTAAATGCTTTCCGTTTTCTGTGTTAAATAGTCTTTAGAAATAAAAGTTTATTGATCTTTGAAAAGGTGTGCCTGCATTATTATGCCATTATCATTATTTTAGATGAAAATGGTCTCAGAACGACAATATTATCGTTTATCGCAATAATTTCTTTGCCAATTTATCGTCCAGCAAAATTTGCTATCGTGACAGGCCTATTTATCCATCAGCCTTTTCAACTAAAAACAGAAAACTTTTCATGCATTTTGGCCATTCATGTACATGACAATGTTTTGGGGGCATGAAAACAGGTTTAAAAGTTTTTTGCAACTAATACTGCTATCATCTACATATCATCTACAAAAACGCAAATTTGTTAAAATGGTTAGGTCATGTGCATTACGTGTTCAGTCTATAGGCACGTGTTTCTTTACAACTACTGGTCTGGGAGCATAATACAGCGTTTTTAGTCATTTTTCATGATTCGTGTGAACTGGGATCGTTTTAACAACGTTGTCATCTGTATGCCAAAAACCTTTTCCATTTTTTGCATTGTTGTGTAAATGTACTATCAAAAAAAGAAAGGGAAGATAAACCATGCAAAGCACATCAAAATATATTACATTTTAAAGAATAAAAATGTTTGGTTCCCATTGACTTCCGTTGTCCATAATTGTTTTTTTTTTAAATGTCGTCTTTTATGTCCTACTGAAAAATACATTCTGGTTTGTAACAACATGAGGGTGGGTAAATTACAGTTTTCATTTTAACATCTTTAAGGGTTAGGGGTTAGTCAAACTCAAATAATTAAACTTTGTATAAAGCATAGTAGCCGCAGTAGGGACGGACAACCCACCTTAGGCACTCTCATCTCTTCAGGCAGAGAGAGGAAGTATGCAGTGAACCTATGGTCCAGGAAAGGCACTCTCAACTCCAGGCTATTGAAGAGAAAAAAAAGCAGTTTGGAGTGACAAATGACATTTTTTGTGTTGCTGTGGGCAGGGAAGAGAAGGAAAGGGACATTTAGCCTTACCCATGTGCAGCAGTGGTTCGGTCTGCTCTCAGCCCATCAAACAGATAAAGCTCTTCCAGCAGACGCACACTTTCCTCAGCACCAGCTTTATGTGTTGGAGCCTAATTTAAAAAGGGGTCAAATGTTCAGTTGAAAGCCCAGTCATAAAATACAGCAACAATGCATGCCATGACAGTAATGTCTTATATACTGAAAAAAAAAGACACCAGTTGAGGAAAAACAAGCATACTTCGAATGGGCACTTGTAGTGTACATCAAATCTAAAGAATATTATACCTATACCTGATAAACATATGAATGAGTTGCAAATTTAAAAAAGGTTCTCTATAATTCTCTATAAAAAAAACAACTTCAAAATTATGTATGATTTGTTTGAATAAGAAAAAAATAAATAAAAAATACTGAGCAACACCTGTTTGTGTGCCCCAGGGGCCGTTTTTGTACAGAATGTGTTTTTGCAGTCAGCAAAAAAATACTTTTCTATTGGCAGTGAGCATTTTGCACGCGGTTTATGCAGCCCGTGCGCCTCACGTTAAGCCCCGTTCACACCGCCAGCGGCACGCAGCGACAAAGCGACACGATCCCATTCATTTCAATGGAGCGCTGGCGACTTCCGGCAACACGAGCGACAGTGACCGTTGGCGACAGAATGTGGGCGTGTCAAGCGACTTGAGACACACGACAAAAGTTCAGAAATTTCAACTTTATGCAAATAAGCGATTTTCGCAAACGACAACCAATAGGAGTGAAGTCAGTGGAGTGCACGTGATCCGTCTGCTGTACAGCTACTGCGGTGTCATGTCAAGAAGGAGGAGAAGTTGATTTTAGCTGTTAGCAATTTCCCTGTTCATTACGATATGTCTCTGTGTACATACAGAGACACATTTAAAAAAAATGATGCATGGAAGGACGAGGGTGATCTGCTAATGACGTTTATAGGCAACCCATAGTGGTAACGCCCACTAGCGACATGAATCTCTGGCGCTGGCGACATCATCGCTGGCGGTGTGAACGGGGCTTGAGCCGGCTGCTGCGCATCGCTGTTTTTTTCTGAGCAGAAAAGTGCCCGATGTTTTCCATCGTCAAATCGAATGAATGGAGAGGCGGGTCTTCCGTTGTGTTGACAATCACATGCCAGTACGTCGTAGGCTATGCTTTTTTTCAGATTCACAAACTTTCACGGATTTCAAGGACCCGTGGGAACCCTGACATTTAAATACAGTTTCATGTAATTGCAATGAACATACAATTATGTGTCCGTAAACATTACATTCAGTTTGCACTTTAGCATACGTTTTACAGGAATAATATACTTAAAGTCCTCGTGAAATCAAAATTGACCATATTTACTTTGTTAGCGCAAATTGCTAGTTTTGTGGTGAACAATCCATCCGTGCAAGTCAATCCGCATCAAAAAATTATTTGGCTTCGTAATCTTTAATCAAAATCTGAAAATGCTCCTCCCCTCTACATTGGTAGGCCTTTTTTGATGACGTCTGTTTGACGGCTTGGGCTTCGACGCCGACATGCCATCATTAAACACGGCCATACAACTGACAGTCTGCTGCCCGCAAGCTAATAAACAGAGATGGCGAGGAGGTGCGTTTTCTGAATGAAACGCCTACGTTTCTATATCCAATCAGGTCACATGTAGGAAAAAACAAACCACGCCCTCTGTTCTGCTCATTTAGTATTCCGTTTCTCTCGGAAATACGTCAAATCACTGAAATAAAGTCGGTTGCAACTTCCGGTTCACTGGGACTTTAAGGTGTACTTTTTCACAGAGGATACTTTGTTATAAAATTTCACACCAAATCAAGGGCACAAATGCGGATACCCAACTAAGAAAGTTGATAGGATACTTTATCTAACGGAATAACATTCATACACTTTTAAAATGTCTCCTACTCGTCATGTCCAAATACTTTTTAGAGAGACTGTCAATTTACACACGTTAATGATACAATAACAAATACCTTATGAAAATAGATGTATCCTTGTGTCAGCTCATCTGAACCTTCACCTGAGAAAATCACAACGCTGTCTGTCTTCTCACGGATGTACTTTGATACCAGGTACATGCCTGCAGACAAACACAACACAGAAAGATCACTAAATGTTCATGCTGCCATCTAGTGGCTGAAAGCAGACGCTTTTAGACAATATTGTTCATACTTATGATTTGTTCTAACACCAAGTTTTAAATGGGTCATGAATTGAGTTTTTTTTTTTATTATATTATGTTTCCTGAGGTGCATTTCTAAATGTTAATATGATTTTAACATAAAAAAAATAAAAATGTCAATTTAGAAATACAAGACCATTTTCTACCCTGATTTTAGCCCTCTAATTTGAACGCTGTTAGAAGTGACGTTTCTTTTGTGAGACTTCAATGTAAATGCCCACTGCTGTGATTTGCTAACATCTTTGAAAAAGAGTATATCATGTGGAACACTCTCGAAAACGTAACAAGTTTTTTACTATTACAGCTGTGGAGATTACCTAATTGTGAAAGTGTTTATGTTTAAATCTACTCCCGTCACATGAATGGTTACCGCGATGAGCATTGTAGCCAATGATAGACATGAATGCAGTTATCTCGTCAATTCAACATGATTTCTGCAGTCTCATGAATGCTTTTATCATAACTAGAGCAAACAATGCAAGATGTAAACAGACAGCATTATTGATTAAAGCTGGAGTTTTGGCCAGAACCGATGAATAAACAGCAATAAACGATTTTGAGACAAAGAACATCTGACTTGGGGGTGTGCGATATTGACAAAAAACTAATTCTATACATCTATGGAGTGAAAACAGTATCAAAGCCTCCCACAAACGCACAAAATGCAATGCAATCAAAAAACATCCAGAGAAATGAATGCTGCCTTTTGGATGATTCAGTTTGAAGGCCCATTAGCGCCCTCTGGAGGAAGACACCATATCACATCTTTGCAGGTAATGGGGACAGGTAGGCTTGTGGGCTTTGGTGAATCAAGGCTGCAGAACGACAGTCTCAAATGATTCGACAAATACAAAACACGTATTTCACAGACCTTCTTAAAGGCAGAACACCAATGCAAAAGCCTGCCGTGTGTGTGGATCTGTGACGTGAATGTGTGGATTGCTGTGTGTGTGGATCTGTGGCGTGCATTTGTGGATCTGTGGTGTGGTGTACATGTGTGAATGAGTGCACATGCGGCACACGGCTCCACACCATGGCAATTTAAATCTTAAAACATCTCACCCGTTGTAACTGCCATCGTTAATGGAGCAGAGAAACTATGCTTTGGACATGCTATGTGCCTACTTGCAGCACTAAGATCGGCGTTCAAACAAGCCTTGTCCAGTGGCCGCATCTACAAACAACAGCGGCAAACCCATGACCCAGTCCCGCAAACACCATCACTGGGTGGCGAGGATGTCCCATTTAATTTTAACAACTATGTGCGCCAACTTGAATGTCAGGAATGGAACAAGTTCGAGATCTACGAGAGACACTTCAGGAAGTCATTGGATACCAAACTACTCCAAGAAAGAACTTACTTTGCCTGCTCCGGTGACCCGGCAAAATGGAGAAAAGTTGCGTCCATCCTTTTCGGAGTATTCTTCCAAAACTGAATATTTCGTACGAGGCGTACTGGTGGGAAGGAGTTTGGATTACCACTCCTGAAATATGCGTCACGCATCCTGAAAAAGTTCCCCTTGAGCGATAAACATGCAGTGGAATTAACATCGGTCTCCATTACTTCCTTTGAGAAACAGCTGATCTTCGTGAGAGACGTCATCCAGCCATCGCTCAGCAGAAGGGGAGCTGAGGAGTGCCGCGGGCAGCCAAGGACGGTAAGCAGAGAAAAACTATCACACCTATGGCAGCACCGCAGGTTCAAACCTATTGAGATTATTCTCAATAATAGCACATTTCCTTCCCCTCCACCTATTATTAATGATACCAGTAATGTGCATAAGTATTATATGGACAAATGCCAATCACTCCCATCTCATACATTGGCCACGCCCCCTTGGTCCACCAACATAGAGACAACTGTTCCAGTCTATTACCCATCCAATGCTCATTTCACTCTTGACAAAGTAGACAAAGTTGTGTCCCACCTGCCAAATAACAAAGCCTTTGGATATGATGGGGTAAAATATGAGACCCTGAAAGCCACAAAATCCTGGTCTACCCATATACTCACATGTATATTTAACACCCATTTGATTAATGGGAAAGTACCAGACTCATGGAAGGGGGCCCTTGTCTATAGAACACCAAAGAAAGACAATATCCCAAGTGATCCATCAACATGGAGAGACATATGCTTGCCCGAATCCTCCCATGGCTTGTGGATGCAGGCATCCTCTCATCCAAACAGAAAGCCTACATAGACAGACAGGGTATGAACGAACATGTGTTTTGCCTGAAAACTGGAATTGCCGATTTTAAACATGAATCATGTAAATTCTATACCGTATTCTTGGACTTCAGAGATGCCTTTGGGACATTATCTCACAAATTGTTGCTTAACGCATTAGAGGAGATCCATCTACCCCAGCCCTTTGTGGACCTCATAACGGATGTGTATAGGGGATCTTTTTTACAAGTTATCTGTGGTAAACAACTCACAGAGCCTATAACTCTTAAGGTGGGGATTAAAACAGGCTGCCCCTGGAGTGCTGTCAACTTCATCCTGGCCATCAACCAGTGGATGAAATGGATCTGCCAGTGCGCACCACCACATACTAGATCCCCCAAACCCTGTCCAGGGGTACGCTGATGATGTCGAGGTGGTCTTCCAGGGACGAGAATATCATTCAAAACATTCTGACCAGAGCAGATGAATTCCTACAGTGGTCGAAGCTGGAGGTGAAACACACCAAATGTGCAGCTTTTTATGAGCGGCGAAGCGGTGGAAACCGCTGGTACAAATCTAAATCTGACAAACCCCCCCTCCTTTACAATAATGGGACAGCCTATCAAGGTCTACTCTCGTCATGAAACATACATACGGTGGCCCAGTAGTGCACAACACAACAAAATTTAAAAAGCATACATAAGTTCACAACACAACGGAATGAAACCACAACACAACGAAATCAAGACACAACACAACGAAATCAAGCCACAACACAAAGAAAAATCCACAACACAACGAAATCAAGCCACAACACAACGAAAAGTCCACAACACAACGAAATAGCCACAACACAACGGAAATGCTCCTGACCACTAGGGGACTCTCGGAGTGCGGTAAAGTTAGTTTTCCTTGCATTGTTCTATATAGATTCGCCAATCTTACAAATATTTAAACACTACGATCAGTTTTAAGTGTGCAGTTGTATATCGACATGAAATATCAATTAAAAATCACTTACGTGCATAATAGCTGCATATTTATACTCGAGAACGCTTTGACCCGCTGCCTCGGCGCTAAGGGAGCGTCTGCCAATTCCACCAAGTTGAAACATAATTTGTATGAATTAAAAAAAAAAAAATTTAATTTTCAAAGTCCAATGTTGTGTTGTGCATTATAAAGTCAATTTTACCAATACAATCAAGCTGTGAAATTTTAACATGTCTGTTTTTAAATGTTAAAAGTAATTTTAATTCATACAAATTATACGTTTCAACCAATTGGTGGAATTGGTAGACATTCCCTTAGCGCGGTGGGATCGGGTCAAAGCATTCTCGAGCATAAATATGCAGCTATAATGCATGTAGGTGATTTTAAATTAATTTTTCATATAGATAAACAATGGTTAGCCTACATACTGTTAAAACTAATTGTGGTATTGATTTCTTTGTAAGATTGCCGACTCTATAGAACAGTGCATGACAACTTTACAGCGCTCCGAGTGCCCCCGAGTGGTTGGGAGCATTTCCGTTGTGTTGTGGCTATTTCGTTGTGTTGTGGACTTTTCGTTGTGTTGTGGCTTGATTTCGTTGTGTTGTGGATTTTTATTTGTGTTGTGGCTTGATTTCGTTGTGTTGTGTCTTGATTTCGTTGTGTTGTGGTTTCATTCCGTTGTGTTGTGGATTTATTTCGTTGTGTTGTGAACTTATGTATGCTTTTTAAATTTCGTTGTGTTGTGCACTACTGGGCCACCGTACATACACCTATCTTGGCCATAAATTTAACATTGCAGGTGAGTGGGGTGAACAGGTGCAGGAGTTATCCTGTGCCTTTAAGGACAGGATCGATCTGATCGACTCCTCCCCCCTACCTGTAGTCATGAAACTGGAGGCCATTAGAGAAGTGGCTCTGGCAAAGATACAACACCTCTTTGCAAACATTCACATTCCACAAAATGTCCTACGGGACATGAATAATAAAACAGTTGAGGCAGTCAGGAAATGGCTGGGACTGAATTCTCATTCCACCAGGGACAAAATCTTCCTCACACTCAAGGAAGGGGGTCTGGGGGTCTGGGGGTCCAAAATGTGGAATGGACTTACTTCACTATAAGACTAGCACACCTCATCAGCATGCTCAACAACGATGATGCTACAGTCAGAGAGCTAGCCAGAGCTTCCCTCTTATTGGACCTCAGGACCTTTCTGTCCCCTTTGGCAACAGGCAACCAAGACAGCTTCCTAGGCTTCAGGAGGAAAAGCAACCATCTATTACTGTGGAGGCCACAGTCTGTCACAATGAGACAACACACACTACAGAGCACAACAGAAGATCCTTACTGAACATCAAACAGATGGACACAAAACAACACTGGACTCGACTAAGAATGCAGGGAAAGTTGGCATGTCTTGACTTTGCTGACCACTCGATCTCTCACTCTATGTACAGAAATGCTGCAATAGGGGAGGATATTCTTTGCTTCACTGTTAAGGCCAGACTACAGGTGCTACCAACCAGATACAATCTAGCATTATGGTACCCTCAAAATCACCATCCACACTGTATAATGCATTCTAACTCTGATCACCTTGAATCAGTTGCTCATATTGTGAATGGATGTAACATGGACAAGGGATTATACACAGCACGCCATGACCGTATTGTTGATCTCATTGCCAGTTCTGTTAAGGACATATTTCCCAAAAATATGCCTTTGTATAAACACTCACGAGTAATACCAGACTGGTTCAACAGCTCTGATGATGTGTTTTGTAACATCCCTAACAGCCTTGATGTTGTGTTGGTGGATATAGATAGAAAGGAGGTGCTAGTCCTTGAAATAGGTTGTGTTTATGATTTGTATATGGACATAGCCTTTTTCAAAAAAATTACTAAATACCAACCCCTCCTTGCTAAGATCAGTGACCTAGGCTATGCATGCAAGTTTGCGGTATTGATATTTGGCAGCCTGGGACATGTCCACAAACTGACTGTTAGTGGACTAAGACTGGCAGGGCTACCAAAAGGACAGTCCTGCTCTATATCAGCTGTGATAGGCAGCCTTGCTGTGTGGTAAAGCGATGTTTGATGTACCCTTAAATGTCAAAGCTGTGTTACCTCTGAGAATATTTGAATACTTTATGTTAGAAATTTGATTGGCGGATTCAAATAAAGAAATTAAAATGTGTGTGTGTGTGTGTGTGTGTGTCTGTGGCGTGCATGTGGATCTGTGGCGTGCATTTGTGGATCTGTGGTGTGGTGTGGCGTACATGTGTGGATTGTCGTGGGTGTGTGGATCTCTCGCGTGCATTTGTGGATTGCTTTGTGTGTGTGTGGAGATATTCATATATTCTGGGATTTTATCGATAATGATAATTGGATGATATATTAGTGATTTTTACTTTTATAAAGCCTTTTTCTCCAACCTAATTATCACTACAACCACCAGAGGTCGCTGTATACCTAAAACCGCCAGCGGGTAAAATTTACCCATACAGATGATTACTGTTTTGAAACGGCTAAAAAACTTAATATATCACTGTATTATGCCACTGTCATCAACTATGTTTTTATTATTATTTTTAGTCATCAAATATGTTTTTGTCCTGTTGTTTTGTGCTATTTTAAGCAGGTTACACTAATCACTTTTTAGTGAATAGGCTATATCAATAGCGGTGTCCGGTATTCCGCTGTTTAACCAGGTTTCAGTGAAGATTAGGACGTTACAGTTAAAAAGTTTGAACTGTAACATCGACAGTGTTACAACCCAGAAACAGATCACCACATACCCTAATCAGAAGCCTTGGATGAACAGGGAAGTTCGACTCCTGCTGAAGTCACGCAATACTGCCTTCAGATCAGGTGATGCACAAGCCTACAGTACATCCAGAGCTAACCTGAAGAGGGGGATCAAAAAGGCCAAGCACTGCTACAAGCTAAAGATAGAGGGTCACTTTTCCAACTCTGACCCTCGACGCATGTGGCAGGGCATCCAGGCCATCAGTGACTACAAACCCACCCACTCCACCCCGCAGCCACTGATGTCAACTTCCTGAACGAGCTAAATTACTTTTATGCTCGTTTTGAAAGAGACAACAGAGAAACTGCCACCAAGCTCAAACCCTCAGCTGACCACCCACCAATCACACTCTCCTCCACAGATGTCTGCAAGGCACTGAGCCGGATCAGCGCGCACAAGGCTGCTGGACCAGACAACATCCCTGGACGTGTGCTCAGGGCATGTGCGGAGCAGCTCGCTGGGGTTTTTACAGACATTTTCAACCTGTCTCTTGCCCAAGCAGCTGTACCGACATGCTTTAAACGCACTTCCATTGTGCCAGTGCCGAAACACTCTAACCCGAGGTGCCCTAATGACTACCGCCCTGTAGCACTCACACCCATCGTCATGAAGTGCTTTGAGCGGCTGGTCCTGGAACACCTAAAAGACTCTCTACCATCCACATTGGACTCACACCAGTTTGCCTACCGCAGCAATAGGAGCACAGAGGATGCCGTTTCCATGGCACTGCACTCTGTGCTCACCCATCTGGACCATAAGAACACGTATGCACGCATGCTGTTTGTTGACTTCAGCTCCGCATTCAACACTGTCATCCCATCCAAGTTAATAGCCAAACTTGGAGACCTGGGCATCAACACTTCAATGTGTAACTGGATTTTGGACTTCCTAACTGACAGACCCCAGAATGTTCGTTCAGGATTCACCTGCTCCACATCCATCACACTCAACACTGGTGTACCACAGGGCTGTGTGCTAAGTCCGTTTCTCTACTCCCTCTTCACCGCCGACTGCAAGCCTGTGTATGGATCTAATTCCATCGTCAAGTTTGCGGACGACACTACGGTGATTGGGCTCATCAGCAACAACGATGAGACTGCCTACAGGGAGGAGATCCAGCACCTGGCCACATGGTGCGCTGATAATAACCTGCTCCTCAACACCACCAAAACGAAGGAGCTCATCGTGGACTTCAGGAAGGAGTCAAGAGGCACACACGACACCATCCACATCAATGGAATGGCTGTTGAGCGTGTCTCCAGTTTCAAGTTCCTGGGGATCCACATCTCGGCGGACATGTCGTGGACGACCAACACCTCCAGCCTGGTCAAGAAGGCTCACCAGCGCCTCTTCTTCCTGAGGACACTGAGGAAGAATCAGCTCTCCTCGGCTATCCTGGTGAACTTCTACCGCTGCGCAATAGAAAGCATCCTGACCAACTGTGTGGCAGTGTGGTATGGGAGCTGCTCTGTTGCGGAGCGCAAGGCACTGCAGCGGGTGGTGAAAACTGCCCAGCGCATCACAGGGACTCCACTGCCTGCCATCGAGCACATCCAGAGGAAACACTGTCTGCATCGAGCTCGCAGCATCCTCAAGGACTCCTCTCACCCAGCCCACAGACTGTTTTCTCTCCTGCCCTCCGGCAGGCGTTTCAGGATCCACCGGACCAGGACCAGCAGACTAAAGAACAGTTTTTCCCCAGAGCTGTCTCTTTACTGAACTCAAACCCCCGTTGATCCACTTCCCTCATAAACTGATAACTCTCCTACCTCACATCTTCCTTCACTTTGTTATTTGCACTACCGACTGTTTATCACAGTAACAACTGTTTACATATGCATCTTGCACTGCCATATTTTAACTGGATTATGCTCATTTGCACTGCCGACTGTATTTATAGTACCAATGTTTACATTTGCATTTTGCACTGTACTTCTAACTGTAATATGCAACCACTTTCCACAGCACTTTACACTTTTTTTTTTTCCCGGATAGCTCTGTCCATAATTTATTGCACTACCCTAATCCACTGCTATTCCTCATATTAGCCTAGCATATTATTGTATACCTCTATCTGTAAAATTCTGTTTATAGTAATAGCCATCTGTATATTGTATTCATAGTACATATTCACCTGTAAATTCTGTTTATAGTAATAGCCATCTGTATATTTATTCACTGTACATAATCACCTGTAAATTCAGTTCTGTTTATAGTAATAACGTCTCTCTATTTATACATATTTATACATATTCAGTACATATCCATGTCCTGCACTTACGCATCCATTGTATATCCTGCACTTGCTGCTATTGCACTTCTGGTTAGACCTAAACTGCATTTCGTTGCCTTGTACTTGTACTTGTGTAATGACAATAAAGTTGAATCTAATCTAATCTAAATATCAGCCTGCAATGACAACGAGAATTTGAGGGAAATAAATACATTTTTGGGTGGTGTTATAATATAATAAAATGTCATTCATCTCATATTAAGATAACCCATGTTATTTAAATTACTAAAATACCCTAAATAGACAATAAAGAGCGATTATAATAATCCACCGCACTGCATGTACAACGACAAATCTAAGCGCACAGTTTCACCTAATTAATTGTTCATTTGTATAGCCTAGTTATATCATTTATAATTTGAATAAGAGAACAACACCAATATTGCTGTAATCATGAAAATTGTTTTATTCATTACATTATAGATCGGAAATATAATTATAATTATAATGTATAATTAATCCAAAATTTGAACATTTATAAATAGGCTAAAACATCTTAATTTGACCGTGCGTTGTGTGACTGTTTACAGTAAGCCTACACGTTGCTCAAACACAGCGCGAAAATAGAGGAATTATATAGGGGTAAATTTGACCCGCTGGCGCTTATAAGTATAAATGCCCTGTTTTTAAATCTGGTTTTATCTAAACAATTTTTAACAACAGGGGATTGTAAATAACACAGTTTTAGTAAAAGTCAGTGACTGGGAGACTTGGATATTTTGTTGAAAATCGTTTATGTACATCTGAAAAACAGCCATGGGTAAATTTGACCCCGTGGCGGTTCTAGTGTCATAGGCATGCATCATCTTTTGTCAAAATCTAACATTTAATCAAATTAAATTCTAATAATAAGACACAATAGGGCTGTTACCAATCAAATTAAATATATCAACATAATTAATCTCAATTCATGACCCCTTTAAGCTTTTGCATGCATCTCAACCGGCATTGTTTGTGCTACAAATAATTTATGCCACAAATCAGGCATCTTGTTAAACAGGTATGCCATTTGTTTCTTGTCCAATTAAAAAAAATATTGGAAACCAGATTTTCAAGCAGTTACAAACAGTCTGTATAACAGATGAAAGGAAAAAGCAAAACAAATGAGAGATCACCTCGTGCTGAATCGTCCTGCTAACTAACTTTCTAAGCAGTATAATAATAATAATATATACAGGGAGTGCAGAATTATTAGGCACGTTGATTTTCTGATCATATTTTTTTTCCAGGCACATTTGACCAATTCCAAACCACAGTAATCCTAATAACTACTATTGATTTAGTATTTAATAATGTATAAGTGATATATAATTGTTCATGAAGGCTGGAAATGAAAAACACCTTATATTCAGGTGTGCAGAATTATTAGGCATGTTTTCTTTTACAGATAAATTGAGCCAAAAAAGAGATTTAACTCAGACTGAAAAGTCAAAAAGTATTAAATGCCCATGAGAAGGATGCAATACTAATGCAATACTAGACATTGCAGTTAAGGCGTGACCATTGGACAGTGAAATGCTCGCTGGGTCAGCAGGGTTAGACAAAAACAGGTGGTGAAGAAAAGACACCTGTTAACTGCAAAAGAATTAAGAATTAAGGTGAAGAATTAAGTGTGAAACCATCAGGAACCCTTTAGTCTCCAGCGCCACCATTTTCCAGAGCTGCAACCTACCTGGAGTCTCCAGAAGTGCAAGGTGTCAGGATCTCAGAGACTTCAGTTAGGTAAAGAATCCTAAAAAATGACCCCCACTAGATAAGAATCATAAGCTGAAGTGTTGTAAAATATATGAAGCCTGCTTTTTTATAGGCTTTATAGGTTTTATAGGTTGAGAATGACTCTTGAAGGACCAGCACCACATCCTCTAGTACCACTGTTTGAAGAATTCATCTTCCAGAATCTGGCAGTACGTTTTGGGAGTTCATTTTAGTCCATCCTGAAGTCCGTTTTGCAGAGATGGACTAAAAATGAACTCCCAAAACGTACTGCCAGATTCTGGAAGATGAATTCTTCAAACAGTGGTACTAGAGGATGTGGTTCTGGTCCTTCAAGAGTCACTCTCAACCTATCTGTCCATAAAGCCTATAAAAAAACCTTCTTCATGTATTTTACAACACTTCAGCTTGTGATTCTTATCTAGTGGGGGTCATTTTTTAGGATTCTTTACCTAACTGAAGTCTCTGAGATCCTGACACCTTGCACTTCTGGAGACTCCAGGTAGGTGCAGCTTTGGAAAATGGTGGCGCTGGAGACTAAAGGGTTCCTGATTGTTTCACACTTAATTCTTCACCTTAATTCTTAATTCTTTTGCAGTTAACAGGTGTCTTTTCTTCACCACCTGTTTTTGTCAGATCCTGCTGACCCAACGAGCATTTCACTGTCCAATGGTCATGCCTTAACTGCAATGTCTAGTATTGCATTAGTATTGCATCCTTCTCATGGGCATTTAATACTTTTTGACTTTTCAGTCTGAGTTAAATCTCTTTTTTGGCTCAATTTATCTGTAAAAGAAAACATGCCTAATAATTCTGCACACCTGAATATAAGGTGATTTTCATTTCCAGCCTTCATGAACAATTATATATCACTTATACATTATTAAATACTAAATCAATAGTAGTTATTAGGATTACTGTGGTTTGGAATTGGTCAAATGTGCCTGGAAAAAAAATATGATCAGAAAATCAACGTGCCTAATAATTCTGCACTCCCTGTATATATAAGTTTCAGACCAGCATTATCTCTAATCCAGAGAATTCACATGGTCACACAGTCAAATGAGAAGATCAGAGGAGTGGTAGCTAGCTAAACCCTAAACCCAACTGCTAGGGGTGCAATGACAGCAGGATAGTTTTATTATCGACGCTTTGTAAATGTTGTGCTTGTTTAAAAATGCAGATATGCAAAAGAGAATCAAATTTCACATTCTGTGCTCCACACAAGAAAATGAGTATCTGAAGGAATTGATTGACTTACTCTTTAAATGCCACATTCATCAACATTTTATGAATGAGATCTCCTGTACTCACCGACAGAGGCACGTACAGTGGTGATGTCATAACTCTCCAAGTGAATGATGACTTCCTCCAGCACACTGATCCCCTCCTCAGGTGTGAAGCTCACCTCATGATGTTCACTGCCAATGTGGTCTGCCACCTGCCACACGACACCAGGTAAAACAAAGCATTTCTACTACCAAACACTCAAAAGTACACTTTTTTTCAATGAAAAAGGCACAATTATTTTTTATTTTTCCATTTATTTATTTGTATTTACAAATGGTCAACCTTTATAAAACTTTGCCAACCTCAGGTCACACTAAATATTATATGAGCCATTTAAAATTTCTATGAGATTTGCAACTAATTTGCAATTACCCGAATTTTGAACATACAGACATTTGCGCATTTAATATTCCCATAAATTGAATTTGCTTGATCATTTTCTTTCTTTCAATAACTTTAGGTTGAAGGCTGAGCGTGATGAATCCAGTTTGTGGAAAATTTGTCAAAAATGGAGAGATTAATCATCATCATCCTGTGCTGAAAATAGGCTAATAAATACCACATCTTCAATGTCACAATTTTAAGGAATGTTACCAGTTTTCTAATGGAGGGAAAATCATGCTGAAACAAGGATGCATATGAAATGTGGTACGGTGAAATGGTTCTGATAAATGAATTAGAAATGTTTATACTTAACTTATATTCAATTGTTGGTTACAGTTGACGTCAAGATAACTTAAAGGAAGGGCATTTTATGAGTTTAAAATCAGCTACTTTCATAGTGAGTTAATAGTTCATCAACCACATCTAATAGCTCTTACACAAAAATACATGGGATTGTGCCTCTAATACTGTAATGTTTCCTGTATTCATTAAAAATGCTTCTGATGTGAACGTAAAGTACATTCGACATGCTACATGTCCAAATTGACTTACCTTGCGAGCAGCAGCAACATCTGGGCTGTCTTCTGCACCAATGGAAAAGGTCTGAATGGGATATTTGAGCTTCTCCTCTTTGGCCAGTTTCACAAGTGTTGCAGCTACCAGACTTGAATCGAGACCACCTAGAAATATAAAAATCATGTACAGTGTGAATGTTAAAAATATATCTTTATATCAGTAACTAATACACTAAATCAAAAAAATAAATGAGTACAGGCACCTGAGAGGAGGCAACCGATTCTTCTGTGTGCCATCAAGCGTTTCTTTACCGCATTTTCAAACAGGATCCTAATGTTGCTCTTGACAGTCTCCAGTGCAAAGCCTGATGAAAAGAAATGAATTTCTCTTTAGTTCAGACTGGTGGAAAAAATAAATGGTGGTGTAAAGCTAATGTAAACTAAAAGGATTGAGATGTTCCAGAGGTATTTTGCCCATTCATCTGTGTATGGTTGCACCAGCTGTTCTTACTTCAAGTTCTTACTTAAAAATGGGTTGTGAAATGCTGTTTCATGCATACTGAGCTTTTTACACTGTTAAAGACTTGGATCCCCATCCTAAACATGGACAAAGTTTCCCCAAAAAATTGGGACGTTTGATGGAGTATTTCTGTGCCAAAAATACTCCTTCCGTTTTCTCATAAGTTTCGGAAAGTTTTTCTCAAGTATGGGTATATGTGACGTCAGATGGGGCGGAATGTCCTTGTACGGGCTCTTCTCTTTTTTCGGAAAGACTCTGTACAGTGTATATTTCTTTTATAAATATAATAAAACTAAAGACTTTTTGGAGATATGAAAGATGCAATACTACTCTATAGGTACTCAAGATTGACTGAAAATGAGTGTTTCACCCCCCCTTTAAATCATTCTGGTTTTTTTCCAACTGTTACTCCTGGGGAGTATTCCAGAAAGCAAGGTTAACTTAATGTCACATATACCTTGAACTATCGGTTGATTAACACAAACCTTGCTTACTAAAGGTATGCTGGTTCCAAAAACGTGTCCGTGAGTGATTAAGTTCAGACAACTCAGAGTATGTTCACCATGGAAACAGACGCCAAGAAAAAGTGCGCCATTCTACTTCCCTCTTTTGTTTAATGCCGATTTACATAACCTTTTTAGTGCACATCGCCACCTATTTGGTGGTTGTGCAATCATTTTTTTCCGATCTTTTCATTTAATAAGTAATCTTTATTCACCGAGAATAAGAATTATATTGTTTGTTTGATGCTAAATAATTGAATGCAAATGTGAAATGATAATAAAATAAATTATATACTTGAATTGAATTAACATTTAAACGTTACCTTGTTATAATAGTGCCTAGGGCTGTAACGATTTGACCAAAAATAAAAACCTCGATTAATTGAACATTTTACCTCGATTACAAGTAATGAGCGATTATTTTGCCCTTTTTTTGTTTGTTTTTTTGCTTTCCATTTTTTGCCCTCATTAGGTTGAGTAAGTTCCTGATAAGGTTTTTACTGTAAATATTTTCTACTATTAAAAGGTGGAATTTTTTTTAATGAAAAAGTGCATTTCTTTGTGATTTTAAAATACTTGAAGGAAACAGTTCACTTTCAGCAGTTATTGTCTATGGGGCAGATTTCTGCTTGTTGTACATCAGATACAGAAAAATTAACACAGTGGGCCTATATTACATTTATTTGAATGCATTAATGAGAGAGTGATTGTGTGTGAATTACTCATACAATCTCTATTCATTATGAAGCTGTGGTTTGTACTTACTTCAAAAGGTATTAAAATATATGCCTATAACGGTTGAGTTTCTAAGCTACTTTAGTGACTTTACACTGCGTTTCTGCACTGCTCTCTGCGTGCGATCTTCACGTGATGTGCAAGCTTCTGTCTGAGTGTTCGTTTGTCACAATATGAATATATTAGGCATTAGTTCAACATAACACACATCTGATGTTCTAAAATCACTTTAATGTTCAAACTGGCAGGCCTTAAAACATTCAAATGACAAAGCTTTGTGAGGATGCAGGTGAAAGAGGTCTCCCTTCAGGGCGTACGCGTGTTGTCAGAGACACGACACGACTTGGCTCTCTGTGTCACAGAAAAAAGCTGAGCACTGAACGGATACGTTTTCCGTATTGTTGTTTTTGAATAGTGCACAATCGCTTTAAATGTTCAAACTGGCAAGCCTAAACGCATTTACTTGACAAACTTTATGAGGACGAAAGTGAAAGCGATCTGGCTTCAGGGCTTGCGCGCACCGTGTGTGTGTGTGTGTGGCAGCGCGTAGGCTATAAGAACTTAGTTTATACAGTAAGTTAATTGCCTTATAGCCTGTGTAAAACATGCAGTTACTATAGTGATTCTGGGCATCTATAAACAAAGATAACTGCTCCTGCATCTCTCTGTGTGCCTGCAAACTGCACTTGATGTGACTGATGGGGAGGAGTCACGTGACTAAAACCAAAATAACCGACAAGGGAAAAATACGTCGGTTAGAGGTTCTGAATTTCGGTTTCGATTAATCGAAAAATAAGAGCAGGTTTTTCCTCTGGAGCAGGTTATGTTCAGAGAGTGAGTTGCTATGTTTACTTACATACCCTCAAAGTTATCTCCGTTTTTGGAAACAACTTTTTTAACTTATGCACAACTGGTGCAGCCGGTCCCTGCTCCATAGAAGAAAAAAAAAATGTACCATGTCAATAGGAATTGTTTTCTTTAAGATTGTTTTCAATGAACCAGTTGATCTGGTTCACACAACGTGACTCGTTTCAGTCAAGCAGTTAATACCCTTTTACAGGGAAAATAAAACCAGATTTACATTAAAAAAAATAAAAAAATAAAAGAACATCTTAATAATAGGTTACCCAAAAATTTAAATTCTATCATAATTTACTCACCCTCATGTTGATCCAAACCCACAAGACTTTCGTTTATCATTAGAATACAAATGAAGATATTTTTTATGAAATTTAGTCCAAATCCAATTTGACTAAACAGCTCAAATTCATATGGATTATTTTCACAATCTCTTTTTGAAGTATCAAAGTAGTAGTTGTGTACACCGTCAATGGAAAGACAGAATTCTCTCAGATTTAATTAAAAAATATCTTCACTTGTGTTTCGAAGATGAACGAAAGATTTATGGGTTTGGAATGACATGAGGGTGGGTCAACAATGACAATTTTCATTTTTGGGTAAACTAACTCTTTAAAAACACTTGGGATATAATGACCAAGTAGTATGAACTACTTTTATGCTGAATATGACATCTACCTGTGCCAAGACCCTCAAGTTTGTTATAGGTGGCATGTTTGGGTTCGTCTGTGCAGCAGTGGAAGCGATCCATCTGAACAGACTCCACTTTTCCATTGAGCTTCAAGTTAAACTTCTCAAAGTGCCCTGGTGGGAAGGGGATGATCTTTGCAGGAGTGGGCATGGAGTGTGTGACATCTGTCAAACCTGTTTGGATTTAATCAAAGATGATAAGACAATACTGTTACAATAACATTCTGTAATACAAGTCGCTCAAAGTGAGCAAAAACAAGTTTGTTTTTCACGATTCATTGTACCTTTGGCCTCAGAACAGACAGCTAGAAAGCCATCGTCAGTGAGCATCCTGAACAGTGGTCTCACTCCATAGGTGTCCCTTCCCAAGAAAACCTTTCTGTTAGCGGTGTCCAACAAGATGAAGGCGAATACACCATCTAGCAAGGAGGCCATCCGTTCGATTCCAAAGCGATCGTACAGGTGCAGAAGGATCTCTCCGTCAACTTTAGTCTGATGCTCAAACTCAAATTGATTCTTCAGCTATAAGGGATAAGATTGGACAACAGATGTTAAAGTCAGCATGAAGTCAAAGTTGACCCTATTTAGTTTATTAGCTCACATTTCTAGTCTTGTGGTAATCAAGTCACCGGTGCAAGTTAATCCACAAAAAAAAAAAAAAAAAAAACCCTTCAATCTTTAATCAAATTGTACTTCCCCTTCTTAATAGCCTTCCTTCTACAATAACGTCAGTTTGATGGCTTGGGTAAAACATCCCCTCCAACTGTCATTCTGTTGTGAGTTTTAACTACTTTTCTAGATCCAACCAATTCCCAGAGGGAATTTGAAACTCCAACTCCAAGAAAATACAACATAATGCTGAAGTTAGTCGCAACTTCCAGTTCACTTGGACTTCAAAGTCAGCAAAAAATTATTTTCTTCCCTATTGTGTCGTATAGCCAAGTGAATTTCTTCTCCAACAAGAAAAAAAATAAATAAATGCGGGACTTAATTTTGTCCATCTGGAATTGATTATATCATTGGATTTTCATGTGAGTGACAGGTTGTCCCGCCCTCACGCTGGTAAACGCATAATCAGAGAAGAGAAAAGATGTCGTTGCGACAGTGGGAAGGTTTATTTTGATTAAAGGGTTAGTTCACCCAAAAACGTAAAAAAAAAAATTAATCTGTCATAATTGCTGCGTTCCAGGCAGGTTTTTGAGCCCGTAAGTTACAACTTCAAACCACAACTCACGACTTTGTAGCGTCCCAGGCAATGTCACGCCAAACTGCCATAGTGCAAGGAATTGTGTGGTAGCTAGATGAAAACAAAGCATGGCGGACCGTATGGGGCTGATGCTCATTTTTCAATCATTTCTATCGCCAAAGGTGCTTAGTTGCTTATTTGAGGGAAACGGAGGAGAAAAAGGGCGCATTCAGCAAGAGAAGCCGTTATACGTTTTATTTAACGTTATTTGTATATTTGTTTCATAAACACCACTTCCGTATGGGGCTGTCATTGTTGTTTCACGGGCTGTGTGACGTCAGAGCTCGTAACTGGGAGTACATCGATCTAGTACGAGTTCACGGGTGGGAAGTCACGGGTTTGACTGCCGTTCCAGTGCACTTTCACAGGTAGAAGGTTGGAAAAACATGGGTTGCCTGGAACGTGGCATAATTCCTCACCCTCATGTCGTTCCAAACTCGTAAGACCTTCGTTCATCTTCGGAAGACAAATTAAGATATTTTTGATGAAATCCGAGAGCTTTCTGACCCCACATAGACAGCAACACAACAACCACTTTCAAGGCCAAGAAAGTTAGTAAGTGGCATTATTAAAATGGTCCATGTGACTCCAGTGGTTCAACCTTAATGTTATGAAGCGGCGAAAAAATACTTTGTGCATGTGAATGAAATACTGTCTTTATTCAAAAACGTCTTCTCTTCCCCGCCACTCTCTTACGCTATTCACACAGTGCAGCACTTCCGGGTTCTACGGCAGAACGTTGGCTCACTATTGGCTGAGCACCACATGCATGCGTCATGGTGCTTACGTGAATCGTGTAGGAGAGGGACACAGGCGAGAATAGATTGTTGAATGTTGGAGTCATTATGTTTGTTTTTTGCAGACAAAAAGTATTCTTGTCGCTTCATAAAATTAAGGTTGAACCACTGAAGTCACATTGACTATTTTAACAATGTTTTTTACTACCTTTCTGGGCCTTGAAAGTGGTAATAATGTTGCGGTCTATGGGGGGGTGGGGGGGGTTGGGTCAGAAAGCTCTCAGATTTCATCAAAAATATCTTAATCTGTGTTCCGAAGATGAACAAAAGTCTTATGGGTAAGGAACGACATGAGGGTGAGTAATTAATGAAAATTTTAATTTTGAGGGAACTAACCCTAAAAACTGTCCATTTTGATTTCATTTTAAGTCAAGTTAAACCATGTAAGATAAGAGAGATCAGTCATGTAAGGAGTAAAAAAAAAAGTCTAAAAGCTAAGCTACCTAGTACCTACCGTGACATGGTTGTAGATCTCGCCATTGTAACACAACCAGAGGTAGGGGAACTTCTTGACTCGCAAAGGCTGCATGCCATACAGCTGGTCCACTATAGCGAGGCGGTGAAACCCAAAGCAGCAGTTGGTGAAGCCGTTGACATTCTCAAAGCGGAAAGCGTCTGGTCCACGATGAGCAATCTTCATGGCATTAGTGCACTGGTTTGCAAGGCACTCATCACTACCAAACACGGCCCATATACCACACATTCTGATGCTGCGGATTAATAAGAACATAAAATGTATTAACAAAACTAGTAGGAACCCAAGTCATTTCCAAATTTCTCAACACATTAACTCAAGACCACGGAGTACCATGTCTTTTTGACATGCAACATGCTAATACTAACAATATTCTTTGATTTTCTTATTTCAGTTGAACAAAGCTGATTCCCTGGACAAGAGCCTCTAAACATGTCATTGTGGTTCCCGTCTGGAAGTGGTGAAAGTCAGGTTTCCGAAGTAAGTCCCATTCATTTTCTGCACAGTGGAACTGATTTTTTAACGATAACTTTGTTAAAAATCAGTTCAAGGTTGTTTACTGATTTTCTGGTAACACTTTCCAATAAGGTTTCATTAGTTAATGTATTAACTAACATGAGCGATACATTTGTTTGATTAATAAATGCTTTATAAGTGTAGTTCATGTTAACTAATGTAGTTAACTAATGAACCTTATTGTAAAGTGTTACCGATTTTCTTCTGTTGAAGCCATCAGCCTGCATTATTATACATACATCCATACATATAGAGGATGGGACTTGATTTTGTCCATCAGGGATTGATTGGATCATTATATGAGCATGGATAAATCACTTAAAATAAAAATTGATGGCAATACAATATAACACGTTGTTAGATTTACAATGTTAAAAGGATAGTTCACCCAAAAACGAAAATTCTGTCATTTACTGGCCCAATGCATTCCAAACATGTATGAATTTGTTTCTTCTGCATAACACAAAAGATGATATTTTGAAGAAGGACAGTTGATGGGCCCCATCGACTTCCATAGTATTTTTTTTCTCCATACTATAGAAGTCAATGGGGTCCATCAACTGTTTAGTTACCCATATTCATTAAAATATATTATTTTGTGTTCACCTAAGCAACAAATTCATAAAGGTTTGGAACAACTTGAGGGCGAGTAATGATGACAGAATTTTCAGTTTTGGGTGAACTGTCCCTTTAATAACCGACAGTGTTGTAAAATGGATTCATTGACATTCATGATTTACAGTAAAGGGATGTACCCGGAGATAAACAATTAAACCAGTAATACAAGCCTGTTTAGTGTGATGATCATAATCTTTCTTTGTGAGTACAAAGTACAAACATTTGTAAATAATATTACAAAACTACAGTTCTGAGCTGTCAATCATTTAATTAATTTGACTATTTTATGGTACTTTGAAGAGGCAACACTGCAGATACATATAAATGAATACATAAAAACATTTGCCACTGATAATTGACATTTACGCTTCCTCATTCATGAAAATAACAGCCGCCAATGTTAGCCACTAATGCTTAACAGTAGCGCAAGCAGTGAATTAGTTTCATCAGCATGCATGTTTGTTTACTGTTATTACAGATGCATGTATCTTGTAAATAACAGGTGCATTTATCCTGTAAATAATACAGGCCATCTGACTGGTAAAGCCTGTCCCCACATAAAAAGTAATACGGTTTGTACTGGAAAACAGCACAGTCCATTAAGAATTTCTCTAAAATTTCCAAACCCATTTTTATATATAATATACACACACACACACACACGGAGAATACATCCATTAACCTGTTAATATAAACTACATTAAAGTTTGAACATGCAATACCGACACAGATTTAACTGCTGTGACATAAACAGTCTTTATTAATCTTAAAATTAAATAAAACCACTTGGTCTTTTCAATGAATGGTATGCATTCTTTATAACAACTTGCATATAACAACATACATCATAGTTTATTCTTTCAAGCAGACATATTTATATAAATGAAATTTAATCAATACTTATTAAAGCAGCACTAGGTAACTTTTCAACCTTCATAATATATTTTCAAAACTCTTGTGATGATACATCGACTTACAATAGGTTGAATGACACGTCTGCCATAGCCTGACGGGGTCTGTATCGTTTTTAATCGTACTTTTAAACTTCGGGTTTCGGGTAGTAACCCGAGAACAAAAAGAACTACAAAATTAGACTGCTTTACGGCATATACGTCACTTCCACCACCATCCCCACTTCCTTAAATTCGGACGTGCGTGAAAAAAAATCGCTCGCAAATCATTTGTTTGCCGAATGTTATATACAATTAACCACGCAGCAACTCCTTGGCATTTTGACTTACAGACACGCCGCTACCAGACACGCCGCTACCAACCTACAACACGAGAGGTTTCTTCTTTCTGCCTCTCGGGTGCGTGCGCAAGCAGTGATGACGTCGCCGAGAAATCCATGTATACGTAATACATACAAAATCATATTTTAGGATACCTAACATGTCTGTGATATTGGTTTATTTGTCTTTCCTCAAGCTTTAATGCAAATCGATTTTTCGAATTTGCAGATTCATCTATGGTAGCTTGATAATATAATATTGACGATATATGGTTATTACCTACCACTCAAACATTGAATTGAAGTATCATATAGATTCCGTAAAACGGGAACCAATAGACTAGGCTACTATAATGACGCTGGCTTGTAAACGTGAGCATCGCGATCATTTGGCGTTTGAAAAAAATAAAACCCATGAAATTGTATTCATATGACATGCTGAAACATATGCCACTGTACCTGGGATGAAGACATTTCACACGCGACGCAAGCAGAACACCTGCATGTGAACTCCTGCAGAGTTCAGGGCTATCATAGTTGCCATGTCAACAAATGCACGTGCGATGCATCCCCTGATGTAGAGTGACCGTTTACGACAGTAGTAGAGGACAATACTGTTTCACAACTGTAGGGGGAGCCCGAGAGCAAAAGTTACCTAGTGCGGCTTTAAAGCTATTAGAGAGCAGTGAATGCTTTTCACTTTGTTGTTTGATTAAAGGCACACTATGTAGTTTTCGTTGCTAGAGGTCGCCTATTCAAAACAAAGGCGTAGCTTGATGATGCAGCGATTGCGGAACATGCTGATTGGTTGAACTCACGCAGCGTTTTATGTGAGGTTCTTTCGTTCTGCGTTCAGTAAATATCAGTCTTGCTCTTTCTGTCTGATGGCGCGCGTTCGTCTTTTTCTTTCAGAATACGTTTTAGTATCAGTGCTCGTCTCTTTTTCGCCGTTTTGTTAATGACCTCTTTATTAAAATAATACATAACAACCAAAAGCAGCACTGATTGCATCTCCTCCATACTTGTTATTGTTGCAGACAGTCTCGCACAAAAATTATTACTGTCCGTCTCTGACTGGGAGGAGCAGCCGCGCGCACTCCTAATTTGCCTAATCTTCCCGGTACTTTAGACCGCAGTGGAAACACAGACAGTAGCAGATATGGGGGGGGGGGGGGGGGGGGTTGTTAAGAAATGTTCCGGGTAATTTCGGTGGAAACGCGTCTATAGACAGTAAAAGATTGCCAATGAGCTTCTCCGCGGGTCTACACGGTAATTTGCTCAACAATGCGACACAGTCGCGTGGTTGTGACGCAGTCGTTAGCCTTTATTTTACAAAAACAGCAACAGGCCGATAGTATAAGATACAAGATATAAGATACTACATCCTTTGGCGGGGACTTTAGACATCATCGTGACAAACAGGCAATCTCTCACTAGCCCGCGTTTTAGCCTAAGAATGAAGAACTTATGTGGCGTGAATAAATCGCGCTATTCGCGCAAAGTTGGATGCTTGAACATTTGGAGTTTACTCTCTTCACATGTTTGTCTCGTTGAGAAATGGCTGACATGGGCTGTGTTTACACGTTTTTTTGTGTTAAAATCTACTGTTAATGTGTGACAACTTAGTTTTAAGACTTTTTCAGTCGATAATGTAGTTGTTTAAAGCTCAAATCTGTGGTTTATTTATAAGAAGAGTGCCTATTTAAACATTTTATCTGGTGTTATCGGAGTTGTGAGCTCCAGTGAGTCAGCGGCGGTCAGCGCTTGTTTAGCCGGCGAGAGTTGACTTTCCTCGGCTAGTCCTTCTGCCGTTGGCTCTGATGTCTCTGTGGCGTCTCCAGTATATATATATATATATTAAACTCTTACGACAATCATGTCTTCTAATACCAGCGGACACATTAAACAACTTTACTTCCATTGTGTGAGCTGTCTCTTTAACACTGCGTGGTTTATATACGTTTTGCCGCTGATTGGGCTGTCATTTTTGACACACCCACCAAACGAGATCAAACGCATCTCAAACCCGTTGCACACCGTTTCCAGGAAACATGACGTTCAACCGGAAACCGTAGCAAAACGTTGCAAACCGGTTTGAGCTTTGAACGTGCCCCTGGTTAAAATTGCTCATTTCTCTGGATTTAAAATTTTTTGGAAACATTTGGGATAAAATAAGTACACAAGTTAACAAAATATATAACATTGTTCTAGTGGTGTTTGGATATTTTAATCCAAAAATCTTAGACATTGTGCCCTAAACTTGCAACTTCCGGTTCATTAGGTTGCTTTCACCGAGTACGCCGAACCCAGAGCCACAGAGAGAGAGAGCCATCCCAGAGCCATCTCTCTCTATGGCTCTGGCCGAACCCATGCGCTGACGCACAATTCGACATCACATCTGTTTACGTTCTCTTAAGACATAACTGACCGTGTTTAGGTGAATACTTTACAAAACGGACACTTTGACAATGTTGTATGTATCTGTCCATTCAAACGCAATACACGCGCGCTGAGTTGTGCCTGTGTGTGCACAGAAACCGTGCCGAATATCTCCCGCGTCGACACGCTTATTCAGCTCTATTCATATGCCTGCTCTTCTCTCTCTCAGAGGTTTACATTTATGAACGTTTTATGAGACATGCATCAAGCGCATGGCAATGTATGTCCCATCTGGTAGATCAGCACGTTACAGTCAAATGTGCGCATCTACCACACACACACGACATCCGTTCTGACTAGATCTCTTCACAAATCTTCCCTAGTATTTATTCGTTGACTAAAATGTCAATAGATTATCGATCAAGTTTGCCGGGTTAAGGCATGTTCTATCTAAGACATTAAAATGCAAACCAATATCACATATAAATAGTACTACCTGTAAAAGGTGCTTGATTTGGTCTGAATAGATTGAAATGAGAGAGCTACCCGTCCTTCTTCAACGAAGTTTAGCTGATGAAACACACGTGTAGTATTTCTGAGTGACGAAGTTAAGACGTCACTTTGTAGGACAACCCGGAAGTTAGCGGCGCATGGGTTCCCTCGGTCGAAAAGCCATGCATTTTCCCCATTGACTTTTTGAAAATCGCAAAAAATAAGATCTGTGTTCAACAAAGAGTCCTTACACGTTTTGTCTATCAAGATAATATTTACAAGTTAATCCAAAATGTATACATTTTGAAGCCTAAATAAAGCCGTCAGATATAAAATGCTAACGGTAGGCTATAAACGGGGTGCGTTCCATTCGACCGTAAGTGGACTGCGAAGTGGACTTCAGAGGGTATTCCGCCATCTTAAGTGAGATTCCAATCCAAAGGGAGCGAACATGTTGAGAAGCACCTGAGGGCTGTCATGTTTTATATTTTACTTTATTTACCTCAGGAATGTTTACTGTGCAGCTGCACTTGGGAAAGAAAGCGTACGAGATGAGGCGCTACAAAGACCATTAAGAATAGCCTACATAGTTAACCAAATCAAAGTATTTTCATATTGAATGACAGGTGCAGCTTCACATCTCTTCATAGTCAATACAGGTTATAAGTAAACTAATACAACTAATGGACAATGTTTTGATTATATGTTTTAGATAGCCTATACTGTGTGTTTTTGTAAATGTATATGCTTATTATATGGTTTTCAATTTGAAAGTAAAGTAAATTACAATATTAATTTATGTTAGGCTATATAATCTGAACCCGTCGTTGCCTTTCTTTGATGACGTTGCAGGGCGTTCCAAATGAGCGATTATTGTCAGCGAAGTCCACTTCAACTGATATACCGTGCTCAGGGAGTAGGGAGCTGTGAACAGTGCGTAGGGACCCTGTCGAATGGAATGCACCCACGGACTACAGCACACGTCGCGGATAAACGTCATCATCAAGCTTCTCAAACTTTATTTAAAAAACACGCTCGCTCATTATGATCTGCGCTGTGTATGAACACTTATCCAAATTTTTTATGAGAAATATTGCCCATTCGTTTTTTCCAAAAATGTTATAAACTAATTTTGTTTATGCGTGCCTCTCTGAGATTTTTTTATCTTTTGTTAATGTTTTTTCAGACAATATGATTATCACTGTGATAACATTAAATGACATGAAACACAACCCAGTCTCTTTTTGTTAAATGCAAGTTTATGTATGATCATTGATCAATAATACAAAAGTATAAGTAAAAGGTATAATAAGCTATACATGAAATTAAGCAAACAATTCAGTCAAACATTCAAAGTCAAGTGCTGGTCGGCTACAACGGTAACGTAAAGTTATAGCCTAAGAATAAAAAATAAATGAAACTTCACTTTGCCCTCAGCCTAAACTATTTGCCAGGGAACAAATTGTAGATTCATGAGACCAAAGATCGCCCGTTACATATACACAAGAAGAATTATAGCTCGAGAGACACACCACAGAGACATCAGAGCCGACGGCAGAAGGACCAGCCGAGGAAAGGCTTCTCTCGCAGGGGAAAACAAGCGCTGACCGCCGCTGATCCACTGGAGCTCACAGGTCTGAAAACGCCAGATAAAATGTTCAAATAGGCACTCTCTTTATAAATAAACCACAGATTTGAGCTTTAAACAACTAACGTTACATTCTCGCCTGAAAAAGTCTTAAAACTACGTTGTCACACATCAACAGTATATTTTAACAAAAAAGACGTGTAAACACGAGTAGTATGAAGCTGCAGACTCGGAGTCTGCTGCATCTAAAATCCCGCACCCAGAGTCCCGCATTCTCAGGCCCCTCGTTTATTCGAGACAGCGCCTTCTATCAAATTGGATCGGGTAAACAATGCAATTGCAATGTGAAGGATTTAGGCCGAAACGTGAGTAGCCTATCATCAATTTAATTTTTTTAATCAAACCACTTTATAGCTCATCGACACCAACATGAATAGCTCATTTAATATTTGTAAAGATATTTTTTTCCCGAAAATACTTTTTATAGCTTAGCTAGCCTTTAACCTTGGACTTTTTGTAGACAATCCATTGTAAAATCCGATTAAAATTAAGGTAGACCAATTGAATACATTGAGTGTGAGTGTGTTAATATCAAAGAATGTCATCATTAATAATTTAATCAGATTTACGGTTTGACCTTTTTTTTTTAATTACCTTAAAACTATAAATTGAATTAATTAATGTCAAATGGAGTATTTTTTTACTTTATATAATTTATGTAGCCTACTTAAATGAGTAGCCTATACTTATAAAACTTACATATTAAAATGAATCCATGTTAATTAAACTGTGATATGAAGTTGTTGATATGAAGGATCCTGCAAATGGTGAAATAACTGATATATATATATATATATATATATATGAAATAATGTATATAAAATAACACTTTTTGTTTGCCCCACAGGATATTCTCAATGGGAAACCAAAGTGGTTCCCCCCAAAGCCACGTGTGCCAGTCTACATGGACAGGTGTCTTCCTCAACCAGACGTTTAAACAAGCCGATATATTTAAATATATTTTTTGTACATTGCATCTACTCCAGTAAAATGTTTCTGTTAAAGGACCCACCGGCATTTTTTGATTCTGACGCCCATAATATAAATAGTATAAAGTGAAAGCGAAGGTGGACGCGTGTACATTTTGAGTTTACTCGCGCGAATCGCGCGTGATGTGCGTTCTCTCTCTATGGCTCTGTGATGCCCGATCGGCGTATGACAGCAAAGTCCCGCGAGAGCATTTCGAGAGCAAACGATAAAACCTTTAATCTTTAACCTTTAAAACCTTTACCTTCAACCACCAATAAAATATCAAAAGAAGTGCTATCCCACTTCTGTACTCTTGGAAATGCCTTCAGTGTAGTTTTTGACTAATGCTTTGTGAACAGCAGGTTTTCATTGTATTGAAATATATAAAATACTGTTTTATCATCAAATGTTATGTTGTAGGTTTGGCTCAACACTGGCTCAATATCCTTCTAGCTACTGCATACACACATTTTTTTTTTTTTTGTAGATCCCACTACAACTCTTTCACAAACTCTTCTATCATACTTTCTGTGGAATATTCTAAACCCATTCAACTGACCAATAACAACAATTGATCAGTAATGAAATGTAGTCACGTTATGCTATAGGCTACATTTGGAAATTTATTACAAACAATCATTAGTCACAATTATCATCATGTAACAATTAGCATAACACAACTGTCCATGGACATTTAAGTATAAAAGTAAATGGTCCATGACAAACAATATTTTGTTGTGGCGATTGTTTGGCTTAGGAGTGCGGCACTGAATGCTACATAATAACCCAGTCAATTACACTGGTTACATGAATTAATTAAATATTAATTGTCAACATGTGCCAGACAGCTAATTTTAGACCTTAATAAGATATATCAGTGATAAACAGCAACAGTGAAAATAGTGCAAAAAGATCTCAAGCATTGGAAGAAAAGACCAAGGGCAAAACAATTATAAAGCTGAAAAACTATGTACAAGTTTGAATAAAAATCATATAAACGTTTGAACTAATGTTCTGACATTTTTCGAGCATGCTTTCCCAATCACAAGAAACATTGTCAGACTTCCTGGAGAGGCACTTCAGGAAAAATAAGTTATTTAAAACCAAAGCTTCTGTTGGTTATAAAACTAGCTGCCATTAGACTGCCTACTAAAATAACACTTGACTTTGATCAGGATTCATTTGAATAATTTGCAGATAAAGTGACTGTGAAATGTTTGTGTTAGCAGTCCCAGCAGGTGTCTGCACCTGAAAAGCACAGCACTGCTGATGTTGGAGAACCCTGGTCTTGGTCGATACTTCATAAAGTCAATACGATAATCTCTCGGTTACTGCTCAGACTGAGGTTTGAAATAATCTTCTGTTCTAAATACACTGGGAAGCTCTTGATGTCTTTGTGATTGCCTTCTTGGGCTAGCAGGTTTCTGAAGAAGAAAAAGAAGAGGAAGGAAACATTCAGCACCAGTTCTGCAATTTCCAAAGAATGCCAAATACATTAGTGCTGTCAATCGATTAAAAAAAACAAGTAATTAATAAAAAAATTCTGTGATTAATAACATTGGCGTAATACTGATGTCTTTTTTTGAAACATTAATGATTGATATTCAAGATTACAGTATAATTGAAAGCAATCAATTTAAACTTTTATTAGGCTTTTAATTTAAAACAACTTAAAACAATCTTCGCATAAAACCATTATAATAAATGTCATATTTACCTGTGGCCTTCATATATAATCAATATGAAGAAATTTAATAAAGTTATCAAACACTTTAGTCTTAACTGCATAAGTAAATTAAATATAGATTAATCCTTATTAAAAGCTAAAATTTTCTCTGTTACCTTTATTCTTTAATTAATATTAGTGACAGACATCGCAGCAACTGGTATATTAGGCTGCTGTCCCTTTAAGATCTGCCGCTGCCGTACATGACGCGGATCTGACACAATGTCACGCACATCTCATTTAATTTAAGACGTTATTTAACTCATTTAAGACCGCTCTTTTGAGAATACTCGACAAAACGGGCATTTTGGCATAATTCTGTGTTATTGTTTGTTCAAGCGTGAAAGAGATCTTGATTCTGGTGCGCTATCTGTGCGCACGATACTGGTGCACGTCTTTCTGTGTGTGTCAGGACATTCACAGACAGCGCATTCTCTTTTGTCTTGTGCATTTGCATGATTAAGAGCGTGATACTATAATGTAACTCTTACACATTGGATACTCTTACACTATAATGGATGACAGAAAAAACAGATGCTGCGTTACTTGCATTAAATATTTTTGTATTTAATATTAAATATGTGAAACTGAAAAATATTAATTGCATGCGTTAATGTGCTAATTTGACAGCACTAATATATCATCAAAAAGTTGATTTCACTAATTCCATTCAAAAAGTGAAACATGTATATTATATTCATTCATTACACACAGATTGATACATTTCAAATGTTTATTTCTTTTAATTTTGATGTTTATAACTGACAACTAAGGAAAATCCCAAATTCAGTATCTCAGAAAATTTGAATATTGTGAAAAGGTTCAATATTGAACACACCTGGTGCCACACTCTAATCAGCTAATTAACTCAAAACACCTGTAAAGGCCTTAAAATGGCCTCTCAGTCTAGTTCTGTAGGCTACACAATCATGGGGAAGACTGCTGACTTGACAGTTGTCCAAAAGACGACCATTGACACCTTGCACAAGGAGGGCAAGACACAAAAGGTCATTGCAAAAGAGGCTGGCTGTTCACAGAGCTCTGTGTCCAAGCACATTAATAGAGAAGCGAAGGGAAGGAAAAGATGTGGTAGAAAAAAGTGTACAAGCAATAGGGATAACCGCACCCTGGAGAGGATTGTGAAACAAAACCCATTCAAAAATGTGGGGGAGATTCACAAAGAGTGGACTGCAGCTGGAGTCAGTGCTTCTAGAACCACTACGCACAGACGTATGCAAGACATGGGTTTCAGCTGTCGCATTCCTTGTGTCAAGCCACTCTTGAACAACAGACAGCGTCAGAAGCGTCTCGCCTGGGCTAGAGACAAAAAGGACTGGACTGCTGCTGAGTGGTCCAAAGTTATGTTCTCTGATGAAAGTAAATTTTGCATTTCCTTTGGAAATCAGGGTCCCAGAGTCTGGAGGAAGAGAGGAGAGGGGTGCCATGTCATCTGCTGGTGTTGGTCCACTGTGTTTTCTGAGGTCCAAGGTCAACGCAACCGTATACCAGTTTTAGAGCACTTCATGCTTCCTGCTGCTGACCAACTTTATGGAGATGCAGATTTAATTTTCCAACAGGACTTGGCCCCTGCACACAGTGCCAAAAGCAACCAGTACCTGGTTTAAGGACCAAGGTATTCCTGTTCTTAACTGGCCAGCAAACTCGCCTGACCTTAACCCCATAGAAAATCTATGGGGTATTGTGAAGAGGAAGATGCGATATGCCAGACCCAACAATGCAGAAGAGCTGAAGGCCACTATCAGAGCAACCTGGGCTCTCATAACACCTGAGCAGTGCCACAGACTGATCGACTCCATGCCACGCTGCATTGCCGCAGTAATTCAGGCAAAAGGAGCCCCAACTAAGTATTGAGTGCTGTACATGCCTATACTTTTCATGTTCATACTTTTCAGTTGGCCAAGATTTCTAAAAATCCTTTCTTTGTATTGCTCTTAAGTAATATTCTAATTTTCTCAGAAACGGAATTTGGGATTTTCCTTAGTTGTCAGTTATAATCATCAAAATTAAAAGAAATAAACATTTGAAATAAATCAGTCTGTGTGTAATGAATTAATATAATATACAAGTTTCACTTTTTGAATGGAATTAGTGAAATAAAATCAACTTTATGATGATATTCTAATTATATGACCAGCACCTGTGTGTGTGTGTGTGTGTGTGTGTGTGTGTGTGTGTGTGTGTGTGTGTGTGAGAAGAGCTCACATTTAAAAAACCTGGTACAGCCATTGTGCGAAAGATCTTTTTGAAGGCGCCTGGTAGGGTTCCAACTTCACCTTCAACTTCAGTTACTTGTTCTTCCATTGCACTGACATTGGCTCCAACCATTTTGACAAAGCCCTGAGAATTACACAGTACACTTGAAACAACAAAAGAAAAATACCAATTTATCACCATGGTTCAGACACCATTTAAAGTTAGTACCTCCAATTTGTCAATTTTCCGGTAAATCTCTCTCATCTCTTCTGATTTTCTTTGTATCTGTGGTAGGTTCTCATTGACCACCTGTGAGGTGTCATTTCGAATCTATATATAAAAAAGGAGAAGTTATCAGAGTCTAGCATGCTTTTTCAGTTAATAAAGTATTTGCAGATTAACCACCTTTTGTAACGGTGCATTAAGCAGGAGTTTATGGGGCAACAACAGAGTCTGTGAAAAATGTGAGGGAAGATTTTAAAAGTTTGAACTAATGTTCTGATATTTTTCGAGCATGCTTTCCTAATTATAAGAAATGGGGAGCTCCTCAATATCCCTCCTCCATCCTATGACCCGGAAACTGATGGGGCTCAGCCATCTTCAAGATTCATTTATTTGTCACATACACAATTATATAGAGCATATATAACCAGCAGTGAAATGTAAGGAAATCTTAACTCTCTGGATGCTTCTCAATTCTTATTTGTGCATCCTCGTTTCCTTACCTAGCTTCCTTTCCTCGCGTCTTATCTCCACCCCTTCAGGATGCGAGGGAAGGATGCAAGGAAAAGATGCGAGGACGGAGGAATTGAAGCAAATGAAATGATATATCCTCGCTCCCTTTAGAGTCACTTCAAAGTGTCGTCAATTAATGATGACTCTACACTGCTGGATTTATTTTGCACATCGGGATTCTTGAACATTAGAGATAACTATTTATATTGTAATAGTTTCAACCCCTAAAAAAATACCACATTTGTCCATATTTTATTTAATATTACCAGTTATTAATAACAACTAATTATTCCCAGTTATTAACTGCTTTTTATTTGTTGTTTATAGTATTAGTTTCTTTCTTTCATTTTCTTGTGCTTTGATATAATTCTGCAACTGTCAGTTGTTGTTATTTGACATACATTTGTGTCTTGTCATGTACAAGAATTATAAACATAATAATAATAATAATAATAATAATGAATAAACTGTGGCAAAATGTGAAGGGGGAGGAGAATTTATACGTGCGTCACATTTAGCCGATAAAACACTTCCGCAAAGGATACACCCATGTATCCTCGCTCATTACTCCTCAGGAAGCCTCCTCACTCCTCCATCCTTGCCATGTAATTAAAGAATTGAGATGTCCTACAAGATGGCTGAGCTTGGTCGGTTTCCGGTTCATAGGATTGAGGATGGAGGAGAGAGGAAACGAGGAGGGATATTAAGAAGCACCCTCTAATTGCACCGCGAGGAGGCGAGGATGGAGAAGTGAGGAGGATTCCTGAGGAGTCATGAGCGAGTACCTTTGCAGAAGTGTTTTTTCGACTAAACGTGACGCACATATAAATTCTCCTCCCCCTTCACATCTTGACAGTTTATTAATTATAATTATTGTAATTATCATTATTGTTTACATGTACAAGACACAAATGTATGTCAAATTACAATTGTAGTAGGACAGTTGCAGAATTATATCAAAGCACAAGAAAATGAAAGAAAATTAAACAAACTGTAACACTATACAACAAATAAAAAGCAGTTAATAACTGAATAATTAATTGTTAATACGGACAAATATGGTATTTTGTGGAGGTTGAAACTATTAGAATATCAATAATTATCTCTAATGTTCAAGAATCCCGACGTGTCATCATTAATTGACGATGCATCGAAGTGACGCTAAAGGGAGCGAGGATATATCATTTCACTTGATTCAATTCCTCTGTCCTCACGTCTTTTCCTTGCGTTCTTGCCTCGCATCCTGATGGGGTGGAGCTAAGACACGAGGAAAGGAAATGAGGATGCACAAATAAGAATTGAGAAGCACCCAGTGTCAGACTTCCTGGATCAAAAGTCAAAGTTCACTGTTACAGGCTCAGCTGCTATACATCCATTTATATTCTATTAGTGGACAGTGGATACTTCATACAAAAGCTCAGTATTTTCTAGATTCTATTTTAATCATTTGCTTTAGTTTCAGTACAGTCACAAAATACACATTTATTATATTTTATTACAATATCATCCTTTTTCACCCCAGCAACTTCACAAAAGGGGGAAAAATAAACATAGAAAACATTATGTAAAAGCAAAGACATTGAGCTTACCATATCAAGCATACCAACAAACTCATCAACTCTTGTAAGCATTTCCTCCAGGCTTTTGTCCAAGCACAGGACCTGCACAACAAATATTTGATAAACGTCTAGAAAACAAAACACATGGTATATTGTACATAATATACTCTGTGTGCATCATGTGACATAAACGTTACAGGGATAAACAGTTGCTTCACTGACTTGTAAAATAACAGAGGACCAAGAGAAAGCAAGTCTGGTGTTAGGAACATAATTCAGTCAGCAGTGCAGAGAACAAGTCAGTCTTTATTTAACCCATATCACGCTGAACAAATTAGGTTTGAGAACTACACTGTGCTCCAACAGGACGAGTATACAGAGGCACTGAAGAGACTCTGAGGGGGTCATCAAAAACAAGATATTTTGAGAAAATAATTTTTTGTTCATTCAATAAAACGCTATTTGATGATGGTGGACTCATGAATGCTAGGTGTGCAGATGATGTTCACTTGGTTCTTTGTGACATGACCTGTTTTTTTTTTGTTTTTGTTTTTGTTGTTGGACAACCACTCCCACACAGAGTAACAATGGTTTTGAATTTCTTCACATTGTTCTCCATCCAATTCTGAAGAAATTATTTTATAATCTTATCCAGCCTGGTTAACAAACTTTTTTGACAGAGGCTTGGCCAAACCCAGGTTCATGTTCTTCAATAGGGCAGGGGGTGCTAAAACTCACACGATTTCAATCCCATTAATTGATTACCTCTTTATATGAAGCGAAAATCCTAAAGGTTCACATACTTTATTTATTTCAAATAAAAGAGGTGATATTTGTTTAACTGGATTTTGTTTTTCTAGATAGAGGACTCCACTCTCAACCATCAAAATCACATTATTACCAAAAGCATTATAAAGTGTTGTATTGCAGGGAAACAATCTGATATTATACTCATTCGAAAATGACATCAGATATATTCAATTTATCAGTTTATGTTAAACTTAGACAAGCAGAGTGATACAAACAGTGAAACAACTCAGAGTGTATGTGTTTGTGCATTAGTGGAGAATTTTCAGTGACACTTTCTGAAGGTTACATCTCTATACCAGTAGGTGGAGACACTAGGTATCATTTACTAATAATTGCGTGGACTATTTGTTTTTGTACAGACAGAACTTCTCATGAATAAAATAAAATAAATCAGCCTAATTCACAGAATTTGAGTATACTAAATAAGCCATAAGCCACCCCCCTCTGTGAAAAATCACCCTCCAGAGCAGTTTTGACGAGTCCGCAGATTGGGCTACTTTTAAGTTAAGTTTTTGCTGCAGGTTGATTTCCACCCCTGAAAGTACAATTTCCACTCTCATCCACCACCCAGACGTACAAAGTCAGTGAAGAAAATCGTATTGGACTACGTTTGTTGCACAGACCTGGCAACCCTGATCCAGAGTCCCCCTTCGGTTTAAATCGCCCTCCAGGGTGCACCGCAATATGACCAAAAGGGCACTTCACTATTAGCGATTAAAGGGGCTGTGAAAGCCACTGCTATGAATGCAACTGAGACTACATCCACCATGTAACACTGTCATGTGTCAGTTGCATCGCTTTACTTCACCGTAGCCTGATGGGATAGTAAAGTGTCCACTGGATGCACACTTCAGAATCTCAAAAAGTAGTAGGTCCTCCAGGAACTTTTTGCCTACTGTTTTATGAATATTATGAATTCGGACACACTCGTCAGCTCACGTATGGTTTTTCCCCTATTATATAGTATAGAAGTAGCCATATTTGGACGCAGGGCCAGTGTCTTTATGAGAGAGTAACTGAATCTGATTCATTCACGAATGAAGGTTGAGTTCAACTCAGAGGTTGATTCTGCTGTGGCTTTTTTTTTTTGGAACGATTTTCCTGGGAGGAGACAAAATATATAGACAGGGAACAGGCAATGCTGTTTTGAAAATATAAGTTGCTATCAATATTAATTTCTTGTTTAAATAACTAACTTGTATCAAGATTACATTCACACTCGTGCTGCAGTATGGCATCATAGCCGTGCAAATATTCAGAACATTGCATGTAATATATAGTAATAATAATGATGATGATGATAATAATAATCTGACCTTTTTCTATCCTGCCTTTATTGTGTGTTTTGGAGTTTTTGCATTATCATGTTAAACAGATACGCCAAATAAAGGCTTTGCATCAATATGTCCTTACCTCTTCCTCAACGTTGGCTCTGATATAAGAGGAGTATGTGATGGCCGTGTGTCTCAATAGCTCGTCGTCTTGTGTCTGCTCCGGCTCGCCCTGGTCCTGGGTTTCTCCGGATGCTGAGATCGGGCTCTGGGCCACTGCAGCGCCAAAGCTCGGGCTCTGAGACACGGTACCGCTGCTCAGGGCCTCACTCACCATAGACAAGCTGCTGGCGCTTTGGGACACGATGCCGCTGTCTCTGCTCACCTCTGCGCTGGACTCCTCCAGCGGTGACAGCACCGCTGCTGCCCTGTCAAAGCGATGCTCCATGTTTTGCTATCCACTACACTGCTCTTGTTTATGTGGAAGTGAACGCAGAGGAGCATGTGCGCATGCGCGAGTTTAATAGCCAATCAGAGAACGGGTTGGCCACATGTTTGGTCATGTGATATCAAAGGTCAAACCAGAAACTCAAACGGATAGATCTGATTTTAAAAAATGTTAAGTTACGACAGTAAACCAGACAGACAGACAAAATATTTCAATCAAACTGGTTCACGAAGGATTTAGTAAATTGCAGTGCAATGTAATTTGTAGGATGGTCGTTGATCGTAACAAAAACCAAGAATGTAAAAACACAACAAAATGTTTTTATTTTCATCTCAGAATTTTATTTTATGTTTTTTAAAAAAAGACATCAGTAAAAACCCATATAGACAATATTTACATGTATTTTAAGTGTGGTTTGACTGCCTGACTAATATATTTAGACACTGAACCGTAGGCCTGTTAAACCATAAATATCACTCTGACTGAAACTGACCTAACACGGCTGACCGACTACACAATCGATCGTACCTTTTCCCCCCCTCTTTTTAGTAATCTGGTTTAGCTGGTCCTGTTTTGAATTTCTGTTAAATGTATTCAGTGTTGATGATACACAGACATACAGATGAACCAAGACGACAACAATGATCCGAATACCAAATAATTAATGCAAAATATAATGAAAGTGATTCTTAGCAAAAGAGACGCAGTTCAAGCAGTGTCCAACAGATGGCGACTCGGAACAAATGTATTTTGACTCACACGTGTTATACCATGCCCTTGCTTTTACCAAAAATGAAAATATTTCCAGTGGTCAGATCCAAATACTTAGTCTGTTTGAGTGAACTATGTCTGTAGGAGGGGCAGTAAGGCACAAAAATGGTGGATATGAAGGTAAGTCTTTGTTCAAGAAGACAAATACAATGCAGTCAACCTAAAAGCAAAAGCATCCACAGTGGTTTTAAATTATATACAAATGTATTCCACAGACTCTCTATAAAACAAAATTAAGTATGAACTGGTGTGTTCCCAATGTTAAAAAAAATATGATATAAGACTAAATTTTATACCTGAAGTTTGTTTGGACTGAATGCTCAGTGGCAGCATTAACATTAAAGCCATTAAAGATCTGACTATGAGACAGCGGTCTGTTCAGCTGTGGGGATTTAAGTGGAGGACAGATGTGAGGGTTCATTAACAGTGAAGTGACAGAAAATATGTGTAAAGAATAAAACAGAGAGAACCAACTTACATTCCACTGGACCCCTGAAGTCAAGAGGACATACAAGTGTGAAATACCTATATGTGATGACCAATTAAACTCCACTGCAGTCAAATAAACCACAAACAAAGTAAAATGAAATCCCACAAGACCAACAGTACTAAATGTCTCTAAACGAGTGATGTTTTAAGATAAGTTATTCTTGTCTAAATAAAAACTTCCATGATTTCCAAAAAGCCTTTTTGTAATGCTGACACGAGTGATATTTAAATATTCGGAAAAGGAACATTCTGAGGGAATACACTCAATTGTAAATTACTGCATATAAAAGGTACTAAACACATACAGCAGACATTCATTACTGATAGTTAATAATAATGATTATTAAATCTATTCAGTTATTACATTGGAAAAAATTAATTCAGACAGGGCAAAAAAAAAAAAATGTGTTGCTGATTAATTGTAAATTCATTTTGGCATTTGCATAATGTAATTAGCTTTTCCATTATACCAGGAGCAAATGTTTGTTTCAGGTACAAACGTAAACAGAAGACAGTACAAACACACAGGTCTAAACCCAATTTCTGGTCCCAAGAGACATTTAGATAACATGATTAAAATTAACCTCTAAACAAGAACCAAGAAACACTGATAAACAAGGTAAAAAAAAAAAAAAGTGGCTCTGCTTGGAAAAAGAGACATACCACTAAATTGGACACATTTTTTACACAAGACATTACATCACATGGAAAGAAAATATTTAAAAAGAGTAAAATTCCAGATATTGTTTCTGTTAAATTATTCATTTTACAAAACCCTTAAAGTTTGGTGAGGTTCAAAGTTGAGTCTGATGTCCCAGGCTGAAAAGCCGAGTCTCTGGGTGGGCTGGATTTTATACGTTACTGTATGCATTATAAAGTGATGACTGTGCCATCCTCCTCCACCCCTCCTCTGGGTAAAGCCAGGCTGTGACGGGGGTCTGTCCTCAGGCTACTGAGGATTTTGTGTAGACTGCCATTGCTTTCCCGCATAACGGGGTTGCTGCTGTGGTAGGAGTGGTGTTGGAGGGTAAGGTCTTTGTGCAACTTGTAACTCAAACTATTGTGCCCTGTACCGTTAAGGCTCGGTTGAGAGTGGAAAGAGGCCGTGGACACCGTGGATGGAGGTCTTGTTTGGGGTCGTGTAGGGGGGCTGGGTGGGGTCACGATGGTTGTTTGTGTCTGGGACCGGGATGCTGTTGAAGCCACTGAGACGTTGGAGCGTCGTGATGGCCGCTTGATGTTGTTCTCAATTACGATGTCCGACTCCTCATCACTCTCCAGATCTTCTGGGCTGTAGCCATGAGAGATGGCGGTGGCACCGGTGGGAGCGGTGAAGGCGGGGTATCCCACCGAACCGCTGCTGTCGGATGACTGACCCGAGCTGCCTGAGATACGACTGCTTCGCACCACATTGTTGCGCTGGTTTACCGGCTTCACGGTCACAATAAGGTTGTGGCTGTTTGCGATCATCATGTCAGTCACCTGGTCCAACGTCTTTCCTGTCACCTCGATACCATTGACTTCCAGGACCTCATCATTGACAGCCAGAAGGCCCGTGCTCTCAGCCAGGCCTCCAGGTACCATGCGGGAAATGAAGATACCCGGGACCTTTTCCAGGCCATGGGGTGTAACACGGACACTGGTGCCATCACGGATGTAGAATCCAAGGGGCTTGTCCGAGCCATGCCGGTAGAGTCGAACTCTTCGGTGAGATTCAGGAAGGATGTCCACATCAATAATTGACGATACAGGACGGAAGTCCTGAGGCATGCCAATGCGGATGTGGGGTCGTTTGCGGTTCAGGTCATTTCGAAGAGTGACGACTGCCTTCTTTTTCCGGGTCAGAGTGCTGGTGCCAAAGTTGCTGTAGTCAACCTCTTCTGCAAGAGTAAACAAAAAATGATGACTGTTAATGCTTAGGTGGATTAAAGATGCATATTATGAATCATTATAACTAAATCTAGTGGCATAACATGTCTCATAAGTACAAACAAGGGCTATTTCCTTAAGCCACAAATATGGAAATGTACATCAACCTGGTGTGATACACTTCAGCCTTAGTACTGTTAAAAGGTAAAGCTTCATATGAAGTTGTGGATGAGGACAAGCATGAAATCTAATAAGACCTGCTGGACGGTTTATACCCCTCAGATCCTCCATGGATTATGATGTAACATGATTTTTCTGCCATGTTAACACAAAGCATGTGGCCACCTTATCGCATCATTATAAAAATGTAACCTTAACTACTGGCAGAACACAAAGGTCTATGTTGAAGGTATTCAGTAGAGATGAAGTTATCTGCATTATTTGATATAAACTGATAAGTGCGGTAAGAACACCATGCTACTGAAGCACATAGATTAAGGTCCAATCCCATTTCTACCCCTTAGCCCTTCCCTTTCCTCTACCCCTTTGTTTTGCGCGTTCACGTGAAGGGGTAGGGGTGTCTCGATTCTCTTTTGGCTGGAGTGGTAGGGGTAAGGGGAAGGGCCAGATAGCCCTTCAAACGAAGATTTTTCAGGACCACACTTTGAACGAAGGGGTATGAGGAGTTTCCCTCCACCGACTACCGTGCTGCTAGAATGTGTGTATGTTGCCACTCAGGATTGATCACTTGTGTGTCGCCTGGCTGCCAGTTTCTCCGTAGCTTGCTAAACTCACTATTTGAGTGATGTGAACACATATTAATAATAGTTAAAAAAAAAGATATATATATGGTCATCCTTCATAACGCAGTCGATATTTACATCACGTGTGACATATCGTCTGTAAACTCTTGCGTTACCAAAGCAACAACTGACTTGACGTATAACGTATGAACATTATTGCAGCACCACAGTAGAACTAAACCATATCCGTACCAGCCGGTTCGGATTACCATGGAATGGAACGGTTAATAAACAAAGAGAACAGTTTGGCCCGATGGAAAAGTTGCTGCACTAGTCTTGTATGTTCTGTATATCATTCTGTATCATCTTAGGAAATGCTAAGGCTCGTACCTTTTTTAACTGAAAACGAGTGCCGTTTTATTAAGTCCAAATACAGTGCAAAACTCTGTTGGGAGTGAGTAATTTGTTAAACGTGCTCTGCGCCTGATATAGCCTACGCACTTCATTGCTGTTCATACTGGTTAAATGTCACAAGATACTAATAAAATAAACGGGGTATGATGACGTGTAATGGTATAGTAGTGGTGTCCCATTTCTTAGGGGAATATTTTCACCCCTATGCCTTTCCACTCTGTTTCAAGGGGCAAGGGGAACGGGTAGGTGTAGGGGTAGGGGAAGACATAGGGATATAAAATAGAATTGGGATTGGGCCTGTGTGATCACAAGGTCTTCTCGAAGTCCTACTGAAACAGACAACACACACAACACATCTTAAAACAGAAGTGCAATATTGAAATGTCCTATAGGACCTGGGACTTGCTTAATTCATTGAGGTTCCTTGTAAGGCCAGTGATGAAATTGTTTTTGACGAGCATACAGTGTTTTAATAAGGCCTCTCTTTGAACACTAACATAACTGAGTCCAACAACACCCTCTCTGTGCTAAATCAGACACCCATCAACCACACCTGGACCGTTCGCTTTGGATATAAAGGCATAGTTTTCAGTGCAAGTTTAACTGACTTCCCAGCAGGAGTTCTCAAGGAAAGACAGGCAATAAAATGCCCACCTTCTGTTCAATTACTCAAAAATCAATTTTTAAAAATGCTTTTACAAAGCTTCCGAATTCATCAAAGCATCCAGCCGCAGTTGTTCTTAGTTTGGCTCTTTGGCGGCCTGATTATTTTGATTGAGTCCAGACAGACTTTTATTATGTCCTGGAATTTCAGCCACAACTGCAAGTCTCTTGATAGGAAACACATTGAAGTGTTTCTGCTTCTGGCCTTCATTAAGAAGGGTACCGTTCTCTCCAAATGTCCACCCTCAACTGTCTTCTTCTGAGAAAAACTATAACACCTAAAAGAACATGTAGCAACTTAGACACTGATGGAGGACTTAATTTGTGAGTAAGCTAAGACAAAGCGCAGAGTTAATTGTAAAGTCTGGAGCCTGAGACTCGGAGCTATAGTACTAGATTTTTTTTGTTTTGTTTGTTTTGCCTGGCAGAAACTAGACTCAGCTGGATTTTCCATTTTGGCTCCTGCTGACCAGTCCGGACTGGTATCGGAATGGACCCAGTGTGGATTCTTTAACCTTCAATGGGACAGAGAGTGAGGGCAAGCCACTAAGTCACCAAGCCTAAACTACTCCTGACAGAGTAATCCTCACTGCACTGATGCATGATGGGAAAATAAATTCAGCTCAGTGATCAAAGGACAGCTGGCTGTTTCCAGACATTTCCAGGGGAAAGTGAATGGCCCAGTGCCTACCAGACAGAAAACAAAGACTACAGGTTCAAGGAAGGCAACAATGTTGCCCAAGAAAGTTCAATTAAATGGAAGTTTTTATAAAAGAGAGGGATGGCGAGTCAATGGTGATGAACAACATGCTTAAATCATTCCATACATTATTTTGTACAAATATAGCAAACCCCATTATTATTTTATTTATAGGTTTAGGCACTAAATGTCGGATCCTTGAAATTTTAGGTTATGGACATCCACAATACTAACTAAACTGTATTTTTCTTTTAGGAAAACATTGATTTTCAAACCATAATTTGTCTTGTGGTCGCAAAGCCAAAAAAAAAAAAAACATTTTAGATGAAACCACCTAAGCCTACAAAACTCCAAGTTTGATGGAAATGTCCTGTGCGTGTGTGTGTGTGTGTGCTTCTATATATATATATATATATATATATAATCTGTATATTGATTCTACACGATTCTGCAAGTTTTATCATTTTACTATTGCAGGCATAACTTTGCTCCACCAAAACAAATTTAAAAGTATTCCATAAAGTTAACAGATTAAACCTAAATAATTGATCATTATTTTTTATATACATTTTTGTATAATAAAATTCTGTTGTTAAGAATATTAGTGTAAACTCTATTAATACAACATAATATGTAGTATATTCAGCCTCACCTGTAAGAATCACATCCAGAAAACAACATAAAGCATGCAATAACACAGAATTGAGATAAAGGCAGAAATAAAGTAAACAAAGCATGCAAACAGTTAACTCAGCACAGAGAAACCAGGGAAACAATTTCTCATTTGCTGCCAATCAGAAATAGACAGCTCAAGTGAATAAAGTAACACTTGAATGTTGTCCCTGACACTGCAGTCACCTGACTAGACCCCATGGGGAGGGGCCCGGCCCCAGTGTCAGGGCAGAGGTCAATGGAGATGTGGTGGGTTAGCCTAGTAGGAAAGGAATAGACGATACATTCCACCACACAGTGCCTCAACTAGGAATGCAGAAGTTGCTTCACAACTTAACCGAGATGACCTACAACGCGTTTGAAGCATAACTCATCAGTTGACCGAAAAGCAGTATGGTCCCCATCAGTCACCCATGGGTGGGTGTGGGAAAGAGGGGTGGGCGAGGTCCCAGGCCTTTGTTCATGTTGCCCCCTCTCTCGTTAACTTCCACACTGAAAGGGTCTTTTTCAAGTTCTTTTGGATTTTTACAAACGCTCATAAAAGCAGGACTCAAAAGAGTTTTATGGCCAATCATTATGCCACCCAACAGGGTTTATTTTCCCATTTTCTCCTGTATTTCCTACTGTGTGTTCTGGAGAAACTGCCAATTCGATTTCTCTTTCCTACTTTCATGACACCCTGCCCAAATTCCTGTCTGGGGTCTATTATTTGTACTCGCTGTCACTGGTGTGCTACTGAATAATGCTCTTGGTAGGAGTCATCTGCAGATGCCACGAATGAATAAAATGATGTGCATTAGCTCTGAGTGGCAGATAGCGCTAAAGCGATTGTGCATAACAATACCCTGCCTGAGAAGCTATATAGCACCCAGACAAACAGAATGTCGATTACCATAACATCACCAAACTACATGACCGAGGACCCAGGAGAAAGAAAGGGAACTCTAGAATGAATTGCATAAATTATCCGATTACACATAAAAGCAGACACAGGTACTCGAGGGTTCACCGCAGTGCAGGATCAGGCTAATGTCCTCACAGACAGAGCCCCCTGGGAGAGTCAGTCTGTGTTTGCTTTAAACCGTCGCACTCACATTTCCCTGGATGAATGGAGCGATGGCTTTTGGCTTCTCTCTGTAGCCCTGAGAGAGATTAAAGGAGGAAGCCCCTCCTTCAACTAGTGCACACTCAGCAGAGCTCTCTATGCAGGCTCCTACACACCCTTATGGGTTTTAACTCGTGTTACCCACAGTGCACTGGCGTACACATCTGGGAGAAGTTAGCAGCAGCGGTGAAGGGTGGAGACTGTGTCGGGAGATTAAGCTCACTTGCCATCTTTTTGCAATGTTGCATAAGGACTGCTTTTAACAGGTTAAGAAAAAAATACAAACGTTATTTTAGACATTCCACCAACTCTACCCTAGTCTGGAGAGCACTTCAGCTCAAATGTGCAGGTAGTACGTCTACTGTGCCATTCACATGCTTCTCAATGCAGCTTTACACATAAGCCATCTCTACATGAAAACATATGCTTAGTGTTTAACCTTGTTCTCCACCCCCCATATGTTCCGCAAGTGTGGCCAAGTTTAGGACCTGAATGCCAAGAGTCTTTTAGGCCCGACACATAACCAAGCATGTCCTATCCTAACATTAAATAATCACAGCAGCGGCCAGTACATAACATCCACAGAAATGTAAATAAAGGTCATTAAAAGAAATCACATAAAGCTCTGAGGCTGAAAGTAAATGTTTGGCTATGAAGAGTGTGTGGAGCGGACAAAAGGAGACAGAATGGAAAAGTTGTGTGGAACGGAGGATGACTGTCAGGAAGCAGAACATGGATGCACTGGCTGCCGTCTTCATGCTATGGTGCATGTCGGTGGTGCCTTTATGACCTCATACACATGAGTAAAGGGAAAAAAAGTAGACAACTCTATATTAAGACTGTATGCGAACCATACTAGCTTTTGCTGGGATCTCTGGACCTGATACCAAGATCAAAGCTTGTGCAGCCTGATGCTGGTATGACCCTAAACGCAGTAAGAAAAGAGAGAAACTTTGGCACTACTATGCTTGGCGACGTAAACCTTTTGTTCATAGGCAGCGTTCATCCTCTGTCACCAACACAAGCAAGGGAATAGTTATGATGAGCTGAAATAATCAATCAAGTAGAAAACAGGTAATATAACAAATACAATTGCATGTGGAAATCATCCAGTAAGATTTACAAAGACAATTGCCTGAGAGACTTGCCTTCCCTTGTGATGCAACATTGATGAGTCAATAAAATTACTGATATGCAATTTCAAAATATTTCCAAAAATGTTACTATTATGAAGCGATTAAACCAAAATAGGCTAACAATTAACAAAGACTTAGGATTGAAAGAGGGAACCAAGCCATTTGCAAGATGCATAGATACTTTGGCAGGGGGTGGTGATGCTTTTGTCTTGGCAACTAAGGCCCCGTTTACACTTGAACGTTTTAAAATGAAAACGATCCTCGTCTACACTGCGTTTTAAAAACAATCTCGGTCTACTATGCACGATGGAAAAAGTATGTTACATGTTGCAGTATTATATGTTACAATATTTTACATAAAATATCAGACAATATTAATATAGTTACAATATTATACAGCGTTTAACTGCACAACGGCTGCTAAAAAAGGACCACAAAGTCAGCAAAGCATGCAGTTCCGTCTCCGTGTTATTGTTTACACGTTCGTCGAGGCTGGTATGTTACAGAGCCCTTGAGGGAGAGAGCTCTGGGAAACGCAGTCCTGGTCTGATATTGTTGTGTTCAGGTGGCGTAATGTGGGCAGCCACAACATCATTTTCAAAAGTGTCTGTTTTGGTCCGTTTACATGGAAACACTACCTCTGAGTTTTTAAACTAAAACGGGGTCTGCAGCGTTTTTGAAAGTATCCGTTTTCGAAGTTCAATAACGCTGGATTAGTGTAGACGACAGGTGTAACCGTAGCAAAAGTTAGGCGTTTTTTAAACGAAAACGCACTAGTGTAAACAGGGCCTAAGGCTATGTTCACACTGTCAGTCCAAATCGGATATTTGTGTATCCGATTGGAATCTGATCTAAAATTATTGACATCTAGCCAAGAAATCTAGACGCGGCCTAGCGGCAGCAAATATAATTTGCAGCCAGGGCGTCTAGCAACTCTCCGTTGGCTTGCGAAACTGGAAAAACCAAACTCTAGTCAGGACAATCACATCGTGTATTGAGTCGGTGGGCAGGCTTAACATAATGACGGCAGAGTTGCGGCAGTTCTGCGTGTTACTTGAAAACAAAGAAGCTGGCGTACAGTAGTCTTTCGAAACGGCTTTCGCCGCGACTCTGGAAGACTTGGAGTTAAGCTTTTCTTTGAGAAAAGAACAAAGAACGGCACTGAAGTCATTCTTAAAAAAAGGAAGATGTGTTCGGAGTTTTGTCGACCAGATACGGCAAAAGTTGAATCTACCAACTAGCTCCACTTCACCTTCTTCGTTGCTCTGGTTGGTTGTAGCGCTATCCTATTGCGTGCAGAGGGAATTTGAACCTTTTATCCCGCCCCTCGGATTGAGCCATGCCAATGGTGTGTTCCCAGACCCAACATTGGCATTGGGTCTGCCTTGTCAGGCTAATTGACGTCCACACTGTGTATCGCAACTGTTCAGATTTATGTGTCCATGCAGCTCTATTGTTTTCCGGAATATCTGCATTGGTTTCTATGTCAATGACGTTGTGTTCGTAGGCATAAGCCAAAAACAGCAGCAACAACATAGAGGGGTTTGCAATACAGATGTTGTCTTATTTACAACATGACATTGTGCAGCCGTCGCGTGCTGGACTACTGCGTCTTCTGAGGCAGCGGCAGAACCATAGGGGGCTGATATGAGCGGCTTTATCTGTCGTCTTCGCCAGTCTCAAAACATGTCTCCATTATATTGTCATTTTCTGCTCGACTGGCAGCGTCTTTCAGCATGTTTCCTATAACAACGTCTGACGTTTACATTTTACGTGGCGTGAGAGAGTCACAAACCACGAGAAATCCAATCAGAGCGGTCAGACTGTAACGGATTTCCAGAAATGTTTGAATAGGATTTCAAACCACATATTTCATATAATTTCAATATGATTATTTCATAAATTTGATCAGATTTCAATCGGATATGCACAAGAATCGGATTTGGACTGACAGTCTGAATGTAGCCTAAGCACCCCTTCAGAACATCATAGAAACTGCATAGCAACACCCTGGCAATGCCCCAAAACACCCTAGCAACACATAGACATACAGTGCAAATGGACAGTGCAATGATATCCTCCTTTTACTCCCTTTAATCCACTGATTTGCTATCTGCTAAACTGTACTCCTGCGGTGCTCGCAGAGGTCAAGCGGTGAGTTTGAGTCATCAGTGATGAGGGGGTGAGAGTCCTCATCTGGCTCCGACATCATCCTGCTTTTGAGATGATCCCCAACCCCCAAACAAGCTGCTAAGTGAGACGTTCCAGATCTGCTCTCTAATCTCTCACTGTCACAGGTGACACCAAACAGCAACAGGTTTAGAGGGGGGTGCAGGAATGAGGGAGGATTAAGGTGTTAATGACACTCACAATCTGTCGCTTTAAAGCTGTTTGTGGAGGAAAGAAAAACTAGGCTAATCAGATAAATGGGGTGAAAAGATTCCTCGCACCCAAGACAAGCTAAGTAACTACAAGGGGAATTAATTTAGCTTAAAATAGAGACAGACACTTTTGATTAAAATTTCGGCTACCAAAAGTTTTCGTGCAAAAATAGTTTTCAGGGGCCTACATCTTTGACTGAAACAGTGATGTTTAATTAGCGCTTTTTTACTGTTCTTTCTATTTTGGGCAAACAATGTGGATAAACTACAACACTTAAGCATTTCAGCTGTGTGGACTCTAGGGCTGGGTTGACAATATTGATTTCTCGATTTTAAACGATACTAATATGGATTCTTAAATCTCAAGATCAATCTTTTATTCGATGCGGTTTTCTGTTGATGCATGAACAAAACTTCACTAAACATTTGTAGCGCACAAGACATCCAATAAATCGCAATGAGTGTAAACTTTTAAATTTAGTTGCTTTTATAACAAAAAGTCAAAATTCCGTGACAGATCACTCGCTGTTGCCGCATCAGTTCACATGTATATATATATAATGTTTTTTTTGTTTTGTTTTTTAAGAAGTCATTTTTGGTTTCAGTTTTCAGCCAAGTGCATCCTGAATTTTAGTTGAATATCCTGTTTCACTTTGAAATATGTCATATTACGGAATTAATAACCATACATTTGGTAGCCTTTTTAATTATTCACATATTACCTATACTGTCATTGCTTTAGAACTTAAATTATTTTTTTAAATATATTTTTCTGGCAATCCACCAAGCTTATCTTACAATATTAAAAATGGAAATCAACTTTTACTGGACTATGATTAGATGTTATAGTTTTTTTTTTTTTAAATAGCCACAAGTTTTGCAAGTATTCAAGTACGAACAGTAATAACAGCCAAATTTTAAACATTAAAAAACAAGCTGAAACAATGGAAAATGCAGAAGTAAAATGATTTGTTGGTTTGGAAACAATAACTACATAGCTATACTGGATCATCTTCCATTAAAGATGAACTATTCACAATGCAAGGCAAAAACAAAGTTGCGAAACCAACAATGAAAATGATTCCAAACCACAGCATAAAATGCTTTCACTGCGATTTGCTCTTTTGCAGAGTCTAAGCTTTGAATTATACTGCGGTTTATGAGAGAAAATGATGCTGCAGTCTTCACATAAATAATGAGAAAATACTGCATTTAGGGCAAGTTAAAACTCTTGGAAGAATCCATTTCTTCATGTTTACTTTTGGTGAGGTTCCTGAGTCACATTACCACACAAAAACAGACCTGCAGGTAAATTATCAGGAGTCTAAGTAAAAGATTGTTGTTGTTTTTAAAAGTAGAACTATATAAAGTAGATTTATGGCTGATGCCAGAAGTGTCTTGGCCACATGAGGCAGTCATGCCATGTCTCTAGTCTGGACGAGCCTTTTTCTCCTTGCTGTTATTGGGAAAGTTTTCTGAAGGTCTGGGCAGGTTCAGGCTGGTCTTCCACACCTGTACTCAATACACTCCCTTTCACAACCCACTTCCTGAATCAGACCTGCTGAAATGTGTGCCAAGATCTCAGATTCCGCCTCGCTCCACTGCGTCTGTTTGCCGTGATGACCCTCACGTGTAGACACGTATAACACGTAACACACACTCAATCACTCACCCACACAGATGAGGTCCAAATGCATTAAAAGCAAGATACTATCAGAACTTGATCTTTTTATCTAATATTTTGAAATAAGAGTAGCAAAATATAAACTAAGAAACATTAGAATCGAATTGCATTTCATGTTCTATAATACAAATATAATGACACATCATGGACAGAGTTTTGCTACAGCAGGTTCAGCCAAAGGTCCTATCAAACGCTTCAAGCTGTCAATTTCTCCACATGAACTGCATCTGGTTTAACTGGCTTCTCCCACATTCACAGCTGAACTCCTGAATTGCACGGCAGCAGAGATTTGCAGGTGGCCCACAAATTTGTACAGAGAAATAAATAGGTATGTTTTGTTTTCAAAGCTGGGCAACTTTATCTAATGAAGAGTTACACACTGAATCAAAGTAATTAGATGAAAGATAAAATCGAAGACACACTTCTGAAGCCAAATGATTAAAGATGCAGGTTCTATCACAAGAAGGAATTACTAGCATCACAATTGACCTATCGGTAAGCCCGGTATATAAACAAACTAATAGTTACCCCCATAGTTACTGTTGCTAACTCGGACAAACAAACGGAGTTGCTAACTGTCTTACAATAACAGATGTCAGTTATGTGAAAACCTTGTCCCAAGATGTTTTTGGACACAGAAGGACCACCTCTCGTCGAGGAGCATTCAAGTAGGACTCAAATATGCCATGGAGGGATATATAAAAGATTTTTAAATAAATATGGTGGGTAACAAGATTAATTTGGAAGCGAGGGTTTACAGATCTCAATGCAAGCGGGAGAAGCCTCATGTTACGATCGTCACGATCGCAGATGATAACATCCAGGATCAACACTGTTCATGTACCGTAGGGTAAGATTAAATTAATTTACATTTAACCAGTTTAATGTGGAGAGGCACTAAAATATAGACCTTTGTTTATGTGTTTTTGACTTACACTGTTAACCTTACATGACGTGGGAACAGTTAGCTATTTAGGTTTGTATGTTTGCATGGACTCACTAACTTTAATCGAAACTTAATGAGAGTATGACAACCAATAAAAAACTCTCAGGATACCTGGAATCAGTGTTACAAGGACCTCAGGCACATAGTTTTACCATTTTTGTAGCAAAAAACACCATCAAACGGGAGCTTCGGGTCTTCCAATGTTTCTCTAAGGCGCTGAAACCTAAAGATGAAGAGTTCTGGTCCCCGTGCAACTGATACTCAACTACCATTTGCTCATCTGCATTTGAGGGGAGGGGCTTACCAATAGATCAGTTGTGCTCAGTCGTTATTGTGCCTTTACACAAACCACTTAACCTAAGGTTACTTTGCCGCCCCTCTAATCAATGGACTGTAAAGTAACTAGATAAGTCACTGGTAATTGGCCAGCAACAACCAACAGATTTGGCTGAGTATTTCAGACTGAGCGGCCAAACAGAAAAGGCCTCCTTCCATGGATCCTTTTTGTAAAGACCAAGTAGGTTTTAGCTCTTTTTTTCCCCCCCTTTGATTTCTCATTAAGGCAGATGATACAAGTACTGAAACCAGTGTAGTGTCCCCAATGTGTATACCATACATTATGTAGTAATTATTATGTCACAAATCAGAGCATGTTGAAATTAAGATGACGTATGAGCCCTGATGCAGTGCTGTTTCTAGGGAAATTACAATGTAAACATCAGTGCATGCTGTTTGTGTCTACTACTCTGCCTACAAATTTGGGGTGGGGGGTTATTACCAACTCCAAACTTTTGAACTTTTTGGGACACAGTCCGGGACATTTCCCTCCCTCGTCACTTTTGGCTGTCAGCAGCTGAGAGTGGAACTGGGGGCGCGCCAATCAGATCAACCTAAATGACAGCTCACCAGTCTCCCAACAACCAATGAGATAAGGCCACCGCTCCAGTGCCGTTATTTGTCAGGTGCCCTCACAGTGAGGGGGAGCTCATTGTTTTAAAGGTCTCTGACCTATATACGTGGCATCCATTGGTGTCCCGCCATTCACAGAGTCTAATTGTTTCTTTAAATGAACGTCCACAATACGTCCACCCCCGCACCTTTCTTTTAGCAAGCTAAAGCCAAATTGGCTTAGAAAAATCCAACAGTAAACCGCTAATAAGGCCAGTATGATTTCAGAATTACATCTTGTACGATGGCTTAAACAATAGACTGCAATGAAAGAGGCAGAGAAGGTATGAGGAATGTGGTCTGTCCAACCACTACAGATGAAAGGGTTTAAGGAGGATTTCCAAAAAGCCATTCCCCATCCCCCTACACACAAAAAGACAAACCAAACAAAACAGAGTAATTTCCCTTGTTTGCTCACATGAGGGATACTGCCTGTGTGAGGCATGACACGTACAGACAAAGCCTGTAAACAAAATTTAAAATGCTTTCTTTAAGCTGTCATATGTTTGTATGTATTCATGTATGAGAGAGACTGAGTAAGAGAGATGACAGATTAAGTTGTCTCCTGGGCCAACTTTGGCTCTCATGTGACAGCTAAAGGCTGCGGTCAATCTATCAATGGTCAAGTATGTTTACTTTTTGATACGCTTAATGTTAACAATCTAATGAGAGAAAATTAGGAGTGAAAACTTAGAGGCCAGTCAACATTTTTGTAACATTAAACTGTTAAAGCCTGTTCAAAACGAAAATGTTCAGCAAGAACCTGCAGACAGTCTGAATGAAAGTGCAAATGGCCTCTATTATAGTAGGTGGCACTTATAAAATACATTTTAAAAAAAGATTTAAAAAAAAAGAGCAGAAATACTCTGGATATCCCGGCTACTCTAGCACACAAAACGCTGTGCAACTTTCCATTTCTGACACCTACTCATCATGCTTATCAAACAACACAAAATATAAGAGTACAGAGATAAAAGCTAGTTCCTATTCACCGTTTCTGTGCAAAACCAAAAATTGCTAATCTTTTTGGTTGACCAGATATTTTCGCAGAAAAAAAAAAATAAAAAAAAAAATGCATTGACAGCATGCAAATGTTTGTGTCAACAGACGTATGAACAGCCGTTCATTCAAATTAAAATGTTTATAGCAACAATTTTGCCCACTGAACATTTGTCTAGGTATGAACAGGCCTTTAGTCAAGGTTTCTAACTGAGCTAAGTTTGACATGACCATTTCCACTCTCTATCTTAATTATATTTTTACTGTACCTTTAAGACTACGTAAATAACCTGTTATATGACTGGCTAAACTATATGTATGGGATCATAGCGGGCCATGTTTCTAAATACTGAATAAGGCTTCATTTGTCATAAGTAAATGTGCACAAAATTATGATATAAATATGGTGGCGATTCCACATATTTGGACCAGATCTCATTGGCACATTCATGATTAAAACTATATTTATATACACACTTATACAGTGCTCACTTTTATATGCACTCATAATTAAGTTTTGAATTGGTGTCCCCACAAAATAAAGCCAGATAGTTTTGGATCCACATGGATGATAGTATAGTTCATGTGAACTTCTGTGAACTCACACAGAGTCGTGTGTGCTATTACACAGACAACAGGAAGATGGGGAGTATTCCAGCCATCTCATCCCATGCATGCAGGAATGGACAGAGGGAGGGGGGTGATCTGAGGCAACTGCTGTGGGTGGGATGCGTAGCCAGACGGTGCAGTCAGAAATTAATATACATTTGGCCCACAGCCTCCCAAAAACGAGGCAGGAGCACGGACGGTCTGTGAACGATCCATAAACAGCCCTCTCCCTGACAGGGTGTGTCTGTGAAACTGTGGGGGTGTAGAGTCTTCTTTGTAATTAAGTCCACCTAAATGATCTGGGTGGCAGGGTCATTCCTGCAGTTCTCACGATCTCGTGTGTACCGCTGGCTCAGAAATTCAGCTCATTTATTAGGCAGAAATGGAGATAAGGTGAAGTTCTTTTTTGTTCTTCACTTAGAGGTAAAAAAAAAGTGTGTTATACTGCAAACATCCTAATGCCGCACACGCGTTCTGAGAGTGCCGTTCAGATGCGGCATGCTTTCATCTCAACAAAATAGGCATCAAAAAAATGACAGCAGTGAGAAAACAGCAGTTAAGAAAGCATCTGATCATAGCAATGTGGGTATGATTGCACACGCTCTGAAATTCAGTTCTTCAGTCAGGTCACTTCATGTTTTTTTTAGAACTTTACACAATAAGTTGTTTAGAAATAAACTTTAGACGCCGTTCACACGTTTTTCCATTTCACTGCTTTTCCACTGCGGAACCATGAATATGCAAATCAGCCCCGCCTCCCCTCACTCATACAGGGTCATCTACAAGTCGATGTATCGGTCACATCCCGGTAATTAATATGATTAGCCTTCAGCTTGACTACATTATCAAACAGCTAATAATGTGTCACTAATGTTACACAAACCATATTTCCATTCGCCACCTCAGAGTTAGACAGCTGCCTTCTAAAAATCTCCTCAGAAACACTTTGAACAACTTAGAACGTCAGTGGAGAAAGGCATATAGTTCATCATAACATTGTAATATACATCATATACATATTTCACCCACTTTATTGCTAAAATGTACCAGATTTTTCATATCAACAGCAAAATATACCAGGATAACTTAGCTTCTCTTGAGACTCCCTTGCTTCAGAGCGGTCATAGTTAATGATATGCTAAAGCGCACCTGCACACTTACGTGATTGGTTATAAGGTAGCTAGTGATGCAAGAAACACTGGCAATTTCAAACCGTGTTTTTGCGACCCTTGCAAAAAAAAACGTGCAAGTGTCTAACAGTCTACTATAAAGAGCTTTCCAGTGTGTTCATGCTTTACTCGCGTCTGACCTGAAACGGAACAGAAGAAATGAATCAGAGAAGATCTCCATGTCAAAGGCGGCCCACACCTACTCATTACATAATTGCCACAAACCAATGGTTGTTTACCAGCTGGAGAAAAAAAGTTTACTTTGGAAAGCTGTTCTGAACTTCCAGAAGCAAACCAACTTTGTTTGGCCCTGATTTTGTTCAAAATGAAGGTCACACAATTTCGTTCATTGACTTCACCTGAAGCATATCGAGGCCTTTACTCCTTCACTGTTGATTGACTGGTCACTGGCTGTTCCTCATCCACTGCAATAGGCATGTGCCGGTATCAAATTTTCATGTTGCGATTAATTGCTGAAGCTTTTATCACGGTATACGGTATTATCACGATATTGAAATAAGTTGCAAAAAAAGTGTTGTCATACTATAAAAGGTTAAATCACTTTCTTATAACAAAAGAACCAAACATTTAAATACTATAAAGCAATACACAAAAATGTATAAAGTAAACAAATATTTAAAACAGATTAAAGTGCAAAAGAATTATAAAGAACAATAGGTATGCTGAAATGAACATTTAACTAAGATTAATACATGCTTTAGAAGTATTTTTCATTGTCAGTTTGTTAATGAAGGAACTAATGTTAAATACTGGAGCCTTGTAAAGTGTTTGATTGAACAACAGTCAGAACATATTCAAACAATATCTAGGGCATGTAATTTAGTCCAGATTAAAATATAAAATGCAAGTTTGAAAATGAATAGCCTTAAGTCTTTAAGTATTATGTATTAGGTTATGTGATTACTGGGGAAACGGCTGCATTTCTGCTGTTCCGTCAGCGCCCTCTGCTGTCAAAGAATGAATGTGCACTTCAGCGTGTCTCCTCATTCCGCCATGTGCTCGGCTCATGCACGGTCTATTTACATCAGTGCACGTTCCTCTTTGACGGGTTTTTCATTTTAAACGGTTGATGGGTAAAGTATTCTTTAAATTCATTCTAAAAATCTGAATAATTCGTAATAAATAATTATTCACGGTATTTTGAAGTGCCCACGATAACAATATTGTGCATGTTCATTATTGCGGTATATCGTATTACCGTTTACCGGCACATGTCTACACTGGAATAGTGTGAATAGTCCCTTTCTCATTTTTCCATAAGGTATTTCAGTAGGTTATGTACTGTTCCCTAATCGCAGGTTGTTTACTGTGACCTTCTGATTTGACTTAGTAAGTAGTCATTTAGCAGACACTAAATTGTTACCAGGACAATCCTGTGTTTAAGAACTTCATACAGGGCACAGTGGTAATGACTCAGTGGAATGGATTGTCCTGGTGGGGCAACAAACCTAGAACCTTTTAGATCAGATCATCAATCCCTGATTTCTGCTACAAATCTCAATTTCTCTCTAATAATTGAGAAAAAACTCAAAGCCAGTGATATATTGAGGTCACGAAAACTGTAGGCAAGACCCCCCCTACGCCTCTACCACTGAGCTAATTTTGGAGGACTTAATTACAAAGAAGACTCTTCACCACTGCCAATTGGCAAATGTCTGAGAAGCAAAGGAAATCAGCCAGACAGGTACTAATATAAATGTACAGACAAAATTAAAAATGGTTATTTTGTCAACAATGAAGATAAAATAAAAAATGTGTATCATGATAATTAAATGGTTTTAAATTAAAATATGCCGTTTACAAAAATATGATGAGGAAAAATGAGCATTTCAAGATAATAACGGTGCACTAAAGCTTAAGAAAAACATAGAATTTGTTTTAAACAAATATATACACACAACATAAACATAATATTACAACTTATATCTGTACAAAATTACGAAAATAGACAAGTGAATTTATCCTTGTCAGATTATTAATTCACTGTGTAACAATTCACTAAAACATGGACAATGAATCGTAAACAATGTTATTAGTTGTTTTTTTTAAGGATAGTTTCACGTCAACCGTGAACATAAATTTTATTTTTGCTGAATAAATTAAGATGCTACTTTAGTCAGAGTAAAATTGATGACAATGTCATGATGAAATACTGACTAAACAAAGGATATTTTCATCTAAGGACAAAAACAAACAAAATGTAAAAATGAACACTGCATCTGATCTATATAATACTGTGTTCTAGAGCAGAGTTCATACTTCTGTCTTGACTGAGAGGTGAGAAACGGCTCTAAGAAAGAAAGAAAAAAACCTTGCAAAAGAGAAGGGCAGAGAAGACTGTGCCAGAAGAATATGAGAAAGACACAAGACGACAACCACGTCTTGTTACCAAAAATAGTCTGAAATGGCCCAGACAGCCTGTCTGCAAATGAGAATTTTAAGAATCAGGTTGAAGAAGTTTTTGAATGTGGGGAGGAAAAACACTAAAGATACAGTTGTTGTTCACTTGATAAGAATAAAAAAAAAGGCACAAAGGCGTCTTTGTGGCAGGAATTAAATAACATTTTAGTCATGCGTCTAAAAGTCGCTTTATACAGACAGCTGTTAGACGGATCAGATTACGCCGTCAGTTTGAATGTAACGTCAGGTACTTTTTTTCCATCTGCATGATTCAAAACTGACCCATTTGCTTCTCAAATAGTGTAGCGTAATCTCAGATAAACAAGCACACACATGCCTTTAAAACTCTGAATCAAAGTGAGTAGATCCCTTGAAGAGCAGCGCTGTGGTAGGATAAACAGCTCATGTGCTCCACATGTCTGGTCTCGTCCCAGAGAGCAGCCCTAATTAGCAAGGAACAGGAATAAGCTTTGCAAAAACCAGCTACTCTTGCTCAGCCAGGCGCCTCGAGTTAAATTTCAGAAGAGTGGCTAAACCACCGTCACCCAGAATGCACCTCTCCGGGTGCACACACCCTGAACAGGGCTGCGGCCTCAAATCTCAGTCCAACCGCACGGCACTGGGCCGAATCCAGAGGCCACAAACTTCTGCTCCAGGCGATAAACAACTATAGCCTCCAGAATCCTGGTGAACACCACTTCCTTCCTCCCTGCAACAACAGGCAGAGAACCAAGACACTGGACAACACTCAAATTTCATTCTTTCAGAGTCACTTTCTGATTTGGGGAGTGGGCACTGGGGATGTGTATTGTATGACTGTGTGTGAATTCAGTTTGATTTGGCATCACTCGACACCTCCCTTTTGGAGACGAACAATGTGAGCTGAAAGGTCACTTAGAAGCCAGCGCAAGTTCTCAGCAGGCTGAACTTACCCAAAAAGGGCTTATTGTGAACAGTTACAGGCAAGGCTAGTGATTCAAATCATTACTTCTTAAAAGCAATGAATCCCTTGACCTGAAGAATCAAGAACTGGTAGAAAACGAGCTTTTGAAACTCGAGATGAAATTGAAATACACCACATCTACTTTGTAAATGCATGTTTTAGTTTAGTTTTTATTGTGAAAGAATCGCCCACTTTTTGGACCCTGCAATGTTTAATCAAAATGTCATAACTGAATCTTCCTGTGAAAATGACGATGATTTCTCTTTGGTGATGTATGCCAGACTTCTCCGATTAATTAAACAAGCCCCTCACAATTCACTGCAAGCTTGCATCCATTATTTTTCTTTTTCGATGATCTAGTATGCAAGAAAACATGTCGCCACTTCAGTTTCATCTTGATTTTTAAAGGAATTTTCTGGATTCAAAACAAGTTAACCTTAAAGGGGTGGGGAAACACTCAGTTTCAGTCAGTCTCATGTCAATCTTGAGTACCTATAGAGTAGCATTGCATCCTGCATATCTCCGAAAAGTCTTTATTTTTATTATAATTATAAAAGGAAGATGCGCTGTTCCGAGTCTTTCCGAAAAAAGCCGTGCGGCTGGGGGCGTATCGTGTGGGCGGAGCTAAAGAATGTCGAGCGCGCACCGCTGTTACTGTGTTGAGTGCGTCTGAAAGCTGCGTCATCCCTAAAAGCGTGAAAAAACTTTATTCAACATAAAAAATGGCTTTTAATCAGATACAGCCATACATCTATGATCCGGAATCAGACCCAGAGGCTGAAGTTGAACAGGAGCAGCAGCAAAAACGACTAGAGCAGGACATCTCTATGTGGTATAAGTTACACTAACTATATAATATGCTTAGCGGCTTGTGTTATTTACACATTTATACTTTAATTATATCGTGTGTGTGTGTGTGTGTGTGTGTGTGTGTGTGTGTGTGTGTGTGTGTGTGTGTGTGTGTGTGTGTGTGTGTGTGTGTGTGTGTGTGTGTGTGTGTGTGTGTGTGTGTGTGTGTGTGTGTGTGTGTGTGTGTGTGTTTACGCGTGGTTTGTGTAGACATGATTTGTAGTAAGCGGACTGGTTTTGCGCGTCAGGCTAGTGTTTACATAGAAAGACATGGAATAGTAGCGCATTTGAATGAAGAAGCGCGCTTATTTAGTTCAACATATTTCCCCATTCTTTGTGTATTGTTGTTTGGAGTGCTTTTACAATACACAAACATACACATATAGTGGCCAGCTAAACAAATGTACACACTATACATCGCATGCTCCATTGATCAATACGTGGTCATGTTTGGGCTACTTGATGGGCATAGGCAAAAACAGACATTTAAAGCAGTCTTACTCACTGCCTGCGGTTCCAACGTTGGGACCTTTATCGTTGGGACCGCTCCATCCTTCAGTATTAGGCGATTTGAAAATCCGGAAAAGCAAATTCCATCCACTTTTGCCTTAACGCGGGGTTATTTGGCTACGAGCCAGCGCTTTGATGGGCGTAGCCTATTGCTTTCACGCGCTCTCTCTCTCTCTCGCGCGCGCGCGCTCTTCCGGTAGAATTGTCCGGATTGTTGTTTTACCTTTTTTTTTTTTTACTAAAGGACGTTTGTATTAGTCTTCGCATGTGCACTTTGTAAACATGGGGGCGGTACTTCTGCCTACGTCTAGCGTGACTTTTCCAACGTGATGACTCAATCACTGGCACGCTGCAGAGAAGCGCAAGATGAGCAATTTAGGTTAAAAAGTATATTAATTTAAAACAAAAATAATTACCAATCGTTTCACTAGGTAAAACCCCATTTCTCGTCTGGGATCGTGGAGAGCCTCTGAAGCCCTTCAAACCCTTTAAAAATGCATTGATTTAGACCTTCAACATTTTGGTTGCCATGGAAGTCTATGATGTGGAGAAAAATCCTTGAAGGTTTTCCTCAAAAAACGTAATTTATTTTCGACTGAAGAAAGAAAAACATCTTGGATGAGATGAGGGTGAGTAAAATATCAGGAAATTTTCATTTTGAAGTGAACTAATCCTTTAAATCGACAGCACTCATCGTGACATCATGTTGTAATTTCAACTTGGGACCAATTTGTAAATGTAAAAATCCTCCTTCTTCAACTTCAAAATCACCCGACATCGTTGTTTTACCTTTGTTTGTTTTTTTACTAAAGGACGTTTTTATTAGTCTTCGCATGTGCACTTTGTAAACACGGGGGCTATTTAATAGTATAGCCATTAGTCACACAATGTGAATAATGAGTGTTAATTTTATTGTGGAAAAAAAAACTTTAAAAAACTTTTCTGCCATTATATCCAACATAATGCCTAAAACAACCAAAATAAAATGTTGAGAACAACTTAATAAACAGATATAACAGATAAAATACTTAAATTTCAATAATTTAAGTGCCAATTTTGGGGGTTACGAGTTACAAAATAACAGATTACAGTAACGATATTACTTTTTTGGGTAACGAAGTAAAGTAACGCATTACACTAAAAACATCGGTAACTACACTACTTTACTAGACAATAGAAATGCGCTTTCCTGCGTTACCCAAGCCGTGTTTGCCTGTGTGTAAAGTTCTGCATTGACCACTTCACTTTTTGTTGTTGCCATTAATCTAATAAAAAGCTGGCTTTGTTCTCGTTTCCCAAAGCCTGTGTTTTGAAAATTGTGTGTTGACCCCATTTTAAAATGACCCCACCATAGCCTTTATCCTGTGGTTTGTGCATTTTACAGTGATGCATACACTCTAAAAAAATGGTGCTATATGGCACTAAAAGTGGTTCTTGGCTCGTAATCATAGGGGAACCACTTTTGGTGCTATATAGCACCATATCTTAACATGTTCTGTATATGGTAGTGGTGCTATAGCACCTCAGTCATTTAAAGAACCGTTGAAGAACCACTGAAGCACCAAGATTTGGTGCTATACAGCACTTAAAGTGGTTACCCTATGATTACGAGCCAAAGAACCACTTTTGTTGCCATATAGCACCATTTTTTTAGAGTGTACTTCTTTGTGCAGACAGGGACATTGTTCTTTCATATGGTTTTACATGGCATTGTGTATACAGTGATGATAGGGCTATGATGTTTGTCCATGTATCTACACGGTAAATTAAGAAACGGGAAAGTAAAGTAATAAGTAGTGAAGTTACTTTTCAAATGCAGTAACTAGTAAAGTAATCTCATTACAATTTACAGAAGTAACTAGAAACTAATTACTTTTTTTGAGTAACTAACTACCCCAAAACACTGTTAAGTGCTTTATAACATTAGAAGCTTGCTTTTAAATACTTAAAAATAAAATGACCCAACAGGGTTCAACAGGATTTCTTCCAAATTATTACTTGCCCTGCCAAAATTTTCACTGGCCCCACCACAAAAAAAGTAATAAAAAATAATAATAAAATAGGCCTAGTCATTGTTTTAGTTGTTTTTGAATTTTAAATATTGTTAAAGAGTCAGTAATAAAAGAAGAACAAATAATCAAATTACAAGCAATAGCACAAATAAATACAATAAAACAAACGTAAATGAAATAAACAGTTCTTTTCAGGTTTTTCATGTAGGTCTAAAATAGATTTTCATGTATAGAAATGGTAATCAAATGTAAATATCACTACATAGTCTTCACTGTATAACTATAAATTAACCCTTATTACAGTTATTCCTTATTACAAACTCGTCAGTTGGGATGAAACGATTACCGGTTTCACGATAAACCACGGTAAAATTTAGTGACTGTTAGTAATATCGTATAAAATTTAATTATCATTAAAACCGCATGTGATTATCACGATTTTAAAACTCGCGGTAAATCTTGTCCAGTCAGCGTCAGTCTGTTGCGCGCACCGCTGTTTTCTGAATGAGAAGAAATGGCAGAAGGCAGTGACAGCGCCGGGAGATTTTTCAGATATCTAAAAGGACCAAATCTGAGGCGTTGTCATATTTTGGCTTTTACAAAAGTCCTGAGGGAAACTTAATCGAAGATGGTCACCGTGTCTGCAGATCATGCCAGAATAAAATCGCTGTAATAGAGGGAAACACTTCAAAACTACGAACGCAAGGCAAGTGGACTTTGACCTGAATACCAAAACTCCGTCTGGGAAATAATAACGTGAAGCGAACGAACAAGTTCAGACAAGACTAGGGTGACATTTAAGGGAGAATAATCAGGGTTTACCATTAACAACCGCCGTTTGCGGGTGTAAGTTAACGTTATTTCGGCTGCACACTAGCCACTCTGCAGTTGAACTTATTATAGTCTTCTCAAAAGCCATCTGTTATAATCGCGTTGCGCATTATAACCACTCACACGTGTTTATATTGAGTTTATGAATGCAATAATCAGAGGCGTTCAGATTATCCGGAATTTTGTTCAGAGCGCGCACCGCTCACACGCTGAAATCTACACTAAAAGCAGAGATGTGTGTGATGTACACAAGAGATTCATTCATCATACAGAGGTTGACTGTTTTTGTTCTATTTCAGCAGCGAAAATAGTTTCAAACAAACACAGCAGAAGCACAGCGCATCTGATGTGACTGGCATAAAGTTGGTGAATTTAGGGACCGTCTCTAAAGTTACACACAACATTGGTAACGATATACACGTTTGAAACTTTATAGCATTTGAAGAGAATGAAAGTCATAAAACTGGCTGTAAAGTGATCATCTAGGTGTCAGGTATGATGCAGTCATTTTGATATTTAATAAAATAAACTGTCAAATCATATGGAAATATGGATATGCATTATTTCTCTAGGATACTGTTTGGGCTCTTACACAAAACATGGTAGATTTAAATGCATCATTGCTGAACACTGATGAGAATATTGCTTGAGAATATATTTACAGAGATAATATTAGAGATTATATTTACGAGAAATTATTATTACTTATGCGTTGCTATTGACGACGGCCATTATAAGGAAGAAAATCCCACAGAATCTTGCTTAAAAAAGTGCATAGAGCTGCTTTAGTTTGTTTGTTGATTTTCAAATAAAAAAACTTGAACAAAACCGTGATAATATTGATAACCGTGATAATTTGGGTCACTATAATCGTGATGTTAAATTTCCATACCGTTTCATCCCTACTCGTCAGTGAGTGATTTTTTTTTCTATCTTTTGTTTGATTAACAAAAAAACAGACAGCAGCAGAAATATTAGGTTGCTGTCACTTTAAGAGCTGCACAGATCCAATATACGGTTACACATGCATTCTCTCTCTCATGTTTACGTTCACTTAAGACATAACCAATTATGTTTACAATGATACTCGACAAGATGGGCATTTTGACATAATTTTGTGTGAATATGTCCGTTTAAACCCAGGAAGACGTGAAAGAGTATCCGCGCTGTGAGACGCGGCATTCTGGGAGTACCAAACTGAGAGACGCGGATACTTTCATGTCTACTTGCGCTTGTATATTTAAGTTGGCAATGCTTAAAAACACATGCAAATTATCAACTCCCGTAGCGATACAGCACTGGCCCAATCGGACAAGTGACAGTTCTGTCAACTGGCCCGAGTGTCTTTTACGCTGACCCTCGAGCCCTGCCCCATTTACATCAATAAGTGCTTCAGAACAATCTTTTTTTTATGAAAATGTGGAACAAGTCAATTATTTCTTGTGATAACCAATCATATGCCACAAATGCTGTCCACTAAGCTTAAACTGTTTTGAACCTGGAATAGTCCTTTAAGGCTGGAAAAGTTTCCTTTAGGGAGGTTTGTGGTAAAACAGAGACATTATAGGCCGCAAGAAGGAAGAATCCAGGAATTAAAAGCTTTTTAATACGATTTTGATTTTGGATGATTTACAGGACACTGAAAAAATGCCTATTAAAACAAAGGGAGTTTATAACTAAATTCAAAAGGAAAGAATATAACCCATTCTTTAAAATGGAAACCGAAAGAACAAAAAGGTGAAACTGAAATGTCAGCTATGCTTGAGCCCGTTCAGAAATTCCACCAGGAAAATGTGTGTCAGAGTTTCCGTTAAAACCCACCTGTATGACACAAAGAGCTCACACAGCGTCTGCCCCACCCTCTGCCCTCTTTCTTTCTTTTACAGCATCCTTTAAATGTGCCACACACGCTGGACCACACAACATCAACTACATTTTACAGCAGTCATCCAGTGGCTTCAGTGTAGGCTACAATTGGCAGAAGAAGACAGAGCAGCGGTAACCAGCACAAAATGACACTAGAATCAGCCAGGTTACAGCACAATAACTGACCACTGGATGAACAATTGTGGAAAGGTTTGTTCATATTCGGTACAGAGGATAGTTCTCCTCAAGTCTGATGTTATAAAATAGTCTGGAGATGCAGATTAAAGATTACTTGGTCCAACTGGGCTCAGGGAGAAAAAAAAATCTTTGTAGAAGGGCACTTATAAAAATGAAAGTGAAAAATGTAGCCAATTTGTAAATGTTAAAATACTCAAAAGTATATCATGATTTTAGTGTGAAAGAAAAAAATACACAAGTTTTAAAGGGGTCATGACATTGAGAATTTTGACATATAAGAGGTCTTTGTAAATGTAATATTAAAACTCATATAGCTTAAAACGTCCTCCTCATTATAAACAGAACATTTAATTAATTAAGCTGCTCGTTTGGATATTGTGGGATCTGTGGCATCACATCTGCCTCTAGAGCAAGACATCAGTGAGTAGTTTTACATCATCACACCACAGGTCCTGCCCACTAGAATTCTGTAGCTTAACAGCCGACACCTGTCAACACCAGATGCAAAAAGTATACAGATACATGCTCAATTTCTGATGTATTCCATGTACTTGAGTCAGCTGACAACCAGACAAATGGAAGAGTGAAAGAGTGTTTGCTTTGACACAGGCGAAGCTCAAAAGTTGACAGACCCCTTCAGATTCTGTGAATTATTTTAACAAAACAAGAGGGATAGTAAAAAAAATGCATAATCCAAAAGAGAAAAAAAAAGCTGAATTTATAAAAATGACCGCGTTCAAACGTTTATGTACCCTTAATTCTTATGCTGCCTTCATGTTCTATCGGAATTATTGTAAATACGAGTTTCCTAGGTAAAAATGGCACATGAACACCCTCTGATGGGAAGTTCGGAAAATAATTTTGATACCCAAATTCCCGAGATTGGCGTGCCAAAAACTTTAAACATGGGGGTAGAGAACTATTGCTGTGTGATTTATAATTTTTTTCCCAAAAACAGCTAGATCGTCTTGTCATTAATGTAGTTCATATTTACATATACAAGTCATCATTTGAAGCGTAATGTATGTTTTATACACAGTGAAAATAGCCTACATTTGACCGAAATTATAGAATCGGCAGAAAGCAGACTATCTGGATAGCATCGTAAATGTTAATATTGTCAGTGCATGGGACACTACATATAATGTTGGTTTTAATAAGAATTTCCAAATAGGCAAGAATAAACCTTCCTGTTCAGTCTGACAACAAAGCGCACTTGAATGCAACAAAATCGTAATCATGATTTCTGAAGTGGGAATTATGAAATTTCGAATAGCACGTGAAGGCAGCATTGTGTCATCATTACAGCCAACTGTGTTGGATCTGACAGCAGCTGCCTCACAAACCATAACTAAACATTTTGATAATGCTCTTGTGCAGTCATAATGTCTATAAATTATTTTATATGGATCATTTTTTTCAAAACACTTTCTAGTGTGCAATAGCAAGGTACTTTATATTATGTTACTTCTATTGTAAAATTACATTATTTTCAAAAATACAATAAAATCTTGGCTTCTCCATGTTATTTTCTTGCAATTTTTTGCAGAGCCCAATTTTCTTTTTAATGTGAACAGAAGTGGGGGGCCAGACTTCGCCGTTAAAATGACTGCTATGCCCCAGTGTTTTGGAGAAATCAGCCCTTTTACAGGAAAGACAGACAGAGACACTGCTGTATCAAAGATGGCCTGACAGCTGCTGTCTCCCCTAAAAAACAAATAAATAAATAAAGGCAATCTATGAATAACGTTTATGATGTTTTCCGAGAATCGTTGCTGTTAATGGCACCGCCTCAGGCTCCTCTCCACTGTGCAGACAAAAGCAGCACGTTATTCAGAGTAACCGCTAACAAAAGGAGTGAAGCTGCGCTACTGTGACTAACGCTTTAAACTCAGCCAGAATATGAAGAACTCAACCTCTAGTGTCATTTTATTATTTATTTTCCCCCATATGAAAGAGGCAACACACAGTCTTGCTCTAGCTCCATGAATGCCAAAAATAATCTCAGCAGGACCGGCCCTCTGTCCCGGGACTCGACCAAACGCGACTTTGCTCGCCAGCAGCACGTGAATTGCATAATCCACTGCTGTCCTTACATAAGAGTCGCAGCAGAGAGAGGAACACAGACTTTTGGCACAAATAAACACCATATCAAAACAATCATGGATGTAATAATCTCACAGCGAGGGGAGATTAATTTCTGCTCCCGAGTTCCGAGTTCAGTGATTTTTCAGGCCTGCTCGTGGTGGCGGCACATGGTGAGAACAAACAGCTGTGGGTAAGCTGCATGTGTGGACGGCCAGGCATTCTCCCATTACAGATTTCCCAGAAGCCCCTGGGCTCTGCTGACTTGACCAGCCAGATGTGCAAACGGTTCCCTGCGGTTGGCTGCTGCTGCAGACAGACGGGGAAACAGAAGAAAACACAACAGAACCTTCTAGAAGGATTTATGTTGTAGAAAGCAGCACCGCTATTTAAGTGATTCACTTATGAAACATCAGGAGGACTAACTCATTTAAGGGCACAATCATAAAGACATTAAAACTAACACTTTGTGGTGGAGATTCAAGACACCTGTGCACAATAATGAAAATACAAATGCTACCGAAATTAGTTTATAGTGGGTCGCCCGTCATTCTCCTCCAAAAATAGCAAGCACACTTAGGAGGAGGAGGATGGAGGAACAGCTTAGACTGTATGAAAACTAATGTCATGGAGGATTTACACTCTAAAGTGAAATTCTGAACAGCTACAAAAGATATTGCCTTTTGTTACAGATTTGTGAAACCAAATCAAATCTCTGTACTCATTAATCAGATGGATGCAATTTATATACCAATTTCTCTGAACTATACTGGTTCTCTGCCAAAATTAGATATTTGTTCATGCTAATTTCCCCTATTTTTACATTTAGATGGTATGGAAATACATACGTTGACAAGCAGGCATTAGGACCGAAAATTTTCAATTACCTTAAGTTTATTTAATAAATCAACACTCAAGAAATTATAAATATTTAAGTTTCACATAATGCAATTTTTATATCAATTTTGCAATGATATCATTATAAAATACTCCAATTCTTTTGACATTTAAACATTTAAACATTAAACAGTGGCTGTAATAAAATTTTGATTCATGACAGATGTATTAAAACATGCATTAAATAAATACATGAGACTTGATACATTTCGGGAAACTGTACTGTATCTTTTAACATACCTTCTGATGTTCATTTATTTTTATTTCGTGTTATAACTAGAAGTAAAGAGGAAAAGATGATCAGTACATGTGCGCTCTGCTTGAACTGAGGCACTACAGGGATCTCTTACTAGGGGTGTAACGGTACACGTATTCGTACCGAACCGTTTCGGTACAGGGCTCTCAATTCGGTACGCGTGTGTACCGAACGGTTACGAATTAAATATTTAACAGTTAACAGTCGGCTTGTTTTAAGCGCGGAACACTTCAATCCTAGTTCCCACTCGAACATAATAAGTATTCAGTCCATTTTATCACGAAATTCAAACGATAAATGCCGTTTTGACGCTCTTTAATGTGACGACCGACAACTGTAGCCTATAGGCGCGCCAATTCAACTGGCCGCGGCGCGCGCGAGTGAACGCGATCATCTCTTCCAGAAGAATAAACATGAATTAATATCTTAAGGTATGTTGAGGATAACTCTTACTGAAACGTATCATATTTCGTTTAATCGCTCAATCAGTGTTTCAATTGCGGAAAGACGTCAAACAGCTTGTAAACAATGTCACGCAGCATCATTTACCTCAGAGTTAGAAGTCATTCAGTGTCCACAGCTGTTAGTTCACTAGAGAAATCAACTCTTTCACTAAATATATGCTCTATATTAGCCTCTCTATATATATTAATTCTACTTAACCTGTTAGTAGAATAGTAGTCTTGATTATTTAATGCTATGTTTAGATAAATCTGTCATGAAAATGACAGTCACTAAGATTATATTTCAACTACGAATTGGAGAAAAAACAATTTTATAATTAGATTTAGGAGTTAATGCAAAAACTGCCTTATGTGAAGTTTACATGTTTGCACACAATGTGTTATTTGAGTGTTGATTATCCTATAACTAAACATGAATATCAGCTGAATGGCTCATAGTTTGGGCTCTGTTGTTAACCTTTAATATTATACTAATAATGTGCAAGTAAGGGCTCCCTATATACACAGCATTATCTTTAAGAAACTTTTAGTTATAATTTAATTCATTTAAGGACAGACACAATTTGTTCAGTAAACCAGTTTAATAAAAAATAAATAAAAAGCCATTTTTTAAAACTGCTGTACCGAACCCGTATCGAACCGTGACTTCAAAACCAAGGTACGTTCCGAACCGTCAGTTTTGTGTACCGTTACACCCCTCTCTTACACCATATTAAAGAGCACTAAAACAGCATTTATTGATTGAATTTCATGATAACGTTTACAGAATTGGAAAGCCACATATCAAAAGTACCAAGACTCAGCTTTATGCAATAGTTGGATGGGAGTCGTGCTACTTTGTTCACACATTAACAGAAAACTAGACTAAAATATCAGTTGGGATTTAAGAATCGATACCAGGTCATCAAAATGAAGACCAATCATAAACATAGTCTATGACTATCAAAATGAAGACCAATCATAAACATAGCCCATGACAAATATTCCAAAGAAACCCCATCTCAAACACTGCTCCACTTCAATTCCCTGACACCTCTGTACTATTCATGGTCTGAGTTGGCCCTCACGCACTGTTTTCAGACTTTCCCCCCTCTTGTCTTCCTCTGTGGAAGAAACTTACAGTGCTACTCTTCTAAAATTAGCTAGTAAAAGTGCACACAACTAGCAATGCCAGAGAATGCCTTGAAAAGCAATTTCCTGCAGTTTTAGCAGGCAGACTTTGAAGATCATTCCAGTATAGATTAAAAGGCACATTTACAAGTGCATGCAAAGAAAGACGTTTTTACACCCTTTAAGAAGCATGGCCGAATGCCATGCTGTCAAAATGCCATTCATTTTTTAAGCATGAAAGAATACCACAATAGCTTATTGTTTCAGATTTTTACGAGTCAGAAAGTGACTTAATGCTATTAATAGAAATGCAAATGTCAAACTATAGTCTATATTGCAAATAACAGATTTACAATTGGTGGTTTGTGCAAAATTGCAAGCAATTTTTGAAAAAATATCTTGAGGCCAAAGTAGCTAAATGTAGATGGGAAGTGGTTTCCCCAGTAACCCGAGTCAGTGATATTGTGTTGGCATTAGTGAAACACATTAGTCTAAACACGTATTTTGGACACAAAACCCTTTTTAAAAGACCTTGGCCCACATTTGCCTACACCCCATCTACATTTACCTAAAGCATAACTTTTATCTTTTGTCAGAGAAGGGGGTGGGGTGGGGGGTTAGTTTAGTTAAGCCTACATGTCTCCAAAAACAGTAGCAACAAGCCACAGATAAGAAACCTTCATGTTTGTTGATGTTCTGTGTGTCTTGTATTTAGTCTCAGCCCTGATGTATCTACAATAGGTCACTGTGAACTTGAATAACCTCATTCATACAGACTTGTACGACTATTACATCTATCACAGGGCCCTATGATTTCTGCTATGCGGAAATCGCAGAATCCAGTCATAGAAATAGAATTTACTGTATAATACGAAAATTTAGCAAAATCACAGAATTTAGCAAAATTTGGATGAATAAATCAAAAGTAGGGCAGTACATTTGATCAAATCGTGATATGGACTAGTACTTGACTGGACTTTTAATTAAATACAAAGTCTACAAATGTTAAATACAAAATACAAATGTTCTGCATGTCTCTGGGGAGTTTTCCCAGACAGAGATTAAGCCTGGACTAAAATGGCCTTTTAAACCAGATTAACAGAACTTTGCTTTCTCTGTCATGGTTTTAAATAGCCCTAGACTTGGTCTAGCCTAGAGTTTAATAAGCTGATTTCCTGGAGGAAGACTTGAGCTACTCCAGGATTAAATTGAGGCTTAAAATAAACCTACCAGGAGGCAGGTTTAACTTCAGATTAACATTGTGTTTCAAAGAAGAAGACACTGTCAATTTCCTTATTTTTATAAAGATTTGAATGGACAATTTTATACAGTCGCCAGATTTAAATAAACCGTTAGCAATCTGACCAGTAGCATCAAATTACAAGAGTTTTAATACAATATATGAGCGATGTAAAGACATGGAGTGACATTTGAGCATTAATGATAACAACAACAACAACAACAACATACACAATGTAAACCCTAACGCTCAAAATACTTAATTGGTTTGAGTAGGACAAACTTAAATTAATTAGTAGAATTTTATTTTTCTTGAGTTCACAGCACTGACATATTTCAAGTAAACTGGACTGTTTTGAGTTGTATGAACTCATTTCATTTTATTTAGACTAATTTAAGTTTGGGCTGGGATTTTTTATTTCCCAGCATGCTTTGTCCATAGCACTCAAAAAGGGAGAGTAAATGCTAAAATTAAGTGTTATATAATGTTTGTTTATGCAAGATTAATAATAAGGGAGATTTAGTAGTGATTCATGTTTTGGTATGCCAATTTAGAAGAGTTACCATCATGGTGACAAGTGTAGCATGCTGCTTGGTTTGAGAGCAGGTAAGTTACATGGTTTAAGTTGCTGTTACTGATGTTAACATGCTAGCAAATTAGCAAGTTGGCATTTTCTGAGTTATTTTGTTATAGCTAGCAAAATATTTCTTAACTTGAAAAAAAAAAAAAAAAAAAAATCTCATTTAACTTTTTTGAGTTCTGATAACTTAAATTAGGGTTTACAATGAAGTAAATAACTCAGTTGATTGGCAAGAACTCAAAATAAAAAAACAGTCTTTTGTTAATTGCTATCAAAATGTATTGCTAACTCAAAGTTAGCTAACTGCTCACATGAGTACTACAAACACAAAACTGCTTATTTAAAATTGGCAACATCCTAACTCAAAAAAATTTGATGTAACTGATTACCTTGAATTTGAGTTAGCCCAACTTATTTGGGTTTACAGTGCACCAAGATACCAGAAAGAAGTTGTTTACAGAGAGAAACATCCACCCACAGGAATAACGTCTGTGACCCACAACCAGAAGCTCATCCGCCCAGAACAGATTTAGACAGTTCAACAACACACATTTTGTTTGTTTTTACAAACTCACGGATTGAAGTTGAAGTTACAGTCAAAGTTTTCAACAGCGCGTCACTGAACTTAACTTGTGTTTAAACTTTAACATTTTTTTAACAAGATCTTTTTAAATGATTGCTCAGCTATGGTTATGATCGACCAGCAGAAATAAAGGCCACAAAAATAAAATATACTGCCAACGAAGGATAAAGAACAACAGAGTAAATTGCATTCATGCATGTATAGTCTTCATATACATAATCTTATTTTACATCAACCATAAAGTTGAAGCCACCCCTCTAGCATGCTATGAAGACTTCCGACAGGACAGGACATGTGTTCTCAATCAACTTCATTTCTAATTTGGGCTTGAAAAAAAAACAAAAAACAAAACAAAGAACACATGTCTGTGTTTTTATCCTCTAAACTTTCACTGTAACGAGAAAAAAAAGAAGAAGAAGAAAAAACACTTCTGATTCAAATGTTCCTTTTTAGGCAACAGATGCTGCATGACAAAGATGAACCATCTGAAACTTCAAAACAGGACAGCAGAGTTTTGCTCCATTTTATTATTATGTCACAAACAAAGACATGATGGAGTGAATTACAAAAGGAAAACAAAACTTCTGGGTCATGTTCCCAGACCCATGAATCTTGCTCATTTCCCTTCTGTAATTATTATTACATGCAAATTCAAAACAATCCTTCAATCTTATACACTTCCGAGGAGAGAAAAGAGATAGAGAGAGAAAAAAGTTAGATGCACTTCAAGTAACTAAGAAACATTTTCTTACTACATGGAAGCTATGTAAAGGGTCAATATTTTGTCTACATAGAACTTATATTTACACTCATTAATTGCAGAGTACAGTACACTACTGATCAAAAGTTTGGGGTCAGAATTTTTCTTTTTTGCATTTATTTGATTAAAAATACATTTAAAAAAAAACATTGTGAAATACTCTTACTAGCATTGTGAAATCTTACCAGAGCTGCACGATTAATCGTTAAAAGATCGCAATCTTGATTCTAACGTCCACGGCGGAGCATTGAAGAAAGGAGGTTGATTTTAAGTATCAGCAATGTTCACCAACGACTTAGAAATATCGCTTACCCTACCTTTAACATTTTGCCAGAACCTCTAGTAAATTACATGTTATTGTGTTTAGTTATCTGTTCAGAATCGTGATCTCTTTTTGAAAAATAAAACATAAATCATGATTCTCAATTTATCCAGAATCGTGCAGCTCTAATTTTAGTGTATATTTTTATTTTAATATATTTTGAAATGTAATTTATTCCTGTGATGTAAAAGCATTTTCAGCAGGCACAACAGTCTTCAGTGTCACATGATCCTTTGATCAGCACACGATCAGCTTGTTTGATTGGATGTTTACACAATATAATGTGATAAAAAAAAAACTAAAGTACAAAATTATTTGTTACTGGAAATCTTAAGCCATTTTGAAAACAGGCAAGCTGCTGTCACACTACTGAAAAATGTAGTTAGATTAGCAGCATTGCTACTTTTAGTTAGTTCCTCCCCAACATTGAATATGTGCAATGATCCATTCCATTTATTTCCTCTGACCCTAGATTAGTCATTACCCAGAGATCTTGTGCCTCTGGCCAACCACAGGCCAGGACAGGTGCACATCAGGTGGGTCTTTCCCACAATGCTCTGGTGTGGAAGTCCCCAGTGTCTGTCTCTGCAGGGGTGAGATCTGCTTCTGGGTCTTAACTGAGCATTAGAAAGCCCTGAGTCAGTGTCTGCTACATGAGATCAAGTCCATGTCTGGCTGAACTCAAGAAAGGAAATTAACCCAGACTGCCTGGGCTCTTTTTTTCTCATCTTTATAGTGCATTTAAATAAAGGAAGTCTCCACTGGTGACCTCTCTGAGTGAGTTAAAGGGAGGGGGAAAAGAAAGGAAGAAAAAGAAAAGAGAAATATAAAGTTTTGTGAGTTCTCAGAGCTTTGTTGGCTCCAGGGGGGGCATTTAAAGAAACTGTTTTGTCCATGTGTGTTAAGACTGTTGCTGTAGAACCTTGTAGGCACTTCAAGCGGCCCATCAACCTTTATTTAGCTAAATGAAAGAAAATAGTTAAGAACGGTTCAATTTTTAAACGTTTTACACTGTATAACCAGTGAAGTCCGATTCCAAATAACAAAAGACTTTTTTTAGTCAATCAAAAACAACCGATGTAATCGGTTATCCAACAGTTATCTGGTTATATAGCTTAAAACTAACTGTACTATGTTGTTCTGAAGGTTTGTGAGACTTAAAAAGAAACCCTTTGTTCTGTCAGTAGTATTAGGAAAGTAAATAAATGTTACTAGCTTTTTTGTTTAGTATTTTTCAATTATTTTCAATCAAAATCAATGGAATGTGATGCTTCCTTTTGAATGTGTTTGTTATCCCTAAAAGATTTCTGAAGTACCTTTTTTTTTTTTTTTATAATTTATTTAAATGTATTAATAATGAAATTCTCATCTTCTGGCAATGAATTTCCCCCTTCCAAAAAGTACTAAAATAATCATTAACGGAATTATTAAATATCCAGAATTGTCTAAAGAAACTGGAAACAGAATTATTAATGGATTACTTCACCCAAAAAATGAAAATCCTGTAATTTACTCACCCTCATGTCATTCCAAACCCATAAGACTTTCGTTTATCTTTGGAAACACAAATGATGATATTTTAAATGAAACCTGAGACGTTTCGGTCCCTCCATTGAAAGTCCATTACACCAACACTTTGATGCTTCAAAAAGTTCATAAAGACATGAATCGAGCGGTTTGATCCAAGTCATTAACAATATCTACATTTGAGTTTCGAAGATTAAAGAAGGTCTTATGGGTTTGGAACGACATGAGGGTGAGTAAATGAGAGAAGAATTTTCCTTTTTTGGGTGAACTATCCCTTTAAATTGAATACTCTTCCCAAATGTCTATATATATTTATTATAATGTTGCATGAAAATTAAGCAGTGCACTTTTCATTTTTATCAATGATGCCGACAAACATCTGAAAAGTGGACGTGGAGGTCAGATTTCCGATATATTTTGGGGCACAAGCACTTCTGTGGAATGCATCAAGAATAAACCAGACTCTAAATGTCTTGATTTTTTTTATAGAAAGTGCTTACATGCCTAAAACTGCAGTCCTATCCATCTGTGGTCTGAATGTGGCTTTTCTGGCTCCTGAAGCTGAATATCTCTGCTTTGGAATAATTCACACTGACTCACAGTCTATCTGTGTCAGGAACTCATGATTGACGGGAATGCTCGGACTCTCCAGTACCGCCCATCGAGCGTTGCCTGTTACGGGCTTACTCATGCTCAGGTTAAGAGATAGCCAAACCGTGAGAAAGCACCTCATTGTTCAGCATTCACAATGGTCACTATGAGCGCTGAATGGCACTCACAGCTACGAGCAAAGAAACTAATTAGCATAATAGTACAAATCCTGCTGACCACTTAAATGCTTGTGTTGGCGCAAGAAAACGCGGCTTACGTAATCCACGACTGGAAGCCAAGCCGTCAAGAGGAGTAAAACTTCACATGCATGAACGGTTTGACCACATTCCAGATTTTTTACCAAAGCTAGAAAAGCTAAATGTTAAATTCTCCCATCCTTTAAACCGCTGTTAAGGTGTCAAAAACAGTATTCTGCAGTTAATAATAATAACACAATATAATACAATATAGAAACTTCAACTTTTTTGTTTGTTTGTTTTGCTGACAGATGAAAATAGTAAATCTGATCACTATATCTCAACACACTAAGTCTTCTCTTGAAGTGTGACTATGCATTGCGTCTTGCTTAAAGGCATTACTGGACTACGGTTGTGTAACTGCTGAGATGGGAAGTATGCAAATAATTGCAGAGCAGCATTCATACCTTTAAAGCACGATAAGAGAAGCGTCCCATCATCTCCTATCAGCCTGCTGAGGTGCCCCCCTCTCTCTCTTTTTTGTCTCTTTTCATGTGGCTCTTTTGTCTGTGTGAAATGCCCGCCATACCAGCAGACTGTGACCTGCTTTCTATAGGCTGCAGTTTCTTTGAGAACGGAGCGATCTGAACCCTCAAATGAATAGCAAAGCCCAGTTTACCAAAAAAAAAAAAATGCATACTACACACAAACACACTACCAAATACAAGTTTAGGGTCAGTAAGATTATGTAATGTTTCTGAAAGAAGTCTCTTATGTTATGTTCACCAAGCCTGCATTTATTTGATGAATATTATTACAATTTTATATTAACTGTTTTCTAGTTGAGTGCAATTTAAAATTTAATTTGTAGATTCAAAGCTGAATCTTCAGCAGCCACTACTTAGTCATCAGTGTCACATGATCTTTCAGAATGTATTCTAATAAGCTGATTTGCTGCTCAAGAAACATTTATTATTATTAATATAATGCTGAAAACAGTTATACTGCTTAATATTTTTGTGACAACTGTGATAGTTTGTTTTGTTGTTTTTGTGTGTGTGTGGGGGGGGGGGGGTAATTTATTTTCAAATTCAATCAATTTAAAACATCCTTGCTAAAGTTAGAAAATGACAACAGTGACCCCAATTTGTGTACTCTGTATCCTGTAGACTAGAGTAGGATTAGTACTTTCCAAATCATAGTAAATGATTAGATGTATTCAACTTTAAGAAAAAAAAAAAACATTGACCACAAACTAAAAGCTGTATATATCCCTATATAGAATCAATATCTACATTTTGTGATAGTGACTCAAAAAGAGTCCAGCTACAACTTTTTTAGTGAATGACATCACTTAAATGTTAGCATAGAGACAGAGCGTCACGCGTCATAATCTGAAGACCACGCCCACCGGGGGGGGGGGGGGGGAGCAATCGAACTCCATTGACTTTGCATTGCGTGGATCGGCATCCTTGTCATTTCGGACTTATAACAGAAAACAGAACAATGTCTTAAAGCGGATATGTGACAAAGTGTACAGCAAACAAGATAAACAAAACCCACAACCAATAACCCAGAAGTTTTTATAAGCTATTGACCCAAAAAACGAGCGTTTAAGGACAAAAAAGTGGATACAGGCCATTGAGACAGAGCACGACACGTTATATTACACTGAGAACTACACACACTGGAGAGGAACGTCATCAGAGACAGGAAATATAATATATAAACCTGACATTTGGTTATTTGACTTAACAGTGACAACATATTTACTGCACACATAGGTATACTGAGGCATACTGAGTGTTAGGATCCCAAAATGTACCCATTCTTCCTGCTGAAGCGTCACGTTTTACTGCCTTTATCCACTTTTGTCTCCTTAAACTCTCGTTTTTTTGGGGTCGACAGCATATACAAACTTATTTCTGTGATTTTTAGCTTGTTTGCTGTACACTTTGTCACATATCAGCTTTTAGACATTGTTCTGTTTTTTGTTATAAGTCCGAATTGACAAGGATGCAGCCTCACGCAATGCAAAGTCAATGGAGAGCGTTGGATTGCCCCCCCCCCCCCCCCCCGGTGTGGGCGTGGCCTAAATACGCTCTGTCTCTATAGTCTAGCTCTATTTGAATATGCACCACCCATTTTTCACCAATCAATCAATGCCCAATTAATAAAGTCATGCCCTACATTTTTTCTGATTGAATATCCTGTTTCACTCAGAAATATGTCAAATTATGGGGTTGCAAATAGCAAATAATGTTGACTTTAAAACCAGAAATCATGCATTATTCATAAGTTTGGACAAATTTTGCCACTGACAAAAAGGCAAACTAAAACTAATTTTGTTATTTAACGAATCAGACACATGTATCCAATACCTATAAATCGCAAAATGTCCAAATATATTGGCCCATCACTAGTACCAACCATTTTGGAAAGCAGTTACTACAATTGAACACACATTCTCTAATGTTGAAAGGACTGGCCAAAGTATCAAATACACATTGTAACAGTTCAGCTACAGGATGCTGATTTGTCTTTAAGGGTGCATTGGGATTTACAGGAAGAGTCTGAGTCTCTCCACAGGAAAGAACTGTCGCTCTCTTCCCTGTCATCAAAACCAGCAGCCTTTCCTGTAGAAAGTTATCTCCAGACCACAGCGGCTCTATCACACACACATTAGTGTGTGCTGGTGACAACATAATAGCTGCACAGGGGGGCCACGTTTGCGAGGGTGTATCTGTGTGCTTCAAAAAACAGCATACAATCACATGATCCTGTTCACCCTGTATTTTTGCCTGACCACAGAAGATTGTGGGATGAATCACTCTGTAAGTATGTACTAAATTCATACTGTACATTCTGCTGGGTTTTAACCCATAACTGACGGATTCAGAAAAACTTCAAACCAATATAATTACACAAGGCTTCCTTAAGACTAATATGTCGACTAGTTCTTCAGGCAAGACGAGTCACCAGACAATGCTTCAAATGAAGCAGGAAAATCCACCTCGAGAAAAAAAAAACAGCGCGAGACAAAACTGGGACATGGAGAATAAAGGGATGTGGGTGGGAAGTGAGACAGCTCGTACCTTGTCTCTGGATAAAGATTCGCAGCAGGGGGTGTGCGGTGGACACGGCCTTGCTGAAGTTCTCATCGTTATTGATGGGGAGAAGATCTCCGTGAACATCAGCGTATCCGATCATCACCTCCATGTTTGCAATCCGGTGGATTGTCATGATGAGTTTGTAGAATTCCTCAAATTTGCCCGGTTTTATTCGATCCACTGAAAACCTGCGGAACTCTGCTCCATACTGCAAAAGAAACACAAAGGTCAGCATGCTGTCACAAAGCATCACTACATTGCTTTTTATAGGGCTCCATAACATTTGAAGGATCTTTCCAGTCATTTATGATTAGGGGATAAGAGTCCTGCACGGGTGCGGGTGACCCACGAATATTGCTGAAATGGGTGAAAAACATCCTACTGTGTCGGATACGGGTGCGGCTCGGTTCGGACAAGGGAGAAACACGGGTTTAAACACGGGTTTTAAACAGTCACATGCAAACGAATATATAAAAATATATGCATGTATATTGTAGCTGTGTTCCTAAAAAATATATGCATATTTTTAGGAACACATCTACAAAAATATGCCTTGCCTGTATTTCAAATTGATAAAATAATTTCAAATCCATATCAGTTTATTTGTGGCTGCGCAGCGCGGTTGTGATTCTTCTGGGAGGGCCACAAATAAACTGATATGGATTTGAAATTATTTTATCAATTTGAAATACAGGCAAGGCATATTTTTGTAGATGTGTGCCTAAAAATATGCATACACTACTGCAGTCTGCACTGCAGTCGTCGAGATGGATCCTGAGGAGTTGAAGAAAAGATAGCCGCAAATGTGGAACTTCGTTGCTGAGGAAGCACGCAGATAACTGTGGTAACAAACCAAGCACATGCAGTTCTATCGAACAGTATTTTTGTTGTGTTTCCTGAGTTTGGTCTCTTAATAACACTGTCTTAGTACATTAAGCCACGTTAAGCGTTTTCTTATAATGGTTTTCTATGGGAGGAAAACGCTTAACGTGTAATTAAACGCGTTGCGTTCATATTCTGGGCTCATCTGATTTTTGTGTATGCGTTATTAGTATTATGTTTACTGAGTTTGGTCTCTTAATAACAGTGACTTGGTACATTAAGCCACGTTAAGCGTTTAGAATGTCCCGACTGAAGTTGTCCTTGTGCTAATGGTCGTGTAATAACTTCTGTATGCGGGCAATAAACATTTTTGTAAGTGTGTCTATAATGTGATATGCTGAACTGATTTTATTGTGGGTGCGGGTCGGGTGTCGGTTCTATTTTAAGCGGGTCGGGTCGGGTGCGGATTTTATTTAGTGCTGTTATCGGAAAAGGGGTCGGATGCGGTTTTAAGCACTGCGGGTACGGGTTTACAAAATCGGACCCGTGCAGGACTCTGGGATTAGGATTGCTGGCTGGCCGATACACTGGCCAATGTTTGTCAGTCATCATTCTCAGGGGACAAAAAGTAGTTATCAGTGTGGTATATGTTCAATTGTTCGGAATAAATAGTTTGTTAAGACACTTAATTGTTCAGAGAAGACTATGGACATGGCTGTTTTACTGTTTTTGTTTGTTTTGTTGTGAACTTGAATGTCATCTTCTGTGAAGAAGACTACACTTACAAAAGAGAAACTAGATGGCAGGTTATTTTGCTTAAGTTTTCAATTGACTGACCACTGAAGACATAAGTTGTTACATTGTTGTTAATAAATGTTAACTAAAATAAATTTGACAATGTAGTGTGGTACATTGCGAACAAAGGTCAAATATTATTTTGCATAAAAGTCTAAAAACGGCATAGCAACCAGTGCTTTAAAAAAAAAAATTTAAAAATTGAGAATCGAATCGAGCCGTGACCTTAGAATCAAAAATGTAATCGAATCGAGGATTTGGAGAATCGTGACACCCCAAGTATCGATCAACCAAACTCACTCTCATGGCAATAGAGCCTTTTCACAGACTGTGATGACACGTTTTAACGGTCATCAATATTTTATATCCTGCAAAGTTTTTTGGATTTTCATTTTTTTTTTTTTTATGTATGCTGTTTTTATAACACTAATACTTTGCATTATATTACTTTTGCATAAAATTACAACATACAAGTTACTGCTGCTGTGAGGGTGTTTCTAATACAGCGTCTATGGGAGTGATGGTAAAAATTAACACTACCATTATCAATCTCACAAAAAAAATTCCCTCTTTTTGAAAGTTGTGAAATCACTATTGTGGAGTTTTTATTTTGCTATTTGAGCAAATGGGGACACAAAAAATATATATATTTAATGTTTTCTCTCATTCACTGCTATAAAAGTTAACCCAACTATGACGACTTCTGCTCTGAGAAACCCGGAAATGTAAAAAAAGGGTCTATCTGTAAATATTTTATGTTTTGCCGAATTGGTTGCTAATAGTCTGCTTGGTAGTTGGTGTCCTATGCAGAATGTGTACTCTGCGTATATGGAGTAGCAGTATTGGTCATTAAATAGAATTGACTAGTTAAAGCTGACTGGATGGGTGAGAATATCGGTTATATTGTTCATTAGATCTAGCTTTTTTTCTGCCCACTTTAAATCAGACAAAGCATTGCGTAAGATTGCATTCATTTGAATGAGAGAGAATGAGAGATTGTGCGTCTGTAAATTGAGTCTCTCTAATAGTGAAGCTGTAAGTTGAATTACTTCAAAACCAGTGATTCTTCCACCTCATTGTGAAGACATATAATGCAGCTTTTCAGTAGCAAAGCAATTTTTTTAATATAAGTCACAGGGCAGTGTTGACAAATGCTCCTGAGTCCTGAATGTTTTTGTGTGTGCGCTGTGCGATCTCTGTGTGTGAGTGACTGTGCTTCAATGAAGGCAGCACACCTTCCAGCCAAACAAAGATTTAAAACAAAAAGTTTAAAACTTCCACATTTTCCAGGACCATGGGAACCACAGATGGAAATCTCTGGTTAAATACTCATTCTATCCAGTTTCAAACTTAAAGTAGACCAAATACATGTCAGCTTATATCCGTTTCGACACCACCTAACTAAAACTGAAGGGACTTGTTTCTGGTATTTTTACTTACTGGCCTCCGATTAATCTATTTATCCTTCAGACATGTCAGGATTCACAAAACACTGACAAAAAGAGATAAAGAGTGTTTTCACCAGGCCTCTAACAGTCTGCTCGGCTGTTTGCAATGAGGAAATGGGAGACGAACAGGGACCTGAGACACAATAGAGTGAAGCACAATGCAGGGTGATGAGTAAGCAGAGCAAACTTCCACAACAACACACACTAACCTAACGGATGTCACCCTGTCCCTGTAGCTGAGTTGCGCAGGTGGACAAACCCAAGCAATCTTCTCAGAACACACACTCAGGTCCGTGCGCACAGGACACGTCATTACTTTTCCTCTGCTCTGCTTTTTAAGTGTTTTGCTATGCCGACGTTGACTAACAATTCACCTACTATGATTTGGAAAGTACTAACCCTACACTACAGGACAGATAGTAAGCAAATTGGGATCCCTGTTGTTATCATTAACTAAAACTATTACAAAAATGTTATTAATTGAAATAAAGCTGAAATAAAACAAATTTAGGAACATTTTAAAATGTTGCCTTTAATAAGTTAAGCTGAAGTATTGAAAATTACTTAACTAAAACTTAAATTTGATAAACAAATGAAAATGAATAAAAACTACATAATTATTTTTTAATAAATTAAAAAAAAATCTTAATAAAAACTATAATAGTATACTATAATAGTATATCAATAATACTAAAATAAAATCTCCACGCAAACTTTTAAACATCACCATCGCATAATGGCACCATGTAAAGTTACCTGGTTTTAAGTGCTATGACCAAGATCAAAAATGTTCAAGCATCTCTTGCTGTGTGGAATTCAACCCTACAAACCTTTGGTTACTAGCTCTGAACATCAGGTTATGGCCGTTAAGTATATCTTTGCCTACATATTCGGAAGAGGCAATTGTCTGCCCCCTTCACTAAAGGGGTCAAGCTGAGTTTATCGAATCACGTGACTGTCATGCAGATGCAAGCCTTGACTCAATGCGTGGGTCGTCCCATCCAGCCTGAAAAACACAGGCCTCGCTTTGTCTTTCGTAACAGCGGTTGAGGCTGCAGAATCCCAGCATTCACTCGTGGACTGTGCTGCTCTATGTAATTATGCCCCTAGAACAAGAGTCCTACATTAACCAGTGGCAGCCTGTCATTATAGCACATGAAATATAAATGTGAAGCAGTAGAAATACACTCAGAAGGTCTCTGGGGTGGCAGGTGTGTGATCAAGTTGACTACATGTGAAAATGTGCCCAATTGCAGACACATACGAAAACATCCTTCCCACCACCTACAGTAAGTGTGAGAATTTAACCCATTCATCAGCAAGACATCAGAGCTGCTGCTGCACGGACTACATAAATAGAGGTTTAATTCCAGTCTTTTGTTTCTAATGTGAAGAACAAATGACATTAAAAGGGTGACATACTTTTGTTGTTGTTCTTTCCCTGAGAGTCACTGATAATGATAGTCAAGGTCTCTTAAGCAAACTGTTGTAATTCAACCTTATTAAATAAACCGCTTACCATTGGGAGCCAGAAACATTTGCATAATGTTTTATTTTGCTAACACTGATGGCTTGGCCCCTTCTTACTGTTATAGTTATATGGCAGGGTTGTAGGCCAAGGACATCATTTATTTACATATCATACATTTCTTACAGTTTACTTGAATAAGAAAAACTTTATACGTAATATTAACTTGATTGTGAATGAGAAATAATTTAAATTATAAGGTATATATATATATATATTAGGGGTGTAACGGTACACAAAACTGACGGTTCGGTACATACCTCGGTTTTGAAGTCACGGTTCGGTACGGATTCGGTACAGCAGTTTTACAAAATTGCTTTTTATTAATTTTTATTCAACAGTGGTTAAATGAGAAAAAAATGTGTCTGTCCTTAAATTAATTCAGTTAGAACTAAAAGTTTCTTAAAGATAATGCTGTAAACTATATAGGGAGCTCTTACTTACATATTGCAATGAAAGATTAACAACAGAGCCCAAACTATTAGCCTAAATTCAGTTGCTATTTATTTTTAGATATAATAATCAACAACACTCATAAGCTTCACATTAGGCAGTTTTTGCATTAACTTCTAAATCTAATTATAATAATTTTTTTCTCCAATTTGTTGTTGAAGTATAATCATTTAGTGGCTGTAATTTTCATGACAGGTTTATTTAAACATACATTAAATAAACAAGACATCACTAACAGGCTAAGTAGTAAATAATGAATATATAGGCTAATATAGTGCATGTATTCAGTGAAAGAGTTAATCTCTCTAGTGAACTCACAGCTGTGGACACTGAATGATTTCTGAGGTAAGCGTGATTCTACACGACATTGTTTACAGCTGTTTTATTGTCTTTCCGCGGTTGTAACACCGATGGAGCGATTACACAACATATGATACGTTTCAGCAAGTTTGAATGTATCCTCAACCTACCTTAAGATATTAATTTATATTTATTCTTTCTCAAGCGGCGGCGCGCCAGTGATTGCAATCATCTCTTCCTGATCGCGTTCACTCGCGCGCCGCGCGCTGCCGCTTGAAGTTGAACTGATGCGCGTCTATCAGTCACGTCATATTATAGAGCGTTAAAACTGCATTTTTCGTTTGAATTACGTGATAAAATGGACTGAATACTCAATATGTTCGTGTGGGAACTAGGATTGAAGTGTGTTCCGCGCTTTAAACAAGCCGACTGTTAACTGTTAAAGATTGCATTCATAACCGTTCGGTACACGCGCACACCGAACCGAGAGCCCTGTACCGAAACGGTTCAATACGAATACGTGTACCGTTACACCCCTAATATATATATATATATATATATATATATATATATATATATATATATATATATATATATATATATATATATATATATATATATATATATATATATATATATATATATATATATATATATATATATATATATATATATATATATATATATATATATATATATATATATATATATATATATATATATATATATATATATATATATATATTCATTTAATTTAATAAAGTAGTGTGTTCAATATAATATTTGTTTTTGCTGTGATATCAAGATGAAATATCAATTTGGTACCAAACACTACATTTTGGTCACATGAAAACCCAATAAAGTACAAATTAGATTTTTCTTGATATGTCCCCTTAAAATAAATAAATAAACTTTACACAACTGTAGCATAAATTATGTGATATATTTAGTTTCAGTTTTACACCATTCTGCAACACATGATTAAAAAGTATCTATTCTATGCTATGGTAATCAGAGTTTTGGCGCGGACCAGCTGCATGAACGATACGTGACAAGCAAGCAACAGTGGATTATTTACCTGACCGAGTCCGACAACATTATTCAATCATTAATCAATCATTAAATGTTAGAATAGATGTGTGTCTGTGACCCATTAAAAATACCACAAGTGTTTTAGTTTTTTTCAGGGGTTTCGCTTTACATGCGCAAAAAGTAGCATAAACAACAGAACATGAGGATTCACACATCGTCACATCACACACCTGCAGCGCTTCTGTAAAAGGAGGAAACTGAATTTAAAAAAACTATATAAAAAGGAATAAAATAAACAGGACTACACGCAATATTTAACTTAATTAACAGATTAACAAAAGGAAAACACTGTGCGACATGTAGTAGGCTATAAGCTATGCTTGTTTTTGTGACACGCTAACGCATTGTAGCCTACTATTTGTTTTCTTCTTTAAATCCAAGTGATCGCAGAGGCTCCTCACACGTGCACTGCACACACACAACATATCAGTTCCAGTGTTTCTAACTTGACATTTCAGTCATACAGGGACAACGGATGAAAAATAGCCTTTTGGCTAACTCTGGTGCATTTACAGCAATGTCAATTAATGTACACTGTCCCTGTCAAATAAATAAATAAATTAAATTAAACTAAAATGCAATCACCCAAACATAAAAGTTACACTGCTCAATTTGAAAGGTCCGCTGACAAATCAGAGTGCCCAGCACCCAACCAAACTCATTTTTGCGCATGTGAAGGATGCTGTTTTACATGGATATTGGAGCACTAGTGAACTACAGAGCATTTTTTACATAATAAATAATAGTTTAGCAACCAAATGTTAGATGGCAAATATGGAAACATATTTGGATTCTTGCCGAATGAGAGAGGAAAGGCCAATGCAGTTTCAGTTTCGCTTTAAATAAATTAATTTTGGCTTGATGTTTGTATGCTGTTTATAATGAATGCCACTATAGCCTAATTGTGTTTTACTTTATAGTTTCATATATAATTTATAGCTACTTATTTTTTCTTTCTTGTCCTGTTCTGAATACGGTTACATTTAAAAGATTGTTATGGAGATTGTTATGCCCCCCACCAACAATTCCTGCCGCAAGTTCGACTCTCTAACCATTAGGCCACGACTGCCCCGTGTCTGGTGTGTACGGACAAATTGGTTGTCTTGTCACTGGAATCTTATCACATCTACTCCACTTAATTTTGTTGTTGTCCATGTGCAAACTCAAGCCTAAAAAAAATAACACGACTTCAGATCATAGAGAACACAGGCCTAAACAGAGCCTAACATACCCAATTTCCAACATCAAAATCCTGAGTAATATGAGAACAGCGAAAACACTTTATCAGTCCTCAAAACCCTGACAGGTTCAGGCAAGTCAAAACACGGAACTCCAGCCAGATACACAGCTCTTTGTGTTAAATACTTGTGTGACACTAAACAGTACCCAAAACCCAATCTTATCAAATGTCAGTATAGCGTTCCAAAGACTACATTTCCAATTGAGATCCAGCTTGGTCAGTGGAAAACGGCAGTAAAAGAGCAGTTGGAGGAGTGTTTCTGGAAGATGTACAAATCCCTAGACACATTAGACACAAAGTGGTGGGAGGGGAAAAAAAAACAGCTCCTCACAAAAGAACATTGGCTCACGGTTCACTTCAGAAACCCCCCCCACGCACTCTTATCACCAGCAGAGTTCCTCTCCGAACAACCCTTCCTTGATTGTGATGTACCGGAACTGGGTGATGACATCATAAAGAACACTACGTGTGATACGGACAGAGATTAGTGACATCACTGTTGAGTAACACATCCTTTGTGATGTTGATATAGATTTGGTTGATCCACACAGTGTTCCAAACATCATAGTAGGAAGATCTTGGATAACAATTCCATAAACATTCCTGCCCCGCGGGTTTCAGCTTCACACATCCATCCACTGATACTTTTGTTTGGGGGTGCGAGTATTGGTTCTTTCAGGTTTCAGTGGGAAAGCGGGTTGATCCACAGACACCATTCCAACATTCATAGGTATCTGGCTCTTCCAAGAAAGGAGAAACGTAATGGGGCCCGCTTGTCTTTACAGACCCCCAAACAGTGGCTCCTTTCATTGACAACAGTAGCAGGGCTTTTCAGCCCCTGTTATGAATTAGAGCAAGGTTGAATAATGGAGGCGAATAATAATCAGACAATGGTAACGGAGTCAGGATCTGGGCACGTTGCCCACACATTCCAACAATTAGGACCATCACATCCATAACCACATTATAAAAGTTTGTCTAGCCAAATAGACAACTGAGTTTTTTCAGCCACTCTCGTTTATTTTTGAATATAGAGTGAATAAAGTGACAGACGTCTCAAATGGAAAAGCAGAGACATTTAATGAATCATCCGGTTCCAATGGGTCTCAATGACAGCACTTTGACAGATACTGTCTCCATCAGCTTGGCTGCAACAGATGTATACTCCACACTACCATTAGTATAAGCGGTGACAGATATAGAGTTATTTATATTTGTGAATGGTTGGTTGGAGCTTTGTCAGATATTTCCCCAGGCAAATTGAACAATTACTGCATATGAAAGGCCTTCATGGCTCCACTTTGAGTAATGATAAATCTATCATGCTCTTCTTCAGGGAACTATTATAATAGAATGACAGGCAGAAACACAGATAGACAGACATCTTAACATCATAATTTCCCTCATAAGATTAATCAAATATCTATGTTAACCGGTGGTTTTACGAATGTGCTGCCTGCAAGTGAGAAGTTTCACTTTGTCCAACTGACACAAGTAAAAGAGCCCATCCCAGTGAATCAGCTCTCGTGTTTGCTCTTGTCAATTGTGTATGTCCTTGTGTTGTTTGGATACTATTTTCGGACAGCTGGTAATGAGGACCTGACCTGATGTGAAAATTACAAACACACAAAACTTCAGAGAGAAAGCTCCCATCTGAAAGCCACATGCTGCCTCCAGACTTCAGAATGGCATTTCGCAAACAGGATTTGTGCTTGATCATTTGAAGGTTTTATATTATTTTGGAGACCTAAAAGCATGAAAATCACAAACACTATCCATTAATGTGACAGTTCAAACGCCAAAAACGGTTATGTTGCAACTCGTTTTTTGAAGCCGAGAAAAGTTAAGCTGATGAAACAAAATGCAAGTAAGTAAAGTAAGTAAATGAGTAAACTGTGCTAAGATCACACTATTATGATTTGACATGGGCTAACCAAAGTTAGCCATCCCTATTTTTCCCCATCTAAAAATATACAACATCGTGTAACTATGCAACGAAACTATTCTCGCAAAATAGTTTCCCTGCGTGCATTTCATACAACTCACCTTGCTTTTCACTTCCACGGCGTTCATGTTCAAGCTATGCAAAGATAGAGATTTATTATTAAAGCTCCGGTTCATTTCGCTCGCTTGAAACTTTTCAGCCCGTCCAGGATGATGGGCTCGATTTATAAGCCTGTCCCGTTATTGAACGTCCAATCTTCACTTTCCAGACGAGGAAAAGTTAGTCCTCCGAGGCTGTGTGACAGTTTTTCTTAAACTGAGGTCGCGTTGTGTCTCGGTCACTTCACAAAACTTCTGCAGAAAATTATGTGAAAGGCAAATCAGCGCCTCTCACTAGGGGGAGTGGGCTAAGTTTTCTCATATGACATCATCGCTCCCTCTCTCAACGACTCCAACGAGTTTACCAGTCCTACTACTGTGAAGGCTTCGCTAATGAATATTAAATACGTAGCGTGACGCTATTCCGATAGGGGTAACTGATTGGCTGAAAAGCGAACGTTTGTAAGCGGGCGGGAATTAGCTGGCGAAGTGAATGTTCAGTTCAACACAAATTCTTTAAAGTATGTTATCTTTGAATTATGTTTTCTTTTTAAAATTAGAAAATTCTAAAATGTAAAATTACTTTTCATTCCAAGTCGGGACTTGTTTTCTCCTCGGAAAGTGGGCGGACCTTTCCTGCGACGGCTTGCTTATGAATATTAATAGCATTACGTGACTGGACGCTCCAGGAAGGTTACCAAGCAACTTTAGCACGACCGTATCATTATTCACGAGCTATTCCTTAGCCATAGTAGGATTTGTAATATCTCCTGACTAACACATCACATATCAATGTGGATTACAACATACAGTACATACAGTACAGTAAAGAGACTATACGCGCACTCCTTTTAGAAAGCGATTACGGACATTCATACAGAATGTCTGGATGTGCAGCATTGCAGGACGCGTCTCTCAGGCGCCAATTCCCGACAGCTGCTCTGGCCAAGAATGTTTTTTTAGTAACTTCTTCGGCAAACATACCACTGGCCAGTAAAAAACACATATGTTTATGCTTGTCCGTGATCTCAAAACTACATAAAACATCCTGGGACTAGGAGTTCACTGGGATACTCAATTTGAAGATAAAATATTACTTTGATCACTACCAAGAAAAACATATTAGTAGATATTTTCATTTGCACAACTGTCTCTTGGTCAATTAAAGGGATAGTCAATACAAAAATGAAAATTCAGTCATTATTCACTCATTCTCAAGTTGTTCCAAACCTGTATGAATTTCTGTCTTCTGCTGAACACACACACAAAAAAAGATATTTTGAAGAATGTGGTTAGCCAAACAGTTAATGGGGCCCCGTTGACTTCCATATAGGCTATCCTAATGTTTTCCATACTATGGAGGTCAATGGGGCCAATCAACTGTTTGGTTACCAATATTCTTCAAACTATCTTCTTTAAGGTATCTAATATATAAAGTGTGTTTGTTTGTTTAACAGTGTACGTGAGATCGGCCAGATGTCAACTAGGTGGACTAACTGGTTGTTCTCACATAGACCGCTAGATGTCACTGCTACACAATAAAAAGAATGTGCCTTGCGTTGAACCGTCCAGTTGAGGTGCACTGAATTAAAGGGGTACAACCACGCCCTCATTAGCGTTATGCTATTAATACTCCATCCCTACCTTTGTTGTGTTTTTGCGGGATAGTTCCTCTTTCACCCAGCTAAATCACAGATGCAATGAGTCTGTTTTAGCTGTTTTATTTTTAGCTCAGATGTGACGTGGTTCTGGCATAGCTGTTCCATCAAACAAGTTCTCATTGCTCTTAGAGGGAGAGAGATAGTTCACCCAAAAATGAAAATTACCCCATGATTTACTCACCCTCAAGCCATCCTAAGTGTATATGACATTCTTCTCTCAGACGTACACAATCAGAGATATATTAAAATTTGTCCTGGCTAATCAAAGCTTTATAATGGCAGTGAATGGGAGCCCCAGATTTGAAGCCCCAACCCCCCCAAAGCCCCCCACCCCCCCACCCAAAAGCGTTAACACAGTTCGAACACTAGCCGAATTTGCCGTATGCACATTTTTGGGCTTAAAATTGTGGGCTACCATTCACATGCCATTATAAAGCTTGGATTAGCCAAGACATTAATATAACTTTGATTGTGTACATTATCCCCCGGTTTCACAGACAAATCTTAAACTATAGTCCCAGGTTTGAATGCATCATTGAGCTGTTTTTTAACTGAAAGCAATTTGCACTGCCATATCTTAAAATATGTCAGTGCCATCGTTTGTCTCACGATGCACACCAGTAATGTTTTTTTTTTCTAATGCATGTTTATAAAAATGACTTAAATGTCAAAAAAGACTAAGGCCTAATGCTGGCTTAATCTAAGCCCTGTCTGTGAAACCAGGCCTTTGTGTAAAAAATCCAGAACTTTCACATGAGATGAAGCCTTCAGTCAGATCGGTCATCTGCAGTCTATTTCAGAAGTTTGACTTTTTAAATTTTTTTTTACCATAATTCAAAAGTACGTGAAAAATCTGTAAAATAAATCTGTAAAATATCATAATATGACAGTTTTTTTTATAGTGTATAGCCTAGATGTTCAAAATGGACCAAATTAAATAAGATTATTCAAAAGAGATTCACTGACATAATAAATTAATAGAACTGAAACTGTATGATCCTTGTGTAATTGCCGTAATTTGAACAGTTAATGATAAAATAAATCATACGTAAAATGAAGCACCATAACAGCTAAACTGTTTTGCGACATCATTTCTAAAGAAATGTTCTTTGGTATTTTTTATATGTGTTGTGGATTTTTAACTCATACGGTGTAACTAAGGTTTTTGGCATGGTGTTTGGCAACAGTGATTAACAATTAATTATGGAAACCTTTTAAGCTATATGCAAGAATGAAATATTTTTGTAGGCCAAAACCTGGAAATGGGTTAGCATTTTAGCACTTCTGGATTTGGTTCAAAAATCTTTGGTGGTTTTAAATGTTTTTTTTTTTAAATGCCTAAAATAAGTAAGGTCTGTAGTTAAAAATGAACTAATTAAAGATATGTTCATGTTTTATAACATAAAAACATCAGAAATCAGCCTCATTGTGATTTTTTTAAAGCTTTTATCTGTCTTGATAAAGGTGGTAGCTAACAAGTGACTAAATGGGACTACAGAGGGTGTCAGGGATATTAAACATAATCGTGTCTTGCAGACTTTCAAACCATATCTAAGTCAAATTTAAGGGAATAATTGTTGACTGAAAGAGTTGTTGGAAGCTTAATGGTGTAGACGTTGAAGTCATGTGAACCACAGTGTGGTTTGTTTATAGCTGTTTAACTTTTTACTTCTGGCAATAGGCTGACATTTAAACCAAAAGCTCCAGTAATGACATTTTGATTACATATTACAAGGTCAAAACAATTGTTCACAATAAGAGATATAACATGCATTTATAAAATAGACTTTAGGGCTGCAGACAGCATAACTGCAGAATATGGACAGTCATTTAATTCTCATTATTGTTCTTGGTGTAAATGGGCCTTAAAGGGATTGTTCATCCAAAAATGAAAATTCTGTCATCATTTACTCACCCTCAAGTTGTTCCGAACCTGTATGAGTTTCTTTGTTCTGCTGAACACAAAATAAGATATTTAGAAGAATGTTTGTAACCAAGCAGATAGAGCAACCATTGACTACCATAGTAGGGAAAAAAATACTATGGTAGTCAATGGTTGCTCTATCTGGCTGGTTACAAACATTCTTCTAAATATCTTCTTTTCTGTTCAGCAGAACAAAGAAACTCGTACAGGTTTGGAACAAACTGATGATGAGTAAATGATGACAGATTTTTCATTTTTGGGTGAACTATCCCTTTAACAAAGTAAACAAAAAGGACCTAATAGTACTATAGTCCATGACTTGAGCACCATCTGCTCATTTGCAATGACATATTTGCATTTTTGCATGAACGATTTCTTTAATGGTAGGCCTACATACATTTAAATGTAACTTTATTGCCCCCTTGAGTATTGAGGTACGTTACTGCCACAGTAACGCCAGAACTCATATTAAGGGCCCTATCATACACCCGGCGCAATGTGATGACAGGCACGTGTTTTTTGCTATAGGCCAGACATAGTTATAATTTTCACGTCCAGCGTCACATTGTTTAAATAGCAAATGCACTCGTGCCCATCTGTTCACCCATGGGCGTGCTGGTTTGCAAACGAGGTGTGTTCCGGCGCATTATTGGCGCTTTGCTTTTTTGAGGCAACTGAAATTGACTGCACCATTGAACAACAAAAACCTGGTCTAAAGTCAATAGCGTAGTATTTTTTGTGTTAAAGGGCGCGTTACTAATATGCGCCTATAGGTGCTTATTGCTGCTTATTGCGCACACATAGGGACGCGCAGCAGCACACAAAAAAATGTAAATATTAAACATAAAAGGATTCCTCTCTGGAGAAGCGTTCAGTCTTTCGGCTTGCAAATTCCTCCATGTAAATAGCGAATCCACCATGGTGAAAGCGCAACTGGCTTTTAAAGGGAATGGGAGATGAGACTCTGATTGGTTTATTGCACGTTATGCCCAAAACACACCCATGTCTCATTAAGAAACTAGGTACAACTCTTTTGGACCATGCGCCTGGCGCGTCGACGGGTTTTTCCGTCATTAAACTAGAAAAAGTGGATTCGGACATGCCCTAAGTGCACCTGCGCCATGTGCTCAAATCGTTAAAATAGGGCCCTAAGTGTATAACAGAACCCAAGCTTACTATGCATTGGTCAAACATTTGCATGTGCACTTACATACTTGCGTAGTGTATTTTTCTGGCCTTCCGCTTAGTTGCAGCATGCAGGGCCCCTTATAACCCCAGAGGGCTGTGTTAAAACCCAGGCCAAAACAGAGGCCCACATGCACGTTTTATGTGTAACTCGAGATGTAAGACAGGGATCAGAGTGAAATGCTCTGATTGCCTTTGCTGATGTGGAGACTTTTGAACTGTCCCAGGGTCAGTCACACTTGTTATCACTAAGTAATGGTTATAAGAGCAGGGCTGATCTGGGATCTGCATCCCATTTGTGTTTTGACTGGTCTCAGAGAGTGATTAAACAAGATTAAGGGGCTTCAACCCCTGCAGTCATGCCTGTATGCAGCCACTAATAGGCATTTGCTTGACTCTGTAAACAGCGACAGGAAGCTGTCGTTAGGGATATCAGCGTTTAGAAGCTCGTCTTGAAGGCTGTGTCTCTATAATAGATTATAGTGCCTACAAATCCATACAATTATGCCATTACATTACTGGACTGTCAGTAGACTGTTTGAAATGAGGGTTCAGATTACAGCTTTAAGTGTTGCACAGCAGACACAGAAGAACTAGTGTCATTTTGTGGAACTTATTGTTTTACCCTGATGAACCATGAAATTGAACCACTGTTTTAATCAAATATCAAATATTTATATTCTTTCCCCATAGGATTGTTTCAGAAACGTAAGAATTTGATACTTAACCCTTTTTTACCACTAGGGGGAGACAGATCCCATAAGATAAAGCACATCTCAGACAAAGAACACCACATAAGACAACGAGATGGGCTTTCTGGCATATTTTAGAGACCTTTGAAAACAATCTACATAATAATAAATTGTGTTTTTTTTTACAGTTTCTTTTTGTGCGTACTGGATGTTCTGTTTTTTTACAAAAACGAATGTGTAGTAGCCTGTTGTGGTTAAGAACAATCTTATCATATTGCCAGTTTGTTTTGGTTGCCAGCAGTGATTACTCAGAAATCTTTCTAATATGCTGATTTGCAGCTCAAAAAACATTTCTTATTATTATCAATGTTGAAAAACGTTGTGCGGCTTAATATTTTTGTGGAACGTGATACACTTTTTCCAGGATTCTTAAAATAGAATAAAATATGAATAAAAAGTACAAAATAGCAGCATTTATTTGAAATACAAATATTTTGTAAAAGCACAAATGTCTTTACTGTCGCATTTGATTACATGCATCCTTGCTAAATAAAAGTGTTAATTTTCCAAAAAGATTTTTTTACTTGCATCAAATTCTAAAAAACATTACATCCTTTTAATTATTCCATACCTTTGACCGGTAGAAGGATATATATATATATATATATATATATATATATATATATATATATATATATATATATATATATATATATATATATATATATATATATATATATATATATATATATATATATATATATATATATATATATATATATATATATATATATATATATATATATATATATATATATATATATCCTTCTACCGAGTTTCCACGACACAGATGTGTAGGATATATATATATATATATATATATATATATATATATATATATATATATATATATATATATATATATATATATATATATATATATATATATATATATATATATATATATATATATATATATATATATATATATATATATATATATATCCTACACATCTGTGTTGTGGAAACTCGGTAGAAGGATCCCATCATCACAAACTATGCTCATAACTTAAAAATTTCCCATCTAAATCTCCCATGACCAAATTTTGAGCCGTGCAAATTAAATTAAATGTATAGGCCAAGCTCTGTACACTATGTCAACAACTGTCTCATGTCTTCTTTATTTCTACATTTAAAGACAAGCATCTGAAACTAAGAAACGCCAATGAAACTCCCTTATGTCTCCTGATCTAAAGCATCACCGAGCAATAATATTTTCCTCTGGCTTGGTGCTTCTGATGCTAATATAGACCAAAACAATCCTTGACAGGAGCGGGACATGCGCCATGAGCGATGTTTAGCATTCACTTTCCTCCGAAACAATTAGATTCCTCTACAATATTTAGTTACTCCTCACGTGCAGGTATCTAGGGCATACAGAGCCCAGATAACAGTTCGCAGACCACAATTTGCATGCAATAAATCATATTTCGATAACCGGCCATGTCAGAAAACTTCAGTTGGAATTTGCTGATGTGTCGCAGTGAGTTGTATTTTATTGTGTGTGATGTTGATGTATTTTGTTCATCCAGCTGCACCAGTTGATAGATTACATTCGCCGCTTTAAAGGTGCTGTATGTAAGTTTACCATAATATGTTTGCAGATATTTTGGGAAAACGCTAAATTCACACACTCGTTTCTCTGAAAAACATTTCTACAGTCAGTTATTTCCGTGTCAGAATGTCTGCTTTTGTTTTAGTCTGTGTGATACCACACGTTGCCAGTTTAGCCAATAGTATTTAGAAACCACAGGTTGCAAGTTTCAGAAAACACAGCATATTGCTGCCATGGGCGAACAAACTGGGTCAGAGATCGCAGATTCTACCCGACATAAAAAGCCTCGGCCCATCAAAAAATCTAAAAAAGCACATTAAAATGCGGATTTATCAACTCATCAACTTGCAAGTCTCCTCACCTTCCATTTTCAATTGTGCTTGTTCCTGTTGCGTGTCCTTAAACTGGAACAGAATAACATGGAACCCATGTGAGCGTCTAGTCTGATGGTGCGTTCACACCGGACGCGATTCGCGCAATTTGCGCGAGTGATTTACATGTTAAGTCAATGCAGAGACGCGAAATGGCATTCTGCGGCGCGATTCGCGCGAATGAGGCGGCGAGATTCGCGCGATTCGCGCCGCAGAATGCCATTTCGCGTCTCTGCATTGACTTAACATGTAAATCACTCGCGAAGGACGCGAATTGAGCGTTTTGAACGTGCGATTCGCGAAACGCTCAAGTTGAAAAATCTGATCTTTGGCGGATATTTCGCGCCGCGTTAACCAATCAGGAGCTTGCTCTAGTAGTGACAACAATGAGGAGAAAATCTGTATATTAATATCTGGTTCAGACAATATGATTATCACTGTGATAACATTAAATGACATGAAACACAACCCAGTCTCTTTTTGTTAAATGCAAGTTTATGTATGATCAATAATACAAAAGTATAAGTAATGTATAACAAGCTAACTTATACATGAAATAAAGCAAACAATGCAGTCAAACATTCAAAGTCAGTGCTAGTAGGCTAACGTTACAACTGCAACGTACAGTTATAGCCTAAAAATATAAAGTAATGAAACTTATCTTTGCCCTCAGCCTAAACGATTTGCCAGGGAACAAATTATAGATCCATGAGACCAAAGATCGGCCGTTACAAGACGATTTATAGCTCGAGACACACCACAGAGACATCAGAGCCAGCGGTAGACGGCAGAAGGACTGGCCGAGGAAAGGTTGCCCTCGCCGGCTTTCACGTGCGCTGAGCGCGCTGTCCGCTGGAGCTCACAGCTCCGACAACGGCAGATAAAATGTTCAAATAGGCACTGTTTATGTAAATAAACCACAGATTTGAGCTTTAAACAACTACATTATCGACTGAAAAAGTCCTAAAACTACGTTTTGTCACACATTAACAGTAGATATGAACAAAAAAAAAGACATGTAAACACAGCCCATGTCAGCCATTTCTCAATGAGACGAGCTGCTGGCGGAAGCCCCGCCCATGACGCGAATTTGCATCTGTTGTGCAGTGAATGTCACGCGCGATTCGCGCGAGTAAACTCAAAATGTACACGTGTCCACCGTTATTCGCGCGAATCGCGTTCGGTGTGAACGCCACATGAGGAGGAGGGGGCGGGGCAAACAATATTTTGAATTTGGACTGCAGTACCCATTTCATTCTTACATACAGCACTTTTAAGGTCACAATGAAATCAAATTTTATTTTTGGAGGGGGTGGGTGGAATGTTGCGGTATTTTTTATAAATGATTTATCTGTGCACATTTCTTTTTTTCAAAATTCATCTTTAATCAAAATAACCCTCCCTCTCACTTCTCTTCTCTGATGACGTGTTTGCTGGCTTGAGGGCGGGACAACCTGTCAATCACATGAGATCACAGCAGTAGCAAACCACAACGATTCAATTTCAAATCAATTCCCGATGGACCAAATCAAGCCCCGCCCTACATTTCCCTTGATCGAGAAGCCGTTTCACAATAGGGAAGAAAAGACTACCTGAACTTCCGTTTCATGCTGACTTTAAAGGAACTTGTGGCCAGCTGCCCTGAGCTGCACACATGAATGCGTATCCAAAGGAGAAGAATGAAAGATCCTCTGTGAGAAATTCCTGTCAGAAGGTTCCTGGAGAGTAGACGCTGTTCTTTTTTTCTATTTTTCAGGAGTAAATATCCCTTCAAACAGAGAGACATTCCTGAACATCAGCACAAAGAAAAAGCAAAAAGGGGTTAGTGGGAGAGAACGATTACAATCTAAGGAGGGGAAGGGAAAAATTACTTCCCCAAAATCAAGCCTTTTTTTTCTTCTTTGAAAACCTGATTAAAACCTTGAGAGTGTGTTTAAAGCATATGGATGATCTCAGCGTCTTCAGACTGGAGGACGTTAGTGCAGCTATACTCTTACACAGGCAGCTGTGATCAGGACCACATTTCAGCTGATGCTCCACTGACTTCAGCTCTTCTTCACTGCGGCGATCGTGGTCTCTCCTGATGGAGGGATCAAACAGAAGAGATGATGGCGTGAGAAGACTTTTGAATGTATGGGACCTCTTTGTGTTTGGCACAACCACCATCCAATCCCTTCTGAAGAGCATTCTCTGTCTCAACACGTAGAAGAAAAATTTGAGCATAGGTTGTATTTGCTTAGTCAAAAAGGCCAGCTTTATATCACTGAATGGCAAAGTTAAGAGTAAATTCCTGCTTGGCGACGTTCATATCCTTTTTTAAAAAATGTCCTGACTGTATAATAAAAATAAATGTTTCTGAAGCAGAAAATCAGCATATCAGCTAAAATATATTAAAATAGAAAGTTTAATTAAATAATCACATATTACAGTTTTTTTTTTTTACTGTATCTTAGATCAAATAAATTCAACCTTGGAGAGTATCAAGCATTAGAATTATATTATCATATTTTATTATTATAGGGAAAATATAATGTACACTTCTGATCAATTTGGGTCCGTTTTTTAAAGCTTACAAACTCAAAATTCATCCCGTGAAAACCGTTTTGAAATTGGACATTGCGTTACCATGGTACCGGTACTTTAGAGTCTTTTAGCGGCTCCTCCCCTAGTGGGTGGTGTCAGGTTTCATATTACAACATTTGTTTTAACCTCTTCATAATCAAAACCTTTTCTAAACTTGACAAAATACATATAGTCGGAAAGGCCTGAACCTCAAGGTTCCATATTTGGCGACTATTTTGTGATAGAAGTGATATTTGGACAGAAATGTATTAATTTGTTGCAGGAGAATGCATTTAAAAAAATCAATGGAATGTAGATGACACCTGGTGGTTATTTTTGGTACAGCGCATAAAAACAATATCTCATTGGAACTTCAATTTTTGTGATATCAACTTCAAAATTGAAACATAACTTGGTTAGATATATGTCTTTGATTTTATAGTAATTTTAGAGTAAAATTTATTTTGTAAAATATATGTTTTTTTTATTAGGACTGTACATTTGATTTACAGTAAATTTAAACTTCCTTAACTTTTTCATATACTTTCATTGTTTGAAGTGCTTTCTTTGCCGAGTATCTTCTTTAAAACAAGACCAAACATAGGTCTGTATTGCAAAACATTCTTGAATTGCAACCATTTAGGTTTGGATAGTGGATTTTTACGTATATTCTCAAAACGGGGGGTGATACACTCTAAAAAAAAAGGCTCGTAATCATAGGGGAACTATGCTATATAGCACCAATTTTGGTGCTTCAGTGGTTCTTCAGCGGTTCTTCAGAGGTGCTATATAGCACCTTAGTCAAAGAACCGGTGAAGAACCTCTGAAGAACCGCTGAAGAACCACTGAAGAACCGCTGAAGAACCGCTGAAGAACCACTGAAGAACCGCTGAAGAACCTCTGAAGAACCGCTGAAGAACCACTGAAGCACCAAAATTGGTGCTATATAGCACTAAAAAAGGTTCCCCTATGATTACGAGCCAAGAACCATTTTTGGTGCAATATAGAACCTTTTTTTTTTTAGAGTGTAGTTAATGGGTTAAAGAAATTATTTGTAGTCATTAATAAGCACATTTTTATTCTTTAGTACAGTCAAAAACTTACATACAGCACCTTTAACTAGTTGCTTATTAGAATGCATATTACTAGGATATTGGCTGTTGTTTATCAGTATAAAGCACATATTAATGCCTTATTGTGCATAACCATATATTCTACATCTATTAATCCTACCCAATACCGAAACATAACAACTAATAACTATTAATATCAACTTCAAATTTGGAACACAACTTGGTTATATATACGTCTTTGATTTTATAGTAATTTTAGAGTTAAAATTATTTTGCAAAATATTTATTATACATATTTTGTATAATATTATTAAACATTTTTTTTTTTTAGTACAGTACATTTTTTTTTACATTTGAACTTTTTCATATCTTTCATTGTTTGAAGTGCTTTCATTGCAGAGTGTCTTCTTTAAAACAAGACAAACATAGGTCTATATTCCAAAACATTCTTGAATTGCTACCATTTAGGTTTGGATAGTGGATTTTCACATATATTCTCAAAAAGGGGGGTGATAGTTAAGGGGTTAAAGAAATTCATATTTTTAGCCAGCAATAATGCATCAAATTCATCAGTGACAGTGAATGCATTTATAAAAGACTTCTATTTCAAATAAATGCTGTTTTTGATTGATCAAAGAATCCTGAAAAGAAAAACAGCACAACTGTTTTCAGCATTAATAATCTTAAGAAATGAGCACCAGATATCATCCACAGTCTGATTGCTTAGAAGAGTAACAGCACACCTTTTCTCAACAAGTCACATGATTTAATGTACAGTATGTCCCTAGCACAAAAATTGCAAGTTGATTTATGTGTCAAAGTTTAATAGGGTTAGGGGTCTGTTTGCGCAATAATAATTCATTGTGATGTTTGTCTTAGCAGCATGTTTTATACCTTTCCCATGCTCAAGGTCATTATTTATGAATATTTCCCACATTGTACATACTGCCTACAAACAAACAAACAGCATGCAGATGTTTTCTTAATGAACAGTTACGATATGCACACACTCAGAAAAGAGAAGCGCACAATATGTTTGGAAGCAACGTCTAGCTTGCCGTTGTCAGGGTTTGTTCCCGTGCCTGAAGCCTGATGGTGTCAAAACACTCTCCACTTTTTCCCGAAGAATGAAAACACAAGCCATCTGGAGCAGGGGTCAAAGGGTAATTTCAGGCATGGTAATGAGGATGCTTGTTGCTGGAGGATGTGTGGAACACACAGCAGTGGGTCTGTCTGCCACTGGAGTGAGCATTAAACACTAACAGAGCACTGCACCACACAATCTCAAATATGCCTTCCTCTTTCTCTCAAGGTATCCTTCACATTCCTCTCTATGCTCATCTTTCACTTAAGGCATGACGGGTACAAAGAGAGCTGTTCTAAAAGGTAGGCATCTAGGTTAAGGTTAATATTTTATATAATGTTGTTCGTGAAATCTTAAAACGGTATTAGTATATGTAGAAATTAAAATGAATCAAGATTATGCATTGTTCAGCAATGTTTTGTATTGTTTAGCATACTTATAGAAATAATATACTTTAATAAATATACTTAAGTGCATGAATGTGATGTTTTCAGACATCTAAATCCACAATGCAATTGAATGCATTATAGTTTAAATGGTAAAACTTTAGTTTAAGGTCCAATTCTCACTATCAAAGGTGCTGTATGTAAGAATGACAGCTAGTGGTTGAAATGGGTACTGCAGTCCAAATTCAAAATATTGTTTGCCCCGCCCCCACCTCCTCAGACTTGATGCTCATGTGGGTTGCCAGTTTGAGGACACGCAACAGGAAAGATGACGAGGAGACTTTATCTGCGTTTTAATGTGCTTCCTTTCATAGAGATTTTTAGATGGATGCCGAAGCTTTTTAGGTCGGGGTAGAATCTGCGATCTCTGACCCAGTTTGTTTGCTGGCTTCCATGGCAGCAATATGCTGTTTTTTCCGTCAACTGGCAACCTGTGGTGTTTCCGACATGGAACGCACATTTCAAAGTAAAATAACTGGCTGTAGCATTGCTTTTCAATGAAACGAGTATGTGAACTCAGCAAGTTTCCTAAATATCTGCAAATATATTATGGTATTTTTATGCTTTAATACATACAAAAACTTACATACAGCACCTTTAACTAGTTGTTTATTAGCATGTATATTACTAAGGTATTGGCTGTTGTTTATTAGTATAAAGCATATGAAGAGTTTGGTTGCAAAACGCGATAAACGCCATTTTTTGACATTTGGATTTTATTATTGGAAATCACTGTTTAGATGTACCTTAATCTATGTGTGAATTGCTGCCATTAATAAGATTTGAAAATGTACATTTTAAGCCAACTACAAAATGTATTTTTTCACAAAACGCGATATCCGCCAGCCCAGTTTCTTTACAAAGTGCGATATAGAACGTTCAGGATGCTGCGCAAGCTCAGGATGTCACGCGAGGAGAGAGTCACCGCCGGTGAAGTGCTCCGAGTTTGCTCAGTGATTTAACGATAATATCAAAACAAAAAACATATTTTTAAAAAGAGGATTCAATAGGCTAACTAAAAAACGTTTACCAGTTTATACTGTAGGCGAGCCGTCAGTCACGTAGGCTACGTCACTGATCAACAGCTGTCTGTCAGTCAGAGAATCAAAGCTTCAGAGTCAAGCTAACGTTATGGATTTCGATGACGGATTGGAGCCGGTCATTCCAGCTGCTGTTGGGAGAAAGAGGAAGGCATCTTAAGAAAATCATCAAAGGGAGAAGACAAACGGGCAAGGCATTCAGGGGAGGGAAAACATCCAAAGATTAATTGTTGTCATCGTGCGACTGCGAGTAATGTTGGTCTGTCATGCCGACACACACACACACACACACACACACACACACACACACACACACACACACACACACACACACACACACACACACACACACACACACACACACACACACACACACACACACACACACACACACACACACACACACACACACACACACACACACACACACACACACACACACACACACACACACACACACACACACACACACACACACACACACACACACACACACACACACACACACACACACACACACACACACACACACACACACACACACACACACACACACACACAAAACATTGATTCACTAGCTTTTCTTAATGGTATTACAGTAGTAGAATAAAGCCTAAGGTGGATATATAGCGTTTTGCAAAAAAAAAACAAAAAAAAACGTTATGTTGTGTATGTTCTGACCAAAACTAACTCGGAATCTTATTATTATTAATCAATCTTTGTATATACTATTCCATATATTTATGATGTATTGTTTTTTTTAACCAATTTAAGATGTTTGACAATGTTAAGATAAATATGTTGCATTTTGGCATGGTTTTTGACTTATTTATGGACATAAAATTAAATAAAAAATATCCTGGATTTGAAGAATATTGTGTCCCGGCCTTCACTGAGCTCAAGTAATAGTTTAATGTACAAAAAATTGTGAATGAACTTGACTGTTGATGTCTTAAATAATAATGTCAAATAACCAACATTTCTCAAAATGGATATATCTCGTTTTGCAACGAAACTCTTCATATATTAATGCCTTATTATGCATGACCATATTCTAAATCCCTTAATCCTACCCAATAACGAAACATACCATACTAACTATTAATACGCAGTAATTAGGAGTTTATTGAGGCAAAAGTCATAGTTAATAGTTAGTTAATGGTGAGAAGTGCACCCTAATCTAAAGTGTGACAGTTTAAATTGATAAAAAATTATAACTTTAAAGTTCTTTTTTGACCCATTTAGGAATCATTATATGCAATTTCATAATTACTTCTACTGTCTATAAATAAATATATAAATATGGTAAAAAGTACTGCAGAATGTACTGACATAAGCATTTATGGTAAACTAAAATTCACTTTAAAGGATTAGTTCACTTTTAAATAACTTCCGCAAAGTCAGGTCAAATACGATCGTGGTCATAGACATGTCGATCGTAGATGCCTCATTCTACTGATCCGTGCAGGCGCTAATGAGGCATCTACGTATACATCTATGACCACGATCGTATTTGACCTCACTTGGCGGAAGTTATGGCTGAGCTCAGAGATGATCACGCTCATCTGAAAAGAGGTAAAATAATAGCATAAATACTGCTCGGTTTCTCGCAGAAACTTATCGTTTCGCTAGATAAGACCATTATTCATCGTCTGGTATCGTTTAAAGCCCTTTGAAGCTGCACTGAAACTGTCATTTGGACCGTGAACCATTTGGAGCCCACTGAAGTCCATTATATGGAGGAAACCCCTGGAATGTTTTCATCCAAAACCTTAATTTCTGTTCGACTGCAGAAAGAAAGACATGGACATCTTGGATGACATGGGGGTGAGTAAATTATCAGCAAAAGTTTATTTAAAAGTGAACAAATCCTTTAATGTAATTTTTTGAAACTGTATAATATATACATTTTAAATGTAATATTGAATAAGACACTATGGTGAACTAGATGAGTAAAGTTTGTAAACAAACTTTGAAGTTGGCTTGAAAAAACTAGACCCGAAAGTTTGAAAAAGTTAATTTAAAGATTTAAGTTTGAAGGTTTGAAGTTTAAAGGTTTGACGTTTAAAGGTTGGAAGTTTAAAGTAGTTTGAAGTTTAAAATTAAAGTTTGACAGTTTTGAAGTCATTACAGATGATTTACCATAGTTTACCATGATTCTAGCATGATATACCATAGTTTACCATAGCTTACCATGATTCTAGCATGATTTACCATAGTTTACAATAGTTTACCATGATTCTAGCATGACTTACATAGTTTACCATGATTTACCATGCTCAAGTGTGATTTACCATGATTCTAGCATGATTTACCATAGTTTACCACGATTCATCATAGTTTACCATGATTCTAGCATGATTTACCATAGTTTACCATGATTCTATGATTCTAGCATGATTTACCATAGTTTACCATGATTCTATGATTCTAGCATGATTTACCATAGTTTACCATGATTCTATGATTCTAGCATGATTTACCATAGTTTACCATGATTCTAACATGATTTACCATAGTTTACCGTGATTTTAGCATGATTTACCATGCTCTAGTGTGATTTACCATGATTTACCATAGTTTACCAGGATTTACCATAGTTTACCATGATTCTAGCATGATTTACCATAGTTTACCATGATTCTAGCATGATTTACCATAGTTTACCAGGATTTACCATAGTTTACCATGATTTTAGCATGATTTACCTTAGTTTACCATGATTCTAGCATGATTTACCATAGTTTACCATGATTCTAGCATGATTTACCATAGTTTACCATGATTCTAGCATGATTTACCATAAATTATACTTAAATTATTTACGTAAATTATAATCAACTACTTTGCATGTGCTTTAGTATGTTAAACAACATCAAAATAAGTGTAGGTTAAGATTATTAAAACATAATTATTTCTTTAAAGTAAAAGTTTTCATTCCAAAGAGGGCCTTTTATTTAATCAATATTATATTATCTGCAAGTACTGTTTTTTTAAGATATGAAGTAGTAGACAAATGCACATTTAATACAATTAAGCACATTTAATTTTCATAAGGATTTCATTTAATACCAAAAAGTCTTGATAAATATGTCGCATATAATTACAACTGGACTATTTTGCAGATTTTAAGCAGCATGCTAACATCAAAATCTATTAGAATCATTTGATTTTTCCAAATCAATCACATATGAGTTTTTATTCCACTTTGAAATCTGTTCCAACCTGCATCCCTGGCATGATGACAACAGCTCAATGGAGCATGCAATCGAGCAGGCCTCGGTTCTGACATTATCTGAGTTTATTGACCAAGCCCATTGATATTATATAGTCAGTCAGTGACATGAACCTTTAAACCTCAAATATTTAAATTTCCTAGTCTGCCAATGACCACACAAAACAAATGTGTTATCAACCTGTAATCAAATACAATAACCAAATCACATTCATTCAAATTCAAAACGACTCTTCCCTGTTAGTTTTAAATAGTCACTCATTTCTGAAACTCAAAGGAGGTTATTTTTTCTAAGTGTAGTCTAATTCACTGTAGAAGACCATTTCCTCTTGTTTGATACTCCGGGGGCCTGTGACATGCTTAGGAAGCAGGGTTAATTGGCTCTCTCTTTGCCCTCCTGTAAATTACAAACATACCTCTCTTTTCCTTTTTTTACTCTCTCTCTACCTCAGTGACTTTCTCTCCCACTCTCTTTGTCTCCGAAGAGCTCCGTCTGGCTCATCTAGATTATCTTCTGCTCAGTGCGGCCCGCTTTCATTATCATCACGACAACCTCGTCAGTCTCCAGACGCCCTCATGCAGGCCGAGCTGGAGCTTTTTGTGAGCGCAGCTTACTGTTCAGAGAGAGAGAACATCAAAGCTCGTGCAGGAAATGTGTGCTGTACTACGAGCCAGTCTGGGTCAATATGGCAGATGAGAGGCGGCAAACATCTCAAGGGGTGAATGATACAAACAAGCAGCCACACTAAGCCTGGTAGTCCTTTTTTTTAGATAGCAACAGTAAGGAAAGAGGTGTTAAAGAGGATGATTAGGTGATAACATGCTTTACTGGTTTTCTCTCGAATGTTACTAAAACAAGATAAGTTGATTCTACACCTGCTGAAGCACACCAGCTTGTGTCACAGGAAACCCTTAATGTAAAAAAAATTGTTTTCAAGAAAGAAGCCACATAAAATTCAACACTGTCCTCTCAGATCAGTGGCAAAGCAGTCAGACATATACAGTATATATCAGTGGCGTGCAGCCCATATAAGCTGCGAATGCTCTGCATACCCAAGCCATTCGTGGACTCGCTGTTTGGTATTAACACCCCTTGTTTGAGGTGTACCATAAAGCTTACATGATGAAATGTTAGTAATACCTATGTAACTCTTTGTCATTTATTTATTTGCCAAACGATGGTAATTTTCTTCAAACCTGCCACTCACTGATGTTCCGGGCAAACGGATCCACAGCAGCTTTGGCGCCTACGCTCTGTTATGTATCGTCATCATTGTCCTGCGTTCTCATTGGTTTGCTGGTAAATGGACGATTACACACGCTGGGTAAGCTGTGAGAAGATCCCTCCCCCAAAAGGAAAAATGTGCTGTTGCTGCTAGTTTGATACAAAACGAACTAGACTAAATCACGTGAAAAAACGTACTGAAACTATTTTCATATTATTTTATTTTCTCCATAAAGAAATTTATTTTTACATTTATTTTTTGACTGTTTAAGACCTACTGTTAGCAGAACTACTGTAACTTTGTGCATTTTTAAAGTAATCAATTTGCATTATTACACTCCAAAAAAAAAAAGGTTCTATATGGCACCCAAAATGGTTTTTCGTCGTAATCATAGAGGAACCACTTTTGGTGCTATATAGAACCATATCTTAACATGTTCTGTATATGGTAACCTTAGCAGTGCTATATAGCACCTTAGTCAATGAACCGGTGAAGAACCTCTGAAGAACCGCTGAAGCACCAAAATTGGTGCTATATAGCACTTAAAAAGGTTCCCCTATGCTTACGAGCCAAGAACCATTTTTGGTGCCATATAGAACCTTTTTTTTTTAGAGTGTAGCTTAGTTGTTTAAAAATAAAATTTGTATTATACTTACATTTATTCTATTTTCATATTTGTAATTCTTAATAAAAATTTAATTGATGCCTGTCATGGTGTTTCTTATTTGTCGTCTCTGATTTAGATTATCGTGTCCTTAGCCGATGTACCATACCGTTTAATGGTGAAACATGTAGTTTAAGGCCTGCACACACCGGGACGAATATCGCGCACGCTTATCGCCAGCGTTATTCGTGACGTTTTTCTGCGCGTTTTGAGTGTTCACACCCAAGCGATTTTCTCTGGCGATGCGCCGAGTTAACATGCAAATTCAATAGATAGCGCTCCCGGTACACAAGGTGGTGCTGCGGCACTTTACGCTTCTGACACTCGCTTGTCACCCAGAAGATGAGGAGAGACACTATTTACGCGCTTGCCAAAACCATAGACATTATGAATAGACATTATGTCTATGGCTAAAACCATTCTCACACTTTTTGCTAACTGGCAAGCAGCATTAGCAGCGCACCTTCTTCTTTGTCTACTTACTACTTCTTTGTCGTATCAATGTGTGCTCGGCAAGACTCTTTTGTGCTTGAGCGCCACCAAGTCGTGTTTTACTGTCACTTCAGCAGCTCCAGGCACGTGAACAAAAGCACTGATTTCATTGGTCGGCCAGCTTTTAACGCGGCGCATCAAAATATAAAAACGAACCGAAGGCGTTTTTTTTTAAATGACGCTTTTACGCCTGCCGTTTTGCGCGTCGGTGTGCATACTCACATTGGCGCCCTTTGTTTAGTCACTAGGCGTTAAACGTTGGCGATAAACGCGCGCGAAAATGTCCCTGTGTGAACAGGCCTTTATGCGACATAAGTGCCACCTAGCGGAATTACAAAAATACAGCATGTTTTGCAAATGCCTCCCTTCCGCGCGTCACGCTCGCACCTGACTCAACACAAACACAACTCAGCAGTTTTTACGGGTGCTTGTGAAGATATCAACAGGTAAATGTAGGCTACTTTCAATAAATGGTCAAATATATTAGTGAACTTTTAGCTGTGTTGCCATGTGTCATCAGTTTTTGACATAACCCATCACCCAGCCTCCCCGGGAAAAAATTCACCGCTCGCCACTGGTATATATACTAATAATACAATTTGGACTAATAAGGCCCATCCTGTGGAGACACTTTCGAGTTTTGTCTTGATTCTATCCTCCTGTTTTAAAAAAATAATTGTATATAAGAATGATTGTCACGTATTGTTGGTGTTTTGTTTGTTTCCACTGACTTTTAGTTTATCATCATTTCCTGTTTTTTACCAGTTTTCGTTTTCATAGAGATGAATTGATTCATATTGAGTTCTACTGCCTTAAGTTCTCTCAGTTCATTGTTTTGTGTTGGTTGTGTTTAGCGCACACTGTTTTATTTTATTTTCGACTTGGAAGTCACTTATTTGTTTTGCTTGAATAAGGTTAAGCTGCTTATACGATCCACTACTCTCTCCGCATCATCAACTTAACACAAAACCAGAAAGGATTTAAAATGGATCAAGCAGCTGACTTTATTGCCTTCGTCCTATTTTGGAGTATAGGCCTACACCGCTCGCTTTTGCCAGCTTGCCCAGCACTCTCATGTTGATGATGAGACTATTAAATCTATACTGAGTTTGAGATAATTATTATGGACCAATAGACTTTTCCAGACTTGAAGGATAGAACATGAAGAGAGACCGTTCTCTGTTGTCTGTGTAACGGAGGCCAGCTAGTAAGAGCTGTGCGAGTAAACCTCACTCCTCTGATCTCATAGGGTTACATCTGGAGTGTGCATAGACCATGTGTCATCATTCACTGACACCGCAGATCCAGGAAACACACCCACCACGGACCCTGTGTCTGAGCCAATGCCGCAACAGAGCCAGACCCTGCGGCCCTGTCTGTACTGGAAACAAAGCCTACCGTCCAGTCTGACCAAGGTGTGCGATACAGTTTATATCTGTGCCTGTGGGACTATTAGTGGAACTGGATGAGTGGCTGATTGACTGGGATTTGGCAGATCCACTTCCCACCCTTGTCCCCACTCACGAATCTCCAGTCCAGTCTCCAGTCTTCTCTGTCATCGTTGTTGGTACCGCCTAGCTCCACGTCTTCTTCATAATCGCTGGTCCTGCCCAGCTCCAAGACTTCATTGTCACTGATGGTTTCGCACAGTGCCAAGTCTCCATTGTCGCTGATGGTCCCGCCCAGCCTCCAATTCCCTCCTCCTTCAAGTAAGCCATCCACTTTTTTGGTGTTGGCTATGCTGGTCTCGTACAGCTCCTCGGCTCCTACTCCGCAAACTCAACCCAGTGATGTTACAATGCCTCGAGCCTCCCTGTCTTCAGCCCCGATGTGGTTTAAGGATCCTCATCATCTTTCCGGCTCCACAGGGCTCCCTCGTCCTTCCAGCTTCACCTTGGCCAGTTGTCCCTCTACCTTCGCCACAGACTTCCACCCCTGAGTCCCATTAAAGAATGCGACACCCACGTATCCTAGAATTCAAACAACCAGATGACAACTTCGAAATCTTGAAGTGTTTCCAGTTAATTGTGCCATATGCAGCAGACGTTCAGCCAGCGCTCTGTGGGCATGACATCTGAAGCTGAGACTAGCTCTGCCTTCCTATTTTCTTTTTGTTGTTACAGTGATTCATTGTTTCATTGATTAGTTCAGACCTGTTTCATATTGAGTTCCATTTTCTTGTGTTATAATACCTTCAGTTCTTGTGTTGGTTGTTTAGCGCACACTGTTTGTTTTGTTTTTTCATGTTCAAATTCACTCTTTTGTTTAATAAAGTTAAGCTGTTTATACGATCTGCTTTGCTCTCTGTATCATCTTCATCTTAATGGTACAAAGATATATCAGTTGATATAAAATGTGTCAGTTTTCATGAATTATGGAAAAGCTTCTTTATAATGAAGGCTATATAACAAATTGAAAAAAAAAAAAAAAATAAGAAAATAAAAAAGTTTATTTTGATAAGTCTGACTGATATATTTGTTGTTTGTTGTTTTTGCATCACATTTCTATATAAATATTTTGTTTTTGTTTTTAAAAGTAATTTATGCTCACCAAGGCAGCATTTATTTAATCAAAAATACAGTAAAAACAGTAATATTGTGAAATGTATATATATTCTTATATATATATATATATAAAATTATATATTATAATTTTATTATATATATATATATATTATATATATATATATATATATATTATATATATATATTTTATATATATTATATATATAAAAAGCCCCCCCCCCAAAAAAAAGAAAATAATGTATTTAAACATTGATAATAATAAGAACCTTTATAATTGAGCAACAATAATAATAGACAATAACAACCGTGCACCAAATTAGCATATTAGAATGATTTCATGTGACACTGAAGACTGGAGTAATGGCTGCAGAAAACTCAGCTTTACCATTTAAAATTTAATTTTAAAATATATTCAAAAAGAAAACCGTTCTATTAAACTTTAACAATATCAAACAATCAAATAAATGCAGCCTTTGTGAGTCTAAGAAACTTATTTAAAACAATATTAATTGTTTCAAATTACATAAAATATTTATGTATATGTTTTTGCATATATGGCCCACTCTGCTGCCTTTGCCTTCATCAATACTGCTGTCACACTGGCTGTCAATACTACTGAATTTGCAGTTCTGTCCTTTCCCATCAATACCCAGTTATCCATTATTATCAGCATAAATCCCCAACACCCTTCTGAAATCAATAATCAATACCCAATATCCCCAATTCCCAGTAAAGTACTGTTGTGCAAACCTTAATTCTGCGAGAGAGAGAGAGAGAGAGAGAGAGAGAGAGAGAGAGAGAGAGAGAGAGAGAGAGAGAGAGAGAGAGAGAGAGAGAGAGAGAGCGACGGAAACGCTCCTGCCCATAATGTAGGGTATACCTGAATCACACACATGCACGCGCACGCGCACACACACACACACACACACACACACATTCAGTAATCAGTCCCCTAAAGCAGCCAAGATTCTAGATTTATAGGACTAATAAATATGTGAAGGAGGGAGCTCTCAGTGGGGCAGACCTGCTGTCAGACAGGTAAGCAGCAGAGACTCGTGGCAGGACAAGGGCGCGGCTGGCACACGCATTATTACTCACCTCATGGATCCAGCAGGGCTAATCGTGAAAGTCGATCGAAGGACAGGAAGTGACCTGCCCACCACCCCACCTCTTTTTTTTTGCATGGATAGAGTCTCACATGGGTTAGAGCTATTCTGTGCTCTGCTGTGTCTGAGAGTTATTGATTGTTTAAAAAAAAAAAAAACTCTATAAAACTCTACCTGCAAAGTGTTGAGTGACTGGTTGCAGTTAACATTTTCGGGTTCAATTATGTTCAGTGCTTTCGAATTTTGAGAAAAAAATGGAAATTTTTACATCAAAATTATCCACTTTTCAATTATCCAATTATTTCTTTCGGTGTTACAACATAGTTATTTTATGTTTTTGTAATTTTTATTTTATAATTGATTAATTTCTCTTAAACATTTCCTTGTTTGTGCAGTTTTATTTGGTGAAAAAGTCTGATAAGATTGTTTTAATGTTATATTTTTGACTATACAGTATACTGATTTTATTTTATGCTTGAACATTTTGTGAAGTAAATGTTATATTTCAATAAAGAATACCCTGCTGTTCTGTTCTGTCATTTTGTAACAATGTTAGGTTGCGCTTAGTCTTATGTAACTTTATTACTTTGAGTTTGATGAACTTAAACCATTTACCACAATCAGTTTCCTAAAACCATTTAAGTAACTATATAGTTGTTAAGGCTTAGTTAGATTTGTTACCTGAATTCAAACTGAATTAATAAAATAAACTTAAAATCTTTAAGTTCAGTTTACTCTAAATATTGACTAAAACAACACTAAAATATAAGTTAATTTAACTCAATGTATACAAGTTTACAGTACTCATACTTAATGGTTTTAAAACTTAAATGGTTTACCGCAATGATAACTTAACTTATCGGGTTTTACAGTGTTTTTTTTTTTTTTTTGCTGAGTATATATAAATGTATTTTTACTGTATATGACTGTATCCTCAACAGTTCCCATACTGTAGAGTCTGTGCACAGTATGTTACTGTAGATTTAGTTGCTTCCGTATTATTACTGTATTCTTAACTGTTTACTGTATAAGCTGTGTACAGTGTTACTGTAGATTTGCAATGCATTCTGGGATTTGGAGACAACGAAGCTTGGTGATATGATGCTTTATTCAAACAGTAAAAACACCCATTCCCACGCACAAAAGAAGGTGTCTGCAGATGAGAGTCCGAAGTAAGCACTTATGGGACAATGTTGTCCTGCACCATTTCATAGACAATGAGAAACGACAGTCATTTATTATATTCAATCACAACATCAGCTTGTTCTGTGCGTCATATGCCATTATGCTATTGCACATGCGCAAAACTTTCCTGTTTTGGTTGTCAATCAAATGGGTTAGAAAATGTTTATCCCACCCATCTTTTGGGGGCATTTTTATTCCGATTTAGGTGTTTACATAGTGGATTTTCAATCGGATTGGACTTTTAAACGGACTATAATGCTCAATGCAAATGCACCTAGTGCTGTAAAGGTGTTGAATAGCAGATAAAAGTGTAATATGTCAGGAAAAAAATCAGATGTTCTTTTCATCTTGTCATGTCCACTGTCGCTGATTTTGAGAGTTTTACTCGGCACAGTCATTATAATTAAATAAATGTAGCCTTTTAGATGTAAAAATGACATGCTTTTTACACAGTATAATGATTAATACAAATATTTTCCTGTTTTTTTCCAGATGCATATGTTATATTTTACCAGCATTTCTTAATTTTTTTACAGTTGGATAGAGTGTATAGGTGGGCCTGAGTCATATTCCAATGAGCAGTGTTTATTCTAAGCAGTCTGTGCGTGTGTGTATTTGTCTGAGCCGGCTGGAACGCATCCCACACCGCCGGTCTGACTGCAACAAAACAACATAAATCTCCAGAAGCTCAGGGCCTTAAATAAGTGCCCTTCTATTTAGGGAAGGAGAGAGAGAGAGACAGAGAGACTCCCAGAGTCTTTAACTCCTCATTCTCTCATGCCTCAAGAGTCGTAGGCACTTTACAAACCCTTTAATACAGCCACTGTATCACACACAGACCACCAAACACTGTGTAGCTCTGATCACTTCCATGCTGTCTCTAAACGGTTCTTGTTTGTTCTCATTATAGTAGCCTATTGCATGTGTTCTCCATTACGCCTGGACAAACATGTGGCCATTTCCATGTGGTCATTTTCATGAGTCCTCTCCCATCTGTTCACAGGAGTCTGGTCATAATTCCTCTATCCATGCCATGTCTGTTTATCAATCAAACTGCCATCTCATTCTTCTGTCAAAAAGACTTATTCTGTCTCTTAAAGTTTCAGAGGAGATCTCCACAATGTCTTAAACTGTGCTCAGATGCCACGGTACCAATGCTTGACATCAAATGTACGATTTTAATTAGAACATCTCTATTGTTTCTCCTGGGCAACTAATATGTGGAGAACAAATGGAGACATTTCCTGCTTCTATTTCTCATTTAAAGTACCAGAAAATGTCTCATCAGTGTTTCAAAATGTCCTCAGATCATGCCAAGATACCAATCTAAAGTCAGAGATTTCATACACTCTAAAAAATGCTGGGTTGTTTTTCAACCCATGTTTGGGTTAAATCTGTATGGAAGCTTGTTTCCGCCACAGAATTCACAAGTTCACACTTACAAATAATCAGATAAAACAAAACGTATGTTTATTTGGCATGCTGTCCGAGGGGAGGACTCTGGTCCGAACCCAGAGTACGAGTGGGATGCCGAAAAATGTTGAGGAACATAGGTGAGTGGGCTATGTATGTATATATATATATATATATATATATATATATATATGTATATATAGGCCTCATCTCTTGCTGATTGGTTAGGCAATTTGAACGTGTTCCTCCCAAACTTTGTTAATAAAACATCATTAAAAAATAAAAAAGGTAATTGCTACTTCTCAGAATTACGTCCTGGCCAAGACTGACAGCAACACATCTCACGTGGGTTTAACAGATAACACCCATCCATCCGTCCATCCATACAAAGTACAAATACATATAAAGTTGCAATTGTGAGTTACAAAGTCAGAATTGCGAGATATAAAGTCAGAATTGCGAGATATAAACTCAATTCTGATAAAATTATAATTCTGACTTTAACTATCTCGCAATTCTGACTTTATAACACACAATTGACCTATCGGTAAGCCCCGCCCCCCTTAGTTACTGTTGCTAACTCGGACAAACAAACGTTGCTAACTACTTACAATGACAGCTGTCAGTGTGAAAACCTTTTCCCAAGATGTTTTTGGACAAAGAATGTAGCGGACCCCATCCGAATGACAAACTTAACTGATGGTTTATGAAGTTTATTACATCGTTTTTCACTCCCAAAAAAATTACCGTAAGAGTTGAACAAAAAAAGCAGAAGTGCGCATTAACGTCTCATTCACAAACTCTCTCTCTCTGTTGTAATTATCATTAACGTATAGCAAATTATACAAAAACACTCATACTGCTAACAGTAAACAAACATATACAGACCGTGTGCCTTTTCGAGGGTGCTAATAAACTGTAAATTTTGTTTCTGAAAACAACTCCGATAAAGTGCTAGCTCTCACTTTCACTACCCGTATACTATAATATGATACTGATCTAATACTTCTCTTTAAAAAAAATCTGGGAGAAAAAAATCTCAACAAGTCTCAAACTGTGCTCAAGTATGCCAGACAGATTTTACATATTAAAAATCCCAATTGAGATCTCTTTAACATCTCCATTTTTTTTCTCCTGGACAGCAATGATATTAAATGGAGAACAAATTAGAATTGTTCTGCTTCTCAGAAATTCATCCTGTGAAAAAACTTCTCACACAAACTTTCACTCTGTTACTTCTTCCTTTCAGAAAAGATCTCAACAAAGTCTCAAACTGTGCTCAGATACCACATGTGGAATGAAACCCCAACGAGTATTCTCAAAGAATTTTAGCAAAATATACGAGGCGAAGTTGATACCTCAAGAAAACATAATTTAGAACTCCATTAAGTCTCCTGAGTTCTGAAAGAGCACACTTTGAGTGTGACGATTTTCCTCTGGGTATATTTTCAAAATGTTCATTCCGATTTTCTCCTCTCTGTGCTGTTGTTTCCTTTCTCCCACTTTTCAGGACGTCTTTCACAGCCTGTCACTTTCCTGCGCTCATTTGTACGGTTTATTCTGACACGTCGAGGTGAAAGTGTGCTGGGGAACTGAAAACACTTGGCCACATTCACGCAGCGCAGGGGCCACGGAGCCTGAATGCGGGAGCCACTGAAGCGTGCACTCCTCTTCTTTAGCGCTCCTCCTCTTTTCTCCCTCGCTTCGCTCCCCTCCTGCCCTCGTCTTTGTTGCCAGGGTTTTGGGGTACAGAGGAGCTGGTGTGGGGGTAAGGGGTTTGTGTTGTTGTCTCACTGGGGCCTGACTTGCCATTTCTTAATGGGTTTCACAGCGGCCTCCGGCGAACAAAACAGGCCAGGGGTAGCACAGCTGAAAGAGTGCAGTGGACGAGTGAACATTGTTCATCCCGTTTCCCCCCATCCGCCTCTCTCTCGTACTCCCTGAAATCCTCGTGGCTCCCACAGAGAGCACACATAGCAGAGGCCCCGTGAGGACAGAGGTAAACACAACCCTCATGTCTGCTCCTGCTCCTTCTCCTCCCAGAATCCCCCTCTCTGTGTTTACACGACTCTCACACACGCTTTGTTTTTTCCATAGATGTAAAATGACACGCTTTTTTTATTTTATTTCTTTACTTTTTCAAAATGCCTCTATACATTTTGAAACTAGATTTTCCAAGCAGATCTCGGCAGCCATTGACTACCATAGTAGGGGAAAAAAATACTATGGTAGTCAATGATTGCTCTATTTTCTTTGTGACAAACATTCTTTAAAATGTCTACTTTGTGTTCAGCAGAACAAAGAAACTCATACAGGTTTGGAACAACTTGAGGGTGAGTAAATGATGACAGAATTTTCATTTTTGGGTGAACTATCCCTTAAAGTATATCTTTAGTTCTAGCATTACTTCCGGACAATTAAAGTACAAAATTGTTGTTCCAATTTAGCAGACTTTAAGTAAACCAAAAATACAATTGTAGGGTATTTTTATTAAGTACACAAAGAGTTTTTCCTCAAAAAAACCCCCACGTCGACATGAAAACGCAAAAACACGCTATGAAGTGCTGTCAAGAGCATGCCAAACCAACAGGTGGCAATATAACCCTAACCTTAAAGACATGTTGGCCAATCAGATGCCTGGAAAAAAGGTTATTGCCAGTTCCGGTTTTGACGTAACAAGCCAAAATCTCTGGTTTCACTGTCCACACGACAACTAAAAATGTCTAAAATTAAAAATTTCACGACAACTAAAATGTTCTAAAAATCTTCACCCTGGCAGCAGTTTTCAAAAAAGTCCAGATACTGCGTTTGCGTGTGGATGAACGGCCAAACTGCATAGAAAATGCTGCGGTTTGTCGTGTGGACAGGGCCTCCATTCAGTGTCTATTTTATTGTTTGCCAGCTGGAAACCATTAGTTCAACAACTCTGAGAAATAATAGTACACCTCTCTATATGAACTCGTAGCATAGTCCATAGCATAAATGGTACAGGATGAGTAAACGCATAACATTTAGAAATTCGTGGTTTAGAACATATCCCAAAAGTACGATCAATATAGTGAGGCTTTATTGTGCTGCATTCAGATTCAGGGTAACCCCTGACTCGTGTGCAGCTGTGGTGCAGTGAGTACCTTCATAGCTCACTGTCACACTATGGGGCGGTCCATTGGGTAAACAGGGGGCTGCCCATATGGCCGAGGGCCCTGTCTACCCTTCCTCTAAAGAAGCCAGAAAATAGGTCGACTCTCCTGACCACAGCTCCCCTGCTGGAACATATGGGTGTGAACGTGTGTGCACGCACGCACGCACACACACACACACACACACACACACACACACACACACACACACACACACACACACACACACACACACACACACACACACACACACACACACACACACACACACACACACACACACACACACACACCTCCAGAGAGTGTTACAAGGTGTCAGTGGTGGAAGATGGACGAGAAGGGTCTGGTTTCCATTAACTGAATCGCAAGGCCTGGACTGGAGAAGTCGGTCAGGAGATCAGCTACAGAGGTCTCCTAACAGAAAACTAAATACAGTGTTATAGATTATAGCTTTTCTTAATCTTATTTTGAAATGTCATGTTATATGTCATATTTACCAACAGATAACTTGCATAACAGAAAATTAAGCATACCAATTAGGATCCCAAGAGTTTACAAATCTCACAATGTGACATATATTTAGAGAGATTACTCATGACTAGGCTATACAATGCTGGAAAAAAAGGAACAAGGTCATTACAAACACATGAAAACCATTGTAAAAATTAGTTTTTTCTAGTCACCTCTTTTCCATATTTATGCATTGCTTTTTGCTATATAGTTTTTGTTATATTATTATATTATATTATAAACACTAAGTAAGGAATAATTGACGACTGGCCGTTGAATTATTAGAAAAATAATGCACACCTGAGGTCGTGATGCGGTCACGACGCGAAGTGGAGTCAATTATTCCGCTTATACTACGGTTGCCACACCTCAAGACATCGATCCGATGATATATTTAAAGGGATTCACCCGGTTTTTGTACTTAAATCGCTATTGTGAGTAGGACTATTTCTTCCGCGTCTCATCCAACGGCTCTTTTGCTAGTTCCGAAACGTCATTTTAAAGCTAGTTGTGGAGGCTTGAGCCACTGATAGCAGACTAAAGGCCTGTACACACCGGGACGAATATCGCGCGCGCTTATCGGCAGCGTTTTTCGTGCCGTTTTTCGACGCGTCTTGAGTGTTCACACCCAAGCGATTTTCACTGGCGCTGCGCCGAGTGAACGCGCACATTCAGTCGATGCGCTCCCGGTACACAAGATGGTGCTGCGGCACTTTAAGCCTCTGACACTCGCTTGTCACACAGAAGGAGAAGAGAGACAGTATTTACGTGCTTGCCAAAACCATAGACATATTATGTAAATGGACAAAACCATTCACACACTTTTTGCTAACTGGCAAGCAGCATTAGCAGTTCATCTTCTTCTTTGTCTACTTACTACTTCTTCGTCGTATCAATGTGTGCTCGGCAAGACCGTTTTGTGCTTGAGCGCCACCAAGTCGTGTTTTACTGGGTGTTTCTCAATGTCAAGGATCCTTCCTCTGCAGGACTGATCCTTCCAAGTCACTTCCTTCAGAGGCTAGGCGAGGCTCCTCTTAAGCATTCGGAGAACAGGCAAATGGAATAGGCTAGCAAGTGCACGTCAGCCTCATTACGTCAGTGAAAAGGTCCGTTAGCGTCCGTTATCAATAACGTCATTTGTATATGGTTGTAATTTGTACTAGCATTTACAAGTTAAACTTTACTTATATTTACTACGGTTATAACAAATGTTTGGTAACGTAAATACTTACACTTGAAAGCATATTGCCCCGTTAACGCTCCGACTCTGCCAACGTCCGATAATTTGTATTTTTTGAACAAGATAGCAAAGCTGCGCGCATAGGATTGTGGGTGATTTGAGAACGTTAAGTGCGCGAAGTCTACTCGTATGCATCCTTTCCTGTATATGGCATATTTTTCGAACGAAGGACTCAGACCTTGGTTGAAATTCCGAGGATCCTCGACATTGGAACAGTCCTTCGACGGACGTCGATGACGTAGCATCCTTGGAATTCTGGCTTCCGAGGATCCTTCCTTGACATTGAGAAACGCCTACTGTCTCTTCAGCAGCTCCAGGCACGTGAACAAAAGCGCCGATCTCATTGGTCGGACAGTTTTTTACGCGCCGCGTCAAAATAAAAAAACGAACCCGAGGCGTTTTTTTTTTAAATGAGAGAGAGAGCGCGAGCCTGCGTCTCTTTCAACTGCGTCAACTAATACGGAACTGTAAGAACAGCACCTTTATTAACGTTACCTCGCTAGTGAGAAATGTCATGTTGATTTTAGGTTGCTAAACTATTTTACTGATAAAATCGTCAGAGCAGCGCTGACATCACGTTTCTGTGCGAGTGTGTCCGCACTGTATGTGTGCGCGTTTGAGTGGGAGAGCAAAGAGAGCGGGAGAACGAGAGTAATGTGCGTTTCTTACTTAATTAAACGTAATTTTGTGGAAATAAAACATGGAAATAATTTGTCCTTTTAATCTTATTGTTTACTATATTTATTTAATTGGTCAGTGTCGTTGTGGGTTTTGGTTATTTGCTGTTGTAGTAGGCTGTAAAGACATTTGAAATAACTGAAATCATTTGGCGAAGTGATATGGAACTGTAACGCGGTCAAGAGAGCTGCTTGGAACTACGTTCGCTGTGCGTTTCCCAGAAAATAATTGCACGCCTCAGAACGTTCATCAGCCAATCAGATTCAAGCATTCAACGGCCCCCATAGTATAAAACAGAATAAATATAAATCAATTATTGAAAAATCACTATATTAATTATTCCTGATTTTCATAAATATTTAGGAAAATATGATTTTTTTTTATTATTATTATTATATAAAACATTCAACAA